>NC_067399.1:119109818-119445443 GCF_016432865.1 Antechinus flavipes | reverse complement strand
TTCAAAGTTATCTGTAGTATTATGAAATAATTCTCTACAGCACTATTGAAGAGATAAAGGCAAATTGAAACAACTCTGAGGTACTACTTCACACCTGTCAGAAATGACAAATACTGGAGGGAATGAGAGGAAAATAGGTACATTAATGAGTTGTTGATGGAATAGTAAACTGATCCAACCTTTCTGGAGAACAATTTGGACCTAAGAGCAAAGGGCTATAAAACTGTGCATGCCTTTTGACACAAAAATATTATTATTGGTCTGTGTACCAAAGAATAATCTAAGTAAAAGTACCTGAATAGACAAAAATATTTACAGCAGCTCTTTCTATGGGGACAAAGAATTGGAAAGAGAATACTCATTAATTGAAGAATGGCTAAACAAGTTGTTCATATGATTATGGTGGAGTATTATTGAGCATAGGGAATTGTGAGAGGGGTAGTTTCAGGAAGAAAAAAAAAACCACCCATGGCAAGATCTATATGAACTGATGCAAAGTAATATAAGAAGATCCAGGAGATCATTGTGCATAGTAACAGCAATGTTTTGATGATGATCAACTCTCAAAGACTTGGCCACTCAGATCAATATAATGTTCCAAGACAATTCCAAAATACTCAGGATGAAAAAATGCTGTTATTTCTAGAGAGAAAAACTGAATTCTGAGTACAAATACAATTTTTTTTTACTTTATCTTGCATTTTTTTGGCAAAATGGCTAATATGGAAATGTTTTCCATGATTTCACATGTATAATTAATATCATGTTGGTTGACTTCTCTGTGGGTGGGGGAGGGAATGGAAGGAAGAGAGAATTTCAAACTCGGAATTTAAAAAGAATACTAAAAATAAACAAATAATAAATTTAAAATATTTTACAAAACAAGTTTGCTAATTCAATAGTTCCTCAATGCTATAGAATGAAATTCTAACATAATATATCATCTATATGGAACTTCAATTCTTTCTATCACCAATAAATCATATCGTCACATTATTAAACATTTATTATGAACCAGACACTGTGCTAAGTACTGAGGATACAGGAAAAGTCCTTGCCCTCAAGGAGCTTAGATTTTAGTGGGAGGACTGACAAATATATAAATAAACACATAAGATACATACAGAATGTATGTATGTAGATAGTTAGTAAGCCTATATATAGTAAGAAATGGCCATCTGGAGAGACTGGGAAAGCACTCCTACAGAAGGCAATATTTTACTGGAATCTTGAAGCAAGTCATTCTTTATTCAATAAACATTTACTTAAAAAAAAAAAAAAACATTTACTTAATCTCTCCTTAAGCAAAACACTGTATTTACACTTGTTATTTATAAAATCAGTGTGTCACATAGTATACATTGTTTTTAAAGATTATATCTGTCAGATATAGTATATGTTGGAAACTGAAAAGAGCTATAATTTATAACAATACTAGGCAGACTCAAACAAATAATCTTTGGACCTTAACTAGAGCCCCAGAAAAATGATCTTTTGATACTGGTTGTGCTACACTTCTTTCTTCCCAGTTTCATAAGAGTAATAATTTAGATTTTTACAAAGATTTTTGATGAGGAATTAGCATGAAGGTTTGTCAACAAATTGTGGAAGGAAAACCATAGGCTGCTCATTATAATAAGAGTGAAGGATTAAAAAAAGAGAATCTGTGGACTGCATTGATATTTACACTATGTCAAGGAATTTAGGACTCTCTGGTAGATTTCTGACAGGACATGGACAAGAGCTGTTCCAGATGGGCAGTCAAAGGTAGTTTTTTAATTTGAATCCTTGGAAGAATTTACATCAATGAAATTACAGACCCATTTATGTACAATGCTTTATGACTGCAAAGTGCTTTTGTATACATTAAGTAGACATCTTGTCTTTCCTACTGGATTGTAAACCCTTCTAGGAGAGGGAGTGGATCTTATGCCTCTATTTGCCTAATGGGTATCTTTTTTTTTTTCCTTTTTAAGTTTTGTTTTGTTTTGTTTTGTTTTGTTTGGGGGGGGGGTTATTTGTAATTTTGCCAGTATAACAATCTCATGTGAAAATCTTTCCCTACCAATGCATACAGGCAATTTTTGATGAAGGAAGGAAGGAAGGAAGGAAATTCTTATTAAGGATCTTTTATGTGGCAGGAATTGTGTTAAGTACTTTACAAATATTATTTGTTTCTTACAACCTTGGAAAACAGGTTTTTACTGACCCCATTTTACAATTGAGGAAACTGAGATAAACAGATATTAAGTAATTTACCCAGAGTCACAGAGCTAATAAGCATCTAAGACTGGATAGGAACCCAGATCTTCCTAACTCCAGACTCAGCACTTTAACCATTGTACCACCTAGCTGATTCTAAGGTAAAGAGGCTTTTATTAGAGTTACAAAGCCAGTGTGTGTCTGAGGTGACACTTTCACCTGACTTTGAGAAGAGCCTTCTATCCATAACACTGTAGAACTGTGTACACAGTAAACTCTAGAGACATGTTTGTTTTTTATGATGATTTATTGCTTCTCTCTCATAGATACACATGTCATCAATAATGTCTGGCAATAAGTTTGCATCAAGGAGCCAGAAACACAATGTGGTAAAACAAAGTAACTCAAAGAAGGCAAAGGACACCAATCAATCTTCCATATTTTTTAAGTTCACAGGGGTCTGAAAACCAAGTACAATGTAGAAATATTGCTACCAGTAATACCAAGGAATGATGTCAGTGATCTAATTCAAAGTTGGGTAATATCATCATTATTAGAAGAAAGCTCACAGAAAGAAGAAATGCAGTAATTACATTGTTATTCTCTCAGCCATTATCTTAAAGATTCAGATATTTGGCTGACAATGGATTCCACCTATTGTTTTGACTTTTAAAGAAATCACAATTGGCTAGATGAATTAACTCATTTATAAAAGATTTATTATATAATTATTTAATAATTATGCAATTATTTATTATAAAATATTTACTGTTATACTGCTATCCATTAGGAAAAAAACTATCATCATCATCATTATCATTATTACTATTATTATTATTGGAATGAAAAAAGGCGAAAATGTATGTAGTAGAGGTGTTTCCTGAGGAGTGATTTACCTTTTAGTCTCATGGAGGCCATTTAGGATCCAGATTTTGGTATTTTCCTTGCATCCATGAGGACATTTTCCTGTTTAAATTCAGCCATAGAAAAATCACTTAGATTTCATATTGTGATAATGAAATACAATTTCTTTAACTTAAAAAGCAAAACATAGTAATATAAAACAATGGCAGATATGAGTGGTATGAAATAAAATAGACACAATCACCTACCAAAGTCAATATTTTCTTCCTCTTCCCTTTCTCCCAACACCCTAGACTCAAATGACTAAGTTACCAAAAGGGAGGATTCTCAGTCAAGATATTATGATGGAAAAAATCACAATAAAGGGAAACTAGATAATATGGGAGTAGGATTTGCACAGACATTGCCCATAGATACTGCTTCTTGACTGAGGGGGTGTCTCTTATTTTAAAGTTAATGGGAGTCTTATCTATTACAATCCTGCACAGATGTGTAGGGAACTCAAGTGCTGTGTGTTTATCTGACTTAATAAGATGGAATGAAGTTTCATATGATTTTCTGATGCCTCACAGATAAGAGAGAAATTATTGGCTACCCAATTCTGGTCCTAACAGTGAGGAAAATCTGCATTCACACATGTGAAAAGAACTTTATCACTTCTCCATACTTTACTATCCTCTTCTTAATTCTCTGTCTCTGTCTCTCTGCATCTCTCCCTTTATCTGTGTATTTCTGTTTCCCTTTGTCTCTGTCTCTCTCTGTCTTTTTGAAATCTTATTTTCTTTTCTCAGGGTTCTTAGAATTGCCCGCCACCATATACTTATTTAATCATAGTCCATTTTGTCATGCATCATTAATCACTATTCTCCTTACATTAAAATAACCAACCAACTGAAATGTAATTTCAGAATAGAATGTCTTTTTTTCATGATTAATGAGTTTATATATATGGGATGGAAGCATGTTTACAATTTAATAATGAGTGGACCAAAGAAGTGATGTTTGGGTCCTGGCCAGGAGAAGGAGAATGGTGTTTTGGTACTGGTCACACTCTACTTCCTCCTTTCCACATATTGTTTTACAATTGTAACAGATTTCCCAGAACAAAAGGCTAGGGGAGCATAACAGAGGAGAGAGAAGCAGCAAAGGTAACTATCTTCCAAGGTCAATGGAGATTGTAAGGTTTATAGATTTGATCTTTCCATTGGCCCAAATGGGTTATTCAATAACTTCATCAAAGACTTCTTGCTTATTTAATTGACATATTTCTTCTCGGAGAATTTGACCTTTTTACCATTGGAGAACTTTAATTTTCAGCTGCACTGATATCAAACAATTAAGGAAAAGAACATTACCAAAGGGAACACATTATTCTGCACAGCTCTGCTGTCAGGATGTCCAACAGAGTGTTTAAAGATAAAGGTTATGAATAAGGACAGTGGCACTGATTTGCTTAGATACTAATAATAAAAACATATAACTTGATATCACCTTTCTCTGAGGTACTTTTGGGGTAGAAATATCTGATATGAGAACAGTGCAATGAGATAATCTTGTCAACATAAAGAAGGAGCTCTTGAGATGCATAAACTTTTTTTCTTCAATAGTATTTTATTTTCCCAATTACATGTAAAGATAATTTTCAACATTTATCTTTGTAACATTTTTAGTTTCAATTTTTCTCTCCCTCCTTCCCTTACCTCTTCCCCCTCCCTAAAGTAGCAAACAATCTTATATAGACTATCCATGTACAATCATTCTAAACATGTTTTCATATTTGTCATATTGTGAAAGAAAAGTCAGAACAAAAGGGAAAAGTCATGAGAGAGAAAAAGAAAGAGGAAAAGCTGAAAATACTATATTTCAATCCATATCCAGCCTCCATAGTTCTCCTTCTGGATACAGATGGAAATTTCCATCCCAAGTCTATTAGAATTGTCTTGGATCACCACATTGCTGAGAAAAGTCTGTCATAGTTGGAGATGCATAAACTTTTAAAAATTATTTTAATTCTATTTAAATATAATTTGTTTTATCTGTAGTGCCATATACTTTATTTTATTCATTTAAAAATTACTCTGTGGAGTCCATACCCTTCACCAAACTGTAAAAGCGGTTTGTTATACCAAAACAGTTAAGAAAACTTCTATTAGATTATATGCAAGATTGTAGCTTAGAAAAGTTGAAATTAGCCTTTCTCTTTCTTCCCTATGTCTTTCTCTTTCCTATTCATAAGAGGCATTCTAGCCATACTATGCTGGGATCTAGAATCAGGAGACTTGGATTATAAACTAATTATCAAGTGTCATTTCCAGGCAGATGATTCCCAGATCTAGATATCCAATCTGGCTCTCCTGAGCACTTGTCCTGATCAACAGTTTTTGGCTAGTTATAGCTGGATGTGCCATAGAGTCTCATATTTAGAGTATCCAAAACATGGTAGGTATAAGGTTACTCATTATCTCCCCCTCACTCTCTCAATTCTTTACCTGATTTCTATCAAAGGCATTTTATGAATTCTTGTTGATCAATTTATTAAGATTGAATAATTATCAGCCATGTAAACATGGGCAAATCATTTAATTTCTCCGAGTTTCATTTTCCTCATCTGAATAATGGGGATAACACTATCTGTAGTACCTATATCACATGATTGGGATGAGGCTAATACAATATACCCAGAGCATAGTGTGTATATATTCATTATTATTATCTCCTTAACCTATTTGAGGATCTAACCATCTCAATACTATCCTCTGACTATCCAAAGTCCAATCCCTGTATAGTAGCAGCCCATCCATGCATGCTCACCCTCAAAGTGTCCCATGCTCACAATTGACTTTTCTTCATTCTCACTCAACCAAAATTCTAATTCCTTTCTTTGGCCTCAGTTAAAGGTCATAATGCAATTCATACCAATAAATGAAAGATTAATAAAACTTAGACCTTTCAGATATGTTCACATTTCAGAAGGAAATCCAAATGGATCTATACATTTTGTAATGCCAGGGATCATGAGAGAGAGATATTGATGTTACAAAACTTTTCTCAGCCCTTATAATCACATCATGTAGACAGGCATATGCTCTGCCTATGAATGAGGTAGATAAATGCTGATTATGTGGTTCCTAAGAATAGGGTTCAGGCTAATTTTACTTGTTCTATATGGTACTTAAAATAGTTACACACAGATTGGCACTTGGAATCATTAAATTTTAAACATGGAACAAATTTGAGAAATTGCTGTGGAAATTGAGAGCTATGCCACAAGATTGGAAAAGGACAAATATCCCAATTTTAAAAGGAAGAGATTGGAGGTTGGGGGCAGAGATTAGTCTACAAACTATAGACCAATGAACTTTACTTTGATTCCTAGGAAAATGGATCATCAAAGAAATTGTGAGTTAGTATTTCAAAAGGGAAGTGATAATTATAATGAACAAGTAAGTTTTTACCAAGTCAAGCCAGAATGACCTTATTTCTTTTTCTTGAAAGTGTTACTAAACTGAAAGATGAGGAGAATGCTGTAGATACAGTTTACCAAGATTTTTCCCAAGGCATTTATTAAATTATCTTATATTATTCTTGTGGAGAAGATGTAGAGATGTAGACTAGATGACAATATAATTAAATAGATTCAGAACTAGAACTAGAAGACCCAACTCAAAAAATAGTTATTAATGCCTTGATGCCAGTGTGGCAGGATATCTCACAGTGGTTCTGTGATGTTTAACATATCTATCATCAAGGACTTAAAAAAGACATAGATGACACTTATCAAATTTGTAGATAACACAAAGGTGGGAAGGATAATTAGCACATAAGCTTATAAAGAATTAAGCCTCCTCTGTTCCTTCCCTGAGTAAACTTCAAGGTGTAAGTGACTATTTTTTTTTAGCCATTTTCCTGTCTCTACCTGTAGTTCTTTAATTTCTCTCCTTTGTGTATGTGTGTGTGTATTGGGCTAATTCTTTTTTTTTCTTCTATTTTCCCCTGGTCTTTTATTGAATGTAATTTTTATTGCATTGTAATCTGAAAAAATACATTTACTATTTCTGCTTTTCTGTATTTGATTTTTAGGTCTTTATGTCCTAATATATGGTGAATTTTTGTATAGGTTCCATGAACTGCTGAGAGGAATGTGTACTCCTTTCTGTCTCCACTCAGTTTTCTCCAAAGATCTATCATGCCTAACTTTTCTAGTATTCTATTTACCTCTTTTAACTTCTTTCTTATTTATTTTGTGATTTGATTTATCTAGTTCTGACAGAGCAAGGTTGAGATCTCCCACTATTTATATTTTGCTATCTATTTCTTCTTACAGATCTCTTAACTACTCCTTTAGGAATTTCCATGCTATACCACTTGGTGCATATATATTTAATATTTATATGCTTCATTATCTATGGTACCCTTTAGCAAGATATAGTTTCTTTCCTTATCTCTTTTAATTAGATCAGTTTTTGCTTTTGCTTGATCTGAGATCAAGATGGCTACCCCTGCCTTTTTTTTTTTTACTTCACCTGATGCATAATAGATTCTGCTCCAGTCTTTTACCTTTCCTCTGTATGTATCACTCTGCTTTAAATGTTTCTTGTAAACAACATATTGTAGGATTCTGACTTTTAATCCACTCTGCTATCCACTTCTGCTTTATGGGAGAGTTCACCCCATTCACATTTATGTTTAAGACTATTAATTCTGTATTTCCTGATATCTTATTAATCATTGGGCTAATTCTTATGAATTAACGTTCTGCTAATTCTTATGAGGATGGTATTGGAAATGACTGGACATAATCTCTGCAGCCTCTAGGGCTCTATTTTAGGCCAAATCCTTAGTCACAAGGCAGGATGTTTTCAACTTGTCTATCTCTCCCTTCCCTTCTCCTCCTTTGCTTTAAGTCTACTTATCCTTTTGAGGTTGGGGTTAGAAAGTGTTGAGGCACAGTATTCTCAGAGATTTCTATACTAAGATCACCCACATAAGTTTTTATTTATTGCTACTATTTCTAGGGAAGATATCCGGAGGAGTAAAAAACTAAGCAAATATTGTAAGCATTAATATTTTCTGGTGTTAATTCAAAAAAAATTTTTTTACCATGTTCTATGCCTCTCAATTTTAGGGATTCAGTTCTAATTAAATTTAGAATATATAATTCCTTCATTTGGAGGTTGACTAGTTGAAGAAGATTATAAAGAAAGTCACTAATCTACCATGTTGCTGATCATATGATTCCAGCTATATAAGCCAAAGCAATCTTGCATTAGAGCGACATTAATATTTTCCAAGACTAAGGGAGCAATAGTCCTATTTATTCTGACTGCATGTGACCTTATCTGGAATAATGTCTAATTCTAGATACTGCAGTTTAAGAACAGTGATAAATTGAAGAGCACCCAGGGAATAACATCCAGAATAAAGAATGAGCTCAAAATTTTATCATTTGAGAATCATTTGAAAGGACTGGTGAGAATAGAAGCCTCAGGGGGAATAGGATAGCTGACTCCATGTACTTAAAAAACTGTCATAAGTAGATGGGATTAGATTAGTTCTGTCCTGGTCCCAAAGAAACAAAAAGAGGCAACTTTTGACTGATTCAAAAAAAAAAGCTTCCTAATAATCAGAGCTTTACAAAAATGAAGGACTTTCTGGAGAGGTGGGAGATTCCTCTTCATTGGAAGTCTTTAAACAATGATAGGTTATGTCACTTGTAACTTTCTTTTAGGTATAGTATCATATAAGTTTGCTACTCATGTCTTTTCTAACTCACATTTTGAGAACCTATGTTTTTATTTTACAAATGAGGACCAAAATTGACTCAAGGAAACACGAACTAGAGCTTATGTAGTGCTTTAAGGTTCATAAGGTATTACACATATGTAATATCATTTTATCCTCACAACAACCTGATATAGGTGCTATTATTATTCCCATCTTATAGATGAAAAAATGGGGGCAGAGTTGAGATTAAGGCTCAGATCTTTTAACTGCCATTCATATATTATTTTTACCACAACATGCGGCATTGGGCTTCATTTATTCTATGTTCCAATAAAGTTCACCCTGCCTCCTCCCTTTTGCAATGAGGCTGGTATCAAAGAATCAAACTGAGCCAGTGTCTAAATTGTAAATTCAAGATCAAAAAGCCTTGTGGAATTTGTCTCTCTAAATGTCATTAGATGGCGGCAGCTCTTGTAGTTCCAGCCTGCCACAAAGACTGTGGTTTTATGCTTTGCTGATTTCCAGATAGGACTACTGTAACTGATCATTTCACCAGCTCCCAGGTGGGTCTCCATAAGTTACAGCATCAGCAGAAAAGTTGGCCAGGTGCCCTTTTAGTAATGAACTTTCACAGTGCATTAATCCACTCTGCAACCCACACATTATTGAAGAAAATTTGATTCCATAACAGAACTTTCAAGGATAGGAATGTTTTAAGCTAGGATTGGGGAGCTTGGAGAATAATATCCCTTTATATCTAGAAATTGAAAATGATGAGTAATGATGTTTTTGAGCCAATGACCAACATAAGATTTCAAATCCTGCACTTAGCTCCATGGTCAGCCTTTCAGGGATAAGGAGTAACCATCCATTATGTGGTCTGTTTTCAGGAGAATGGGAAAGTCATCCCATCACCATTAATACCAAGCTTTCTGACTGGTGAAATTCCTAAATTGTAGTTATAGCTCTCAAGAAAAAACCAAGATAAAGCATTTCCACTTGGTTAACATGCAAATATCTCTGAGAAATATAACATACTAAGCTGGTATTAGACAGTTATGACTCAATATGAAATGATCAAGCAGGTTTCGGTAATAGTGGACTCAGGAGGGAATATTATATCTGGCTTCAAGAAATAAGAAGAGAAAATATTAGCACTGAATACTGAGAGAAGAGGAGAGGTGAGGAATGGTAGATTAAAGGGAAGAGCTCAGTAAAGGAATATCAAAGATAAATCCCTATTTCACAATTTGGCAAAGGGCTAATCCTACTCAACACCCTCAATGTTTCATTTATACTAGAATATGCATTTGAATGTGGGAAAATAAGTTTAAATGAGCCCCAGAAGGAATGGTATCACCACAATCAATCAAGAAGCATTTATTAAACATTTTCTACATGTCAAGAACAATGCCAAGTACTTGGGATACAAAAACAAAAGTGAAAAAGTTCTTGTAATTAAGGAGTTTAGTTTCTATTTAAGAAGAAAATATGTATACATATAAGTATATGTCAGATAAATACCTAACAAATACACAAATATAAGTATTATAAAAGAAACCAAAGGTTAGGGGGAAAATATGCCTTTCCCCCCCATCCAAATTCATAGACCCCTTGAAATCCTTTGGATGCCTGTTAGAATTCTTACAAGGTGCTAAGTCACTGGAATTGATAGAGACAATAATTATCTAATTCAGCATGGTACTTAACAGTTCTCTAGTTCATTAATGAACTTAGTACTTATTAGAGTTCACACCTTTCACACCTTTAAGATTCACACCTTTAAGAGAGCATATATAAGCTAGGAGCCTCAACCAGGATTGAGTCCAGGAGATTCACAAGTCAGAAGAGACAAGCCCACTCTCAGAGTCAGAATCAGATTCATTACAACTTCCACCTTTGTGCTGGCTAGAGAGATTCGGAGGAAGAGAGGCTGAAGCTGGCAGAGACAAAGGACTAGCAGCAAGAGCTCTTGAAACCAAGCAGAGAGATAGGCTTCAAAAAAAGCTAACCAGGCTATTTTGAAGGAGGCTATAAAGGCCTGGACTTTAACAGCTGGCTGCATTTGGGGTGATTATTACACAGAACTGAAACAAAGGCTGCCTTCTGAAGCCCCCCAAGAAACCTTCTCTCAGAGAACATTATATTTTAGAGAAGAACATTATAGAGGCCCATGGACTTCAGATTAAAAACCCTTCATGTAGTGAAAGGAGCATAGAAATTGAAGTCCAAAGAACTAAAACAATTCCTGGGCATTGTTACATAAACTGAACATAATGTAACATAATATAAAGAGGAATAAGTAATAGGTAAAGGTAATAGCTTTCGAGATCAAAGGAATGGTAATAATTACCTTGTCCATCCCTCTTTATTTCATAGATGCAAAGGAAAGGCCATGAAAGATTGATAAAAAGCTTTGCCTAAAGTCACACATTTAGTAAGCAGCAGAGATGGGATTTGAACCCATGTCTTCATCTTGTAATTTCAAGTTCAGTAGTTTTTCCAGTGTGTCATGACTTTAAAGGAATTACAGAAGTTTGGTTTTGGTAGACAAAGTGGATGTTGATGCTTATTCTCCTCTCATGGCATCTGATTTTCTTCTACATAGCCTTAACTGTTTTACCTCTGGCAAAATCCATCCAGAACTAGCATGGTATCTCCATGTTCCTCCAATTGCCTCTTATGGTCCAGGTTGGAGTTAGGTCCTGAATTTGAACCTTGCTTCAGACACTTATTACCTCTTGTAAACCAGGTAAGTTGCAACATCTTAGCATCTCATTTTCTCATTTGTAAAACATGGATAATAATAGCATCTAACTCATAAGTTGTTGTGAGGACAAAACAAAATAAAATTTGTAAAGTTCTTTGCAAATATTATAGCATTATATAAGTGTTAGCTATTATTATAGTTTGTCAGGGGGTTCTGGGTTCCTACAGAACTAGGTCACAGAATATTATTAAGAAATATTAATGAATGGTGATAACATACCCTATAGATTTGGCTTGAAAGCTGTATATCTGATTTTACATGACTGAATTTTATTTTGGGAAGAATGCATAGTTGTAAGGTATTTTTGTGACAAATTATTAAATTACAAGTCAAGCTAGAAAGGGGCCTCCAGAGATAATTTTGTCCTGTTTTCTGCTTTCAGGCAAGATTGTTGGTATAGCACTTAGCAGAAAAAGATTCTTTATTATATATGTTCTTGAAAAGAGGATTTGCAGCCTCTTTGTAATTCCCATGCCTATTCCATACCCTATTTTCGGTTTATTGGTTTTTAAAATGCTATTCTTTTTGATGTGAAGGTATTGTGGAGGGAATTCAACCTTTGAGTCAAGACTTTACTCAGTGGTCAAGCTCTTAAGATCGAGTTTATAGTAGCATGCATTTCCCATTGGGAGAGCATATGCTTTTAGTTCTATTTCTGGAATAGATATGGATTTGCAGTGATCTATCCATTTTATCACCTACTCTCCTTTCAACAAATGACCCACATGTTTGGCATGTGACATTCAAAGAGTATTTGAGGAATTGATGTACATTTAAAATATTTATATTTAGCATCTATAACAAAGTTTTGGTTGAGACATGAACAGACAATTTGTGAGGGAGGAAATTCAAATGATTATAACCATAAAATATTCAAATTCTCTAATAACTGAAGAAATATATGTGGTGTTCTCTTCTTTTTCTAAAATATAATGGTTTCTCTGAGCAGGTGTCTTGGGGAGGTTTTCTGGAGGCAGTCTTAGTTTCAATTCAAAGTAATAATCACTCCAAATACAGACAACTGATAAAATCCAAACATTTATTTTCTCCAAGAGCTCTTGCAGCTTGTCCTTTGCCTCTGCTGCCTCCAGCCAGCACAAAGGTGGAAGATGGAATGAATCTGACTTCGCCTCCAAGAGTGGGCTTGTCTCCCAGAGTGCTCTGTGTCTGGCCCTGAGAGCTTCTTGCTTATATGCTGTTCACTGAGTACACACCAATCATTATATTACTGGGAAAACATTATTTGTTGTATGATTAAATCAATGCTAAACTAGATTTAAACATTGTCTCCTCAATTCCACTTTGTACCTTGTTTCAAGTTCTGGCCCATAACATCTCCTTGTAGGATTAGATCAATCATACTGAACCATGCTAAATTAGATAATTGTTGTTTCTATCAACTCTAATGAGTTAACACTTTGTAAGGATTCCAACAAATATAAGTCAAAACAACTGTAAAATTCCATCTTCCATCTATCACAATAATAAAAGTAACAAAACATGATAAAATTCAATATTGACAGATCTGTGAGGAAATAAATATTTTTAAATTGATGATATGAATTTGGATTGGAACAAACATTTTGGAGAAGAATATGTAATAGGAGTTACAAAATTCATCCCACCAATGAAATATTATGATCTCTTGCTGGAGAATACAAAAAATAGCCACATAAAAATGAGGACTCACTATGGAGTTAAGAAAGTCTGAGTTAAAAAAATAAAAAATAAATTAAAAACATTTTAAAAAGAGTAAATAAGAGGATCTGAGTTCAAGTACTGATTCTTATACTTACTAATTGTATGATTATTGGTAAATCTAAGTGTCCCAGGAAACTCTACAAAACTGTTACTTAGTGACAGGCTAGTTACCAATGTTCACTGATGGAGGAATTTTCTATTTTGAGTGATCTTTGATGAAAACAGAGCTCTAAGAACTGTCGCTTTGTGACAGTTTAGGAAGTTTAGGAAGACTCAAGTCAAACAAATTTAAACCATCACTGTGGTTAAGAAGGAGGAATAAACACAATTTCTGTAGAAACCATTGGATATGACATTCCAAAAGTTGGAAACTTTGGGTTTCTAAATCCAAACTGTTGAACATTAATAAAATTCAATGAAAAGAAATTTTTACAATTAATGTGCTATGTGCAGAGCTCTGAGATAGATGCTGGAGGATACAAAAATAATTTATGAAGCGTACAGTTTTATGAAAGGATGCAACATAGATACAAATAACCAAAATATACAAGTAGAACACAAAATATGATTATTAAATATACTTTGAAAGCTATTGATATAGAATAATATTTAAGTAAAAAGTTCAATGTGTAATTTGACCACTTTGTCATTAATTTTAACTATTTTAAAAAATTCATACTCTCATTTCATTATAGGGTGACAGAAAAGGATACCCTTAGTTCCCACTTTCAACTTTGTACTGATTAAACTCACTTTCTCCATCTGTCTTGACCCCTTAGTGAATCAGTTTAACTATATTCTAGCTTTTATTCTTAAATCCCTAGTTCCTCTATCTTGTTGTCAATCACTCCTTATACATCCCCAACCCTAGATTACTGTCACCATCTGCCTTCTTTGCTCTGAGTCAGATACTGTTGAACAGAACTGGGGGATGTTATGAAACTATGCTACCTAAGTGGACTAAAAGGTATGTTATCTAATATTTCTTGCATTTTCACTACAGCAAGGAAACCATTTTGCCATTCTCTAACTATAGACATATTCAAGTCATAGTCAATAGATGTTTATTAAGTACCTATTATGTACCAGTCACTCTGTTAAACACTAGGGATACAAATAGTATCAAGTCTCTGGTTCTTTCATCTAAACTAAATGTACTGAAGAGGTCTTGAATATTTATGATAAATTGATTCTGAGGAAAATATGATGTTTATGAAGTTGAAATCAAACAGAGTAGCTCGTGAAAAATGAAAAAAAAAAAACAATCTATTAACAATCCTACTCTCCACAGCAACCATTTCAAAATTTTACATCTTTCTTTGGACCTCCTATAATATTCCCTTCCATGAAACTCAACTGAGGACTTCAACTTATACTTCAGTGAAAAATTGAGATCATTTAATAGAAGTTCCTCCTTCTCTGACTCCTATTCATCTTATATCACTCAGATTTCTTAGTCTATTATCTCTTCCTTCACACTTGACTCGGATGAAAAGGATCCTTTTCTCCCTGCCAAGATCAGTTCATCTACATACATCCTTGATCCCATTCTCTCCTCTCCCATCTTCTCTAGTACCTTGTCCTTCCTATTATTCTTGGCCTAGAGATAGGAAATAAATAATGGGAAGCTATTGGAAAATAACACTGAATTACATAAATATTCAGGCTTACAAAGGAACATTGTAGTCACATAAACCAATCCATAATTGAAAAAGAATTCCTTTGCAAAATACTCAAGAGGTTATCCAACCTTTACCTCTACAATAAGTGAAGGCAATTCCAATAGCACCTGGCAATGCCAATTCTACCCTGGCCAGTGCTAATTATTGGGAAGCTGTTCACTATATTATTCTCAATTTGTTAGTCTATAACTGTAGGCAACTTCTATCCCTTGCTCTTTTTTTCCTGTCCACTGGAATTAAGCAGAACAAACTTAATCTGTCTTCTGCATAATATAATCCTTTAAATATGTGAAAACAAATGGTCATGCAGCCTTTAACTGTTCGCTTCTTCAGGCTAAATATCCCATTTCAACCAATCTTGCAAGTCCTTTGTCATCAATTCCCTGTTGGACATTTCCACCTTGATATCCCACAGATATTTCATACTCAAGATATACAATACAAAACTTCGTATTTCTTACTCTAAAACTGCCTGTCCTCCAAATTATCTTATTTCTGTTGAAGGCACCACTATTGTCCCAGTTAGCAAGTTTATAATCTCAGAGTCATCCTTGACTACTCTCTTTTTCACTCTCCGTATTCAATATTGTCAATTCTACTACCATATCTCTCAATCCATTCCTTTCTCTCCAGTCACATGGCCACCAACCTATTGTAGTCTCTCATCACTTTTCATCCTGACTATGGTAATAGACTCAAAATTGGGTTTCTCTGCTTTTCCTCTCTTTCCTTGATTTCAAGAACTTGACTTTTGTTTTATCATTGTATCCCCTGTAACTTGTGAAGAGCTTCACATGCAGTAGAGACAGAATAAATATTTGTAAATTGAATATAACATGATTTCAATGTGTTTCACCTTTCTGATTGCCATTATTTGGATGATCTTCCATTTCTCAGTGTTAATCTCTTTTTTTTTCTTTTCTTTTTTCTTTTTCTTCTTTTCTCTCTCTCTCTCTCTCTTTTTATTATAGCTTTTTATTTACAAGATATATGCATGGGTAATTTTTCAATATTGACAATTGCAAAACCTTTTGTTTCAACTTTTCCCCTCCTTCCCCTTACTCCTTCCCCCAGATGGCAGGTTGACCAATTCTCAATGTTAATCTCAAAATGTGATATCTAAAACTGAACAACTCATTTATGATCTAGTCAGGACAGAGTATGGTGGTACTATCAGCTTCCAAATTCTTGGGATGATACCTTAAAATGCAGCCTAATCTAGATCTTTTTTTTTTAAACAACCATATCACACTATGATTTTTAGAGAGCTGGAATTCATTGGTCATTACTCTTCCATCTTGTATTTGGGATGTTGAACATTTTTAAAGAATCTAAATGTAGGATTACTCCCCATGACTAGTTTTCTCTTCTAGAAGATTTCCCTATATTTAATTACTTCTCCATTTTACATGTCTTAGTTTTTCTTTTTATAGAATTATCTCAGAACCTCTCCCTACCATTCTGGTTGTTGATGTTTTTGTTCGGTTGTTTTTCAGTCATGTCTAACTCTTTGTGACCCCATTTAGGGTTTTTTGACAGATATAGTAGAATAGTTTGCCATGTCCTTCTCCAGCTCATTTTACCGATGAGGAAATGAAGCAAACAGGATTATGTGATTTGTTCAAGGTCACACAGCTTAAGGCCATATTTGTACTCAGATCTTCCTGACTCCAGCCTGGCTCTCTATCCATTGCACCACCTAGCAGCCTATTTTGGGTAGTACATCAATTTAGAAGACTCCTTAACTTTAGTAAAAACTTGGGTTCATGAAAACATGAACTTTCAATTCATGTAAGCTTATCCTTTCCTTTCAATAAAAAAGATCAGGACTGAACCTGTGATTTCATTGATATGGGATCCTCTACTATTTTTGATGGGCAGCTTGGAGCTTAGAGAGTTCCTCAGAGTACCTAAAGTTTAAATGACAAAACTAAATATCAGAGGTAAGATTAGAATCTGGATTTTTTGAAGGTCTGAAGACAATTCTCTATCAATTATGTAATCCTAACACTTAAGTTTTTTAAATTATCTTTAAAATAGACAACTATTCAAGACTTTAAAGTCAAGATTTAAAATAATTTTTATCAGTGAGTCAAATTGGTGGGGAAGAAACCTACATTAAGATCATAGTCTCCTTAGAACTGCCCTCTAACCCAGATATCACAATGTAGTAGAAAGACATTTTAAATAGATTAATACTTTAAAGCCATAAAAGGCTTCTTAGTTTAGTAAATAGAAAGGTAACCTCAGCAGAAAGAAGACCTAAGTTCAAAGTAGGAACCTCTGGAACATACAATGTGGAGGGCTCTGGGCAAGTCATTTAAACTCTCAATAATCTACACAATTCTAAGAATAATTATAAAGAAGGTACCAACCTGAATTGGTAGAAGAAGTTTCCTCATCTGGAAATTCCTTATATTGGTTGCTCCCTAACTCTTTAATACTTTTATTATTCCCTCTGTAGTTCTTATGAATTTTAAACAACAACAGGTATTTATGGCCACACAATTAGAGAGAAAAAGAACTGCAAGATCACATACTTCAATTCTGTCATTTTCTAGCTGAGAAAAACAAGGCTCATAGAGATAAAATGAATTGTCTTTGTTAGGAGTCAATAAAAAGTATTTCCCTGCTGAGAGAATAAGTATGCACATTGGTGATTGTTAAAATATGACTTCTACTTAGGCTGAGATTCAGGAGAATGGACTTTCGTCACAAAAGCTACATCTTTGCCCCAGCCTATAAAAAAAGAGTGATGAATCATTTGAAGCTATTTGATTTTTTTGTCTTTTCCCTTGGCAGAAGACAAACTAGAATAAAGCAGAATGAATTTATGATAGAGTTGAAAGATGGGGCCATGAGTCTTTAAAAAGAGGTGGAAGACCTCTTCTCTCTCTTCTCTCATTTTCCAAGGAATTGAAAATGTCAGCCTTGGAACAGGAATACATGAGAATTATATTTGTTGTTTTAACTAGAAATGTAGAATTGTTTTGGGTTTCATTAAATCTTGTGAAATGGTTGCTTATAATCTTTTATTGTTTTCTTCCATGTCTTTGCTGCCATGTTTCTCTGCTTCACAAAGCTATCAGATGCTCAAGGTTCTCTTCAGAAAGAGATGCAAAGTTGTTGCCAATTGGTTTCAGAGAGTCAGATACCTGACTAAGGCAATCTAAGGCTCTTTTGATGTCCATGTTATTGCTGATGTCTTATGTAGATTAGAATTCTCTAAGAAAAGACAATCATCAATACAATTCAATCAATTCAACAAGCAATTACTAAGCTTGTACTATGTATTAGTAGTAAGCCCCTTAAGGAACTTACATTCTCCCACGGAGAAGGTCTCTTCCATTTCCTCAAATATAGATAGAAGGTGGAATAGGGAAATAGACACAGAATTGGCTGACTGATAAATCACTAGGAAAGTAGATTAGTTAGGTAGGAATCATAAACTATAATAAGAAAATCACTTCCCCCAAATACACAGGGGTATTCTTATACTATCAGAGAACAGTAACCATGTTCTGCCCATTCAAATAGGGTTTGGTAAAGTAAGTCCAGAGTTTATATGTATTAAACTGAGAGCGTCCATATGAATGTAGATTAGTGTGGTTTCTCTACTAGCATATTAATTAATTAGTTGGTGAACAAATATCTCCCATTTTTAGTTTGAAACTTTAAACAATTATTTGAGGACAGTGATTCTTATTAGCAAAGGCTGGATTTTAGCACAACAAAAAGATCATAATGCATAGACTATGCATGGAGCTGATTTCCAATGAACCATAGATATTGTGGTTCAGTGCTAAAGGAGTTAGGGCTTTGTGATGATGCAATAGCTCCACAATAATATTATGGGATATTTCGGTCAAAGTGGATTAGCCAGTGAGACAAGAAAAACCAACTATTCACTAAACCTTGAAAGGAAGTGAATCAACCATTTCTTTCCTAAATGGGCAATATTAAACTCTCTCTTTAGGATGCTCTTGACTTCTAGCAGTGATTGCAACTTCAAACATATGTGTTACCCCGCCATGCCTGCTCTGGCTGCCATTTCTGTTTTGTCTTCCTTGATCATAGGAGCTGCAACAGCAATCCTGAGAGATAGCTGAATTGGAGTATTTTCCATAAGATGTTGAGAGTTATAGAACCTAATGCCAGATATACTTTGGGAAGAGTTTCTTGCAATTACTATAACTCTCTTTGCATACAACAACTATCAATAAAAGGAGCACAACCTCGGTTCTAGTTAGCCAAAGTTTATTTACTTTGAGGGATTTATTAGAACATTGTAGAATCTAGGAGAAAACAAAATGCATGTCAAGCAGTCCAGCAAAATCTTTCATGCCTTGATGTTATCAGTATCAATTTTTCAACAGATTTTAATAGGAATTTTAAGAAAGAATTTGATTTTTATTTTGGGGGGTAATATATGTTTTTGAGTCTTTTGTGTTTTTGGTATTTCTTTTTCTATGAGTGAAATAAATAGCCACACTATATCTAATCTACTGTGTATATTGAACATCTTTCTATTTCCTTTTGAGGAGACCCTAAGCATCTCTGGCACTGGTGTTCAAAGGGCCAGAGACTGAAAAAGAGTATGATCTTCTTAAAAGTCAAGCCCCCTAAGCACTGAATCCAGCCTTGATGAGGAAAGAGAACTTGAAATTCTAAAAGGATAGGGTAATAGGATCTGCTCATAGCAGATATCCTTTGTCCTTAACACTTCTCTTCCTTCTTTTCCATTGTTTCGCTATTATTAATCATGAAGAAAAAGATTCTAAGTCCAACCTCATGTATAAGCAAAAATTACTTTGTAGTTTGCATGTATCTGGAAAAATAAAATACTATTTAGTTAAAAAAAAAAGCAAATTGGCCACTAAGTAATGAATTCTTTGACTATGACCCACATAAAAGAAATTAAAAGATAGTTTTCAACATTTTAAAAAAGATTTTGAATGAGGATGGCATTTTCCATTCCAAGTCTATTGCAATTTTCCTAGATCATTGTCTTGTTGAGAAGAGTTAAGTCTATCACAGTTGATTATCACACCAGCTTGCTATTATTTTGTACAATGTTCTCCTGGTTCTGCTCACTTCATTCAGCATCAGTTCATGTAAGTCTTTTCAGACTTTTCTGAAATTAGCTTGCTCATCATTTCTTTTAAAAAACTAATAAATACCCTTTTGTTTTCAAAATGCATGCAAAGATAGTTTTCAACATTCACCCTTACAAAAGCTTATATTTGGAATTTTTCTCCCTCCTTTTCCCCCATTCCTCTCCCCTAGACATCAAGTAATCCAATATAGGTTAGACATGCAGTTTTTCTAAACATATTTCTACATTTATATACCACATAAAAAAAATCAGATCAAAAAGGAAAAAAATGAGAAAGAAAAAATCCTATAAGCAAACAACAAAAAAAAGTGAAAATATTATGTCCCTAATGATCTTTATTCAGTCCCTAAAATCCTCTTTCTAGACGCAGATAGATCTCTCTATCACAGGACTATTGGAATGGACAAATTGTTTTTGATGAATCTTTTTTCTTTGAAAGGTTGGTTCACAGATGCCAGATATAATCTATACCTATTCTCTACTAAAAACAGGCTACTTCCTTCCATGATTGGGTATAGTCTCAGATTGTGTGAAAGAATGCTGTCAAATAACACTTAATAAACCTCACTCTTAGCCATAGGCATTCCCTAGTACATGTTGTCAGCCCCTGGACACTTACCAAAGGTTCCAGATTGTCCCCAGATGTTTTATTTGAGTGTGAGTGTTAATTGTTTCCTTTGCTTTTATAAACTCTGAGCAATTTCTGTCCTCTCTCTACTTTCTAAGGAGAGACTGTCTTTAATTTCCCCCCGAAGAAGTTATTAATGTCTTGTTCTGTGCTCTTCCATCATTATAAGCTATCTGCCTTATAGCTTATCCCAAATGGAGGCATATATTTTTGAATCCTCTTCATTACTTCCTCATGCATTTCATATGCACTTTATATCCTGATCCCTTTAATTTTCTGAAGGGTTTTATCAAAGACTCTTCAAGGAACCAAACCTTTCATCTTTCCTTTTCTTTCTTGTCCATTTTTAAGCTGACTCCAATATAACAAAAGCATATTAACACTAATGTCTTGAAAGAATAATGTAAAAATTATCTGAAAATTATCAGATAGACTTTTAAAAAAAGAGTTAGATACCTGGTTGCTCCAAGGATGTCAAAAATAATATGAAAGGCCCAATATATATACCAACATATTCATAGTAGCACTTTTGTGGTAGCAAAAAAACCAACCTTGAAATAAAGTGATAATTTTTTGATTAGGAAATGGTTGAAAATTTGTGGTTTATGAACACCATGGAATATTTTATGCTACATGAAAAAATGAATATGAAGAATTCAGATAAACATGGAGAGACTTATATGAACTTAGAAATGAAGTAAACAGAACTAGCAGTACAGTAGGAAGAGCAGGAAATCATCTTATTTTTTGTATTTGCTTCTTCAGTTATTAACACACAGTATATATAAATAAACTTAATTAATTTACAATGGATAATATAAAAAGAATAATGCTAAAATAAAACCAAATGCTAAGTAATCAGAGTGACCAGTATTTGAGGGTTACTTACACTCTCAATTGCCATTACTGAATCATTAATTTTCTTATTATATTATTGTTTTTCTAATGAAGAGCTCATCAGATGGTACTTATTTTTGTTATACATCAGTGGTATTTATGGCTGGATAATTGTAAATTGTGTCTGCTTATATAATTGTAAAAATAAAAAAGTAGTCAATAAACCTTTTTTTAAAAAAGAAAATATAGGTAGATATCATTGGAGGAGGAAAAAAGCTTAAAAAATGAGGGAAGTAGTGACTTTCCCTCATTGGATATGTTTAGAGATTAAATCATGGGTGAATGATTAAAGATTAGAGATTAAATTCATGAGTGAATGAATAAGACACCAGGGGCTTCTGTGTGATGAAATCTTGCCAAAGACTGGCCCTGATAGCCCAAGATTTTTTTTTTTTTTTAACCAAAACATTGGGTTTGAGTTAAAGCCCTGAGTACCTAGAATAAAATAGAATACAGTGAGGACATGAAAAGGGGCAAAGGGATGGCAGCTGTGGAGGAAGGTTTGTTCAATCTAATGTTTTTTTTTTTTTTTTTTTTGTGACTTCCTAAACAAAAGTCCTTGGATGATGTTCTAGAGTAAATCATTGGTTAGGTGTGTGTTGGTCTAGATGATTATTCAAATCTTTTTCAGTTCTGAGATTCTATTGTAAAATGCCACCTCTTCA
The DNA here is from genome assembly GCF_016432865.1 of Antechinus flavipes. Classification (NCBI taxonomy): domain Eukaryota; kingdom Metazoa; phylum Chordata; class Mammalia; order Dasyuromorphia; family Dasyuridae; genus Antechinus; species Antechinus flavipes. The sequence goes on along the minus strand of NC_067399.1, from coordinate 119,423,194 downwards.
CAGGTGAGCAGGTTAGCTGTAGAAAGGGATAGAAAATGAACTTTTATGTAAAGAAAAATAAAGTGATCAATTAGATCCTGCCTCTTTCATATATGAGCAGCATGGTTGCTGATAGGAAAAATTCTGTGGCAGTTGAACTATTTCCCTTTGGTTCTATCTTTATTTTGAGGAAGGTGAAATCTATAAGGAGTGGGTGCTTGTTCCTCTCTAATATACTCTTGTAAGAGAAGAAAAAGTCTATAGGAAATGGAAAACATTGTAGCTGCTTTACCATAAGAATGGTTTGGAACCTGATTGGATCACATAGTATCTTTTTGAGTGAAGATCTGGCTTGTCTTGTGTACATAGTCTAGATTGTCAACCTGAGGAAATTTGTAATACTCTGTACTAAATAAATTACTTACTATCACAACAACCTAATATAAAGGATTATATAGTCAAAGTTGTGGTTTTGTAGTGAAAGTTAGAGTATGAGCAAAGAAAGTTGAGTACTACAGAATAGATGCTTTTGAATTATGATCCTGGACAAGACTTTTGAGAGACCTTTGGACAGCAAGAAGGTTAGATCAGTCAATATTTAAAAAATTAATTCAAGTCATTCACTGGAAGGTCAAACACTTTAAGCTGAAGCTTAAAGACTTTGACCAAATAATGAGAAGATAAGACTCCCTGGAACAGAGCCTGATTTTGGGGAAGACTGAAGGCAAAAGGGAAAGGGGATGGCAGAGGATGAGATGGATAGATAAGTGTCATAGAAATAGTGATCAGGAGTTTGGACAGAGTTCAGGACATAGTAGAGTATAGAAATGTCTGCCATACTATGATGATCTATGGGGTTCACAAAGAGTCAGACACTGAATGACCAAACAATACTTTTTCATTGCCTTTTTAAGGTGATTGAGTTAAAATAGGTTGTCATTTTTATCATTTTGAGAGCCAAAGAGGAATAAATTTGTCTAATAAGAGAGCAGAAAAGCCCAGAAGGAGAGCAGGGAACAGAAACAGCTTTGAGTGATAACAAATGGTGCCTTAAGGGATCATGAATATTAAGTTATATTATCTTGAGTTGTGAGTGGCCCTGAGTTCATGGGGTTTCCTCCCTCAGATGTGTCTCTTCTGTGTTTCTGTTAATGAATATCCTTTTTTCCCTACTGTGTGCATTGGTAGGAGAATGTGGTTCAGCATTACAGGCAGACCATGATATTTTGATTATTCTTTTATTTAGCTTATATTGGATAAATATAAGTTATTAGTATTTTTCATTTCTCATTAAATATACTTTTGTGCTTTAGAACTAATGATAATCATGAACTAATTTTACATAAATGGGAATCACAGGGATTCTACTTTGGAGCTACAGTAGCAAATAGTAAGAATGTAGTTTTTTCATAAGAAGGTTTCCACAAGAAGGGTCCTGAGAGAATCTGAGTATTAGCTGTGTCTTGCTGGTCCATTTCCAGAAATCCAGAATCTGCTGGTATAAAGGCTGGTTAAGATAAGGAAATTAGTCTGGAAAACAAGGATGGAAGCCACACTTTGTATATAGGCTGAACTATAAAAAAGATACCGTGGCCAGGTTTTATAAGATAAGACAGAGGGGAAAATAGGACACAAATTGCTGAAATGAGCAGAACAAATCAATAGGATGTGTGGACATCATGTATGATAAAGGACAAAATCTACCCATCAAATCCTTGTTGAGAAGAAAACCTGATCAATATCATCTCTCACAGCTCACAGTAAAATACAAATCAGTCTAAAGATCTCAGAGACTTGTGAGTGTGGAATTGTTTTGTTTTGTGTTTTTTTTTTTTTTTGTCAGAATACCTAAAAATTCAGGTCCCAAAGAATACTATAAGACTCATTTTAAAAACTGTGTTCATTACTAAAAAGAAGAGTATATTGTATTATTTAACAAAAGCTAATGAACTGATATTTGGGAAAGGATGCCTTATATCCCAGGTTTCCAAAGAGAGACTTCAGAGGTGAGGGTTATGTCTCCAATGATAATCAAAACAACTTTGATATTATATGATAGAAACAGACCAGAGAAAATCAGAACTGGATGAGTAATGCCCTCACTGAATATTCATGAGAAAGATAAGATGTAGAAGTACTATAGCACAATTTGAATCCTACACAGTTGTGCAAAAGAGAGCCCAGGCATGAGAACATAATAATAAAAGCTAGTAAAGGATCGTGGCCTTTCCAGAAACTTGAATTGATTTTCCTTTTTAATAAAGGAATTAACACTACAGTTACAAACAGGTTTTGCTCAGATTTTTATAATATATCCATTTCTCTTAACCATTACATTAGCTTTTTCTTGGAGGCAGGGGTGAGAGAGGTAGGGGAAAGAGAGAGGCCTGGATCTACAAAGCTGATACTTGCCATACTCTCATTATGTTATTTGAGGACTAGCTAAATCAATTTATATCTCTTGTTATTACATTACAGGTCACACAACTGAGAGCATTATTTCATTTACTTTGCATAGGTTCTGAATGAAGCCTATTAAAATTGAAGGTTTTTTGAACATATATAGTCAGCTCAAGAGTTTCCTGAGCTCCAACATTTGTCTAGTGTGGGTTTTATTTTGTTATAGCTGTTTTTTTCCAAATAAAAACTGTTCCTGAATATAACATTATTATTGTTTGGCTTTTTCCATTTTCAGGTGGTACTAAAACTGTTCTATAGTCTAGAGGAACATTTTGACCTTGAACTGATTAAGTAGGTCGGGTCAAAGCTAAGAGAGTTTGTGATGATCTCTAGAAGTATCTCTAGAAGTGTTTACTGTAACTCTAGAAGTGTATATGACCAAACATGGGGTCATTTGTTTCCCTAAGTTTAACTTAACCCTATTTTCCTATAGGCAAGAAGTATCAGGAACTAGTCTTGTGATTTCATTGCTTTAGGAAATTCCTGGATGAGGATTCAATGCAATCTGTAACCTTCTCTATGGTTGATAGTCTTAGAAGGTTATCTGCCTATAAAAGCAGTTAAGTGCCTTATCCAAGCTCATCCTGGAGGTATGTATCACAAGTGGGACTTGACTTAGATCTTCTGATTTCCAGTTTAATTCTTTGGCCTTTGGTCTTTTGAGAGTGTGCATTTATGTAAAAACAGCCCTCCATGAAAGGCCAAGGTAGGATGGGGAATTGAAGGTGGGGGAAGAGCTATGTGAATAGATATAATCATAAATCGAACACACAGAATTTTAACTGCCTATTTTGATTCTCTTGCCGTTGTTGTTCATGCTTTATTCTCGAAGAAGACCAATAATACAAGAAGGGCAATGTTTTGATTTGCACATGAATTGGATTTAAGTGAGGCAGAGTTATGTAGGGTCATCAGCCTCACTCTCTCCTTCAGAATCATCAAAGTCTAGTGGGAAGATATAGGTCAGGACAACTAGGGATGACCCTGAAAGCAGTGGGGAATCTTGGCATAAGATAAGGTTTTTCCTAGTCTCAGTTTGTCTGAGACAATGCCCACTATGTGAAAGAGTATAAAAGAGCTCAAGGACAATAATGAATCATTCATATGATATAGAAGACAGAAGAAAGGTGAAATGGAATAATTTTTGTTGCAAGAAAGTTGTTTACTTAAATTTTTTTTTAATGTTCTAGTCTCATGGCTTCTATCTTTTACAAGTTAGAGCCTTAAACAAATTGACTTCCCCGTGGTCACACAGGTAGAAAAATAAGAGGCTAACAGTAAGAGATACAAAGAGAAATTCCATTCAAAATAACTGTCGATAGCATAAAATATTTGGGAATCTATCTACCAAAGGAAAGTCAGGAATTATATGAGCAAAATTACAAAACACTTTCCATCAGGTTTAAATAATTGGAAAAATATTAAATGCTCTTGGATAGGCCAAGTGAATATAATAAAGATGACAATACTCCCTAAACTAATCTATTTATTTAGTGCTATACCAATCAGACTCCCAAGAAAATATTTTAATGACCTAGAAAAAATAACAACAAAATTGATATGGAAGAACAAAAGGTCTAGAATTTCAAGGGAATTGATGAAAAAAAATCAAATGAAGGTGGCCTAGCTGTACCTGATCTTTTAAAACTATATTATAAAGCAGCAGTCACCAAAACTATTTGGTATTGACTAAGAAACAGATTAGTTTATCAGTGGAATAGGTTAGGTTCATAGGACAAAATAGTCAATAACTATAGCAATCTAGTGTTTGACAAACCCCCAAATCCCAATTTTTGGGATAAGAATCCATTATTTGACAAAAACTGCTGGAAAAACTGGAAATTAGTATGGCAGAAATTAGACATGGATCCACATTTAACACTGTACACCAAAATAAGATCAAAATAGGTCCATGATTTAGGCATGAAGAATGAGATTATAAATAAATAAATTAGAGGAGCATAGGATAGTTTACCTCTCAGATTTGTGGAGGAGGAAGGAATTTGAGACCAAAGATGAACTAGAGATCGTTATTGATCACAAAATAGAAATTTTTGATTATATCAAATTAAAAAGCTTTAGTACAAACAAAACTAATGCAAACAAGATTAGAATGGAAGCAACAAACTGGGAAAACATTTTTATAGTTAAAGGTTCTGATAAAGGTCTCATTTCCAAAATATATAGAGAATTAACTCTAATTTATAAGAAATCAAGCCATTCTCCAATTGATAAATGGTCAAAGAATATGAACAATTTTCAGATGATGAAACTGAAACTATTTCCACTCATATGAAAGTGTCCCAAATCACTATTGATCAGAGAAATGCAAATTAAGACAACTCTGAGATACTACTACACACCTGTCAGATTGGCTAGAATGGCAGGGAAAGATAATGCTGAATGTTGAAGGGGATGTGGGAAAACTGGGACACTGATGCATTGTTGGTGGAGTTGTGAATGAATCCACCCATCCTGGAGAGCAATCTGGAATTATGCCCCAAAAGTTATCAATCTGTGCATACCCTTTGATCCAGCAGTGCCACTATTGGACTCATATCCCAAAGAGATACTAAAGAAGGGAAAGGGATCTAAATGTGCCAAAATGTTTGTGGCAGCCCTGTTTGTGATGGCTAGAAACTGGAAAATGAATTGATGCCCATCAATTGGAGAATGGTTAGGTGAATTGTGGTATATGAATGTTATGGAATATTATTGTTTTGTAAGAAATGACCAGCAGGATGAATACAGAGAGACTTGGAAAGATTTACATGAACTGATGCTAAGTGAAATGAGCAGAACCAGGAGATCATTATACACTTCAACAACAATACTGTATGAGGATGCATTCTAATGGAAGTGGATATTTCAACAAAGAGAAGATGTAACTCAGTTCCAATTGATCAATGATGGACAGAAATCAGCCACACCCAGAGAAGGAACACTGGGAAATGAGTGTGAACTGTTTGCATTTTTTTTTCCCCTCAGGTTATTTTTACCATCTTAATCCAATTCTTCCTGTGTAATAAGAGAACTGGTAGGTTCTGCACACATATATTGTATCTAGGATATACTATAACATATTTAAGATGTATAAGACTGTCTGTCATCTAGGAGAGGGGATGAAAGAAGGGAAGGGAAAAGTTGGAACAGAAGTGAATGCAAGGGATAATGTAAAAAATTACCCATGCATATGTACTGTCAATAAAAAGTTATTTTAAAAAATCTGAACCATTTCCTTATATATCTTTGTTATGAGATCTTTATTAGAGAAATTTAATGCAGTTTTTTAAGTTAACTGTTTTGTCCCCTTAATTTTAACTGTATTGCGTTAGTACAATTATAATTATAGATAATAAAAAATCTTATTTTCTTAAAAAAAAAAGAAGAAGAAGAAAAATAAGAAGCTAACATGAATTAAGGTACATATGATTCCAGAGTCATGTCTCTTTCCTCTATGGTATGTTACATGTTGCTTTAAGATAAAAATAAGGAATAATTTTCCAAACCATGTGTGATATGAAACCTTGTAATTGTTTACAAAGGAAAGTAATTATAAATCTTCTCATTAAGAAATTTAAAAAAACCAATATGGTGTAGCTTTGGGCCTATGGAGAGGGAAGTGACTGGACAGAATGACCTCTTTTGGATGATGCTTTCCAAAATGTTTCATTTGAACATGTATATCTGGGCCTCTTCTTGATATCTCTGCAAAGTAATGCAGTTAAGGAAAATGCACATGTTATAGAAATGGGAATACTATGGGGAAAAAATAGTGAAAACTGAGAAGATTCAATTGCCTTTGTCACTTATGTGCAAGTTTTTTTTTTTTCTGAGTACTTGCTTTTTGAGAGATTGCCATTTCTAATAGCTCAGTGTTTGATCCAAGTAGAAAAAAGATCATTGTATTTTGAGAAAGCCTTATTTTCCTGAAGATTGGACTTTATTTCAAGGAAATGGAAGAGAATGAGAAAGAAAAAAGGTAGCACTCTTCTGGGATTGTGAAACCAGCCCATAAGTCCTTTATCAGGACCAAAGCAAAAGCTACCCCTGCCATAAAAGACTACCCACTCCCAAATTCCTTGTGCTCCCTTCAGGGGTAGAAGGTCATAAACAAAATCATAGGATTATCACTCTGATTTTATAGTTGAGGCCCAGAGAAGAAAAATATGTGGTGTTGGTCACATAAGTAATAAAAGATATTTTCTTGGGATCCATGTTCATGTCATCTTAATTGGACCCATCATCACTGAATTTGTAAGATCTATCAAATGCCAGCATTGATGCTTTATCAAAACCTTCAAACTTTTCCTCTAGATGTGTCTTAAAAACTTGGCTTAAATTTTTTTGGATATATTTTAGATAATTAAAACTACACAATATTGACTGAAAAGAAAATGATTACCAGAAAGGATATTAAATGTAAGTCTTTTGAGAAGATATTCAGACGTCCTGAAATAACAATAGTTCTGCTCAAAGTTAATTAAGGTCTATCTCTTCCTTCAGTGAATTCCATTTGAGTACCGACTGTTCCCTGAGCTGCTTTTGTTTTGGTATTCCTCTGAAGAATAACAACCAGCAAAACTAATAAATTTCATTATGCATATTTAGAATAGATTTTTTCAGGTGTTAAGAACAGCCAATCTTCCAAAGACATCATAGGAGTTTTGCTCTACTTGTCAAAACTCAGTACACAAGTAGACTTACAAAGTGATATGTCCATCTATTATACAAACAAGAGTCCAATGCTCTAGCTAGTATAGTTGAGAGTACTTGGAGCTAGTAAATCTGAGTATAGATCTAGTATTATCTCTCAAGCTAGTTTTGCAGTCTTGGGGAAGTGTCTTCTCTTATTTGAATCTAAGTTTCTTTACCTGTTAAATGAAGGGCTTGACATTTGGTATTGGCTAAGAAATAGACTAGTTGATTAGTGGAATAGGTTAGGTTCAAAGGACAAAACAGTCAATAACTTTAATACTCTAGTGTTTGACAAACCCAAAGAGCCCAGCTTTTGGGATAAGAACTCACTGTTTGACAAAAATTGCTGGGAAAATTGGAAACTAGTATGACAGAAACTAAGCATTGACCTACACTTAACACCGTACACCAAGAAAAGATCAAAATGGGTTCATGACCTAGGCATAAAGAATGAGATTATAAATAAATGAGAGGAACATAGGATACTTTACCTCTCAGACCTATGGAAGAGGAAGGAATTTATGACCAAAGAAAAACTAGAGATCATTACTGATTACAAAATAGAAAATTTTGATTATATCAAATTGAAAAGTTTTTGTACAAACAAAACTAATGCAGACAAGATTAGAAGGGAAGCAATAAATTGGGAAAACATTTTTATAGTCAAAAGTTCTGATAAAGGCCTCATTTCCAAAATATATAGAGAATTGACTCAAATTTATAAGAAATCAAGCCATTCTCCAATTGATGATAAATGGTCAAAGGATTTGAACAGACAATTCTCAGATGAAGAAATTGAAACTATTTCTAGTCATATGAAAAGATGCTCCAAGTCATTAATCAGAGAAATGAAAATTAAGACAACTATGAGATACTATTACGCACCTGTCAGATTGGCTAGAATGACAGGGAAAGATAATGCAGAATGTTGGAGGGGATGTGGGAAAACAGGGACACTAATACATTGTTAGTGGAATTGTGAAAGCATCCAGCCATTCTGGAGAATGATTTGGAACTATGCTCAAAAAGTTATCAAACTGTGCATACCCTTTGATCCAGCAGTGTTTCTACTGGGCTTATATCCCAAAGATATTTTAAAGAAGGCAAAGGGTCGTGTATGTGCAAGAATGTTTGTGTCAGCCCTCTTTGTAGTAGCCAGAAACTGGAAACTGTGTGGATGCCCATCAATTGGAGAATGGATGAATAAATTGTGATATAGGAATATTATGGAATATTATTGTTCAGTAAGAAATGACCAACAGGATGATTTCAGACAGGCCTGGAGAGACTTACATGAACTGATGCTGAGTGAAATGAGCAGGACCAGGAGATCATTATATACTTCAATAACAATACTATATGATGATCAATTCTGATGGACCTGGCCATCTTCAGCAATGAGATGAACTAAACCAGTTCCAATGGAGCAGGAATGAATTGAACCAGTTATGCCCAATGAAAGAACTCCGGGAGATGACTAAGAGCCATTACATAAAATTCCCAATCCCTCTATTTTTGTCCACCTGCATTTTTTATTTCTTTCACAGGCTAATTGTACACTATTTCAGAGTCCAATTCTTTTTGTACAGCAAAATAACTGTTTGGACGTGTATACTTATTTTGTATTTAATTTATACTTTAACATATTTAACATGTATTGGTCAACCTGCCATCTTTGGGAGGGGGTGAAGGGAAGGTGGGGAAAAATTGGAACAAAAGGTTTGGCAATTGTCAATGTTATAAAATTACCCATACATATAATCTCTGTAATGGGCTGAGGCTCGAGTTGATGCACTGAGGTCCCAAGCATGTGAGGCTAAATAGTAATTGAACCATACTCTATTAATATATAAGCTTGGAGAAAGAATGGTCCTGCCCACTCTTTGTGCAAGTCCTGATGTGTTGTATAGGAAATGATGATTTTGATGGGTAGAGGCAGAAAAGGAAGCAGAAAGAGAGACTGCTGGCTGGCGTCTTGTTGCAGCTGCATACACTGCTATCGTGACCCCCCTTCACCTCTGATCCCCCTTCACTTCCAATTCCCCTTCATCTTCGATCCTTCTTCATCTTCATTAAGAATAAAGATCGACGATTTCCCCCTAACCTGAATTCCTGACTCCGGCTGATTTTAAAATATGTGGTCATCACAAATTTCTAAATAAAAAGCTATAATAAACAAATAAATAAATAAATAAACAAATAAACAAATAAATAAATGAATGAATGAATGAATGAATGAATGAATGAATGAATAAATAAATAAAGGGTTTGGACTCAGTCCCTTTTCAGCTTTGAAACTATCATCATGATCATCGTCATCATCATCTGAAATATCTACATCTTTCCTCAAAATTTCCATCACTTCTGAATGGAGAGAAGACTAAAATTCTGAAGGCAACATCTAAAACCTGCTTTTGCTGGTTTCTAAAGTGGAATAAACCTTGGGTAATTTTCTTCTTTGATTACATAATCTTCATTTATTCCATGAGACTAACAGTCCTTTGGGTAATGGCATAAGCATTCCGAAAATTCAACTCTTTCAACAGATAATAACAGCTTGATGTGTCCAAGGCACTGGATATGCACAAACAGCTTATACATGATCCCATTTGATTTGTGTATGTATGTAACAGGTTAATTATTGAGAAGTTTATCTGTGAGGGCAGAAGCAGTTAATTTAGGAAGGCTGATCACTTGATCATCAGTAAATAAACCTTGGTATTAGTTGCTCTTTTTTTTTTTTTTGAAGGAATGATTAGCAAAATAGCCAAATAAAATTTCATGTCAAGGCACCAGTAGCCAGAACAATGATGGAAATTATTTGATTCATAAAAAATGAGGGCCCCATTCAAGAAGAGAGACAAATATTAACTCTCCTCAGTAGCTGTTCCAACTTCCTAAACAAAGCATGGACATCCTGATTCAAATCCAGTTTGTTAACAAATAGTCACTATTAGAAATGGAAGCCTTGATCTACAAAATTTTGTAGACTAAAAACTTGATATTGAATTTCAACTGTCCAACCCCTTTCCTAGTGAAGAAGCATTTCGCTATTGCTTTTCATGAAAAAAAGATAAAAAAAGGGGCAGCAAGGCGCAGTGGATAGAGTAAAAGTCCTGAACTCAGGAGGACCTGAGTTCAAATCTGAATTCAGACACTTAACATTTCCTAACTGTGTGACTCTGGGCAAGTCACTTAACCCCAAATGACTCAGCAAAAAAGAAAAAAGAAAGAAAAAGAGGTAAAATGATCATTGGTCCCCTGATGTTTCACAATATATCAATAACTAGTACCCTCTTTCATTAAATTCCCTTTCTAGCCACATATACTCTCTACTTCTCAATTTATGAGGTGACAAAGATCTAGGTCACACAAAATGAAGGAATGAGAGGAAGATCACGTTCTTTCTGATCTTCTTGTCAACTATTTATATATCTTTGCTATTAAGCCAGTTTATCTTCTGACAAGCCACTGTCACTGGCAGTTTGGCCTACATTATAATTTTTACTGAAATTTCATTAACCATATAGCTCATATGACCTGCATCCAAGAAAATGTGCTATTAACTAAGCTAGGAAAATAAAATATCTTTCTTGTCACATAGCCTCAGGCCATACAATTTAATTTGACAAAGCTTTATGAAATTCCCTTTATGTGCTGTTCTGGACAATGAGGATACAAAGTCAAAAATGAAAGAGTCCCAGCCCTCAGGGTGATCACATTCTATCTAAGAAACATAATATGAATGAAAAAAAAAAGTCACACACACACACACACACACATACACAAATATGTACACACATGTGTACGTCCACAAGAATTATCTAAATGCTGCCCACAGTTGGAATTGATAAATATCTCTGAAATCTTGTCTATTCTCTTATTCAAGAGATACTTTTATTCTTGCCTTAAGGGGAACAAAAGGGGCTATAGTACTGCCTGTTGTTCTCCAGGCTCTGAAAGATGACTACTGGGCAAGAATATCAATCAGTCTCTAAATATTGCTGGTCTGATGGGACGTAGGTACAAAATAAAGCTGCTTTCCTGGCCATTATACCTTAAAGATGGGAATGTTGCCTAGGGTTATACTAGCCAACTTAGCTCCTTCCCACAAAAATAGGCCTCACAGATCTCCAGTATAAAAAGCAAGTAGTGAATATACTCATTTATCCAAGGAAAACAATAAGCAGAAATTTAAGAAGTTATGCAAAATAGCATATAGCACAGAACATATGAATGGAAACAAGAAGAGCTTTTGGTTCAGAGAAGAAGGGAACCCCAATTTCACTTAGAGAAAATTTATCAAAGTCTCTAGGCAGCAAAGTCAGAAACTTGAGACATGTTAAAAATTGAGATTCCTTCTAAATGATTGTCATTTCCAAAGTTTGTCTTCCTCTCTCCCAATGTCCCCCTCAAATGAATCTCATATTCATGTCTCTCGCAAAGAAACAATATCTCCCTTCTCTAACTCTTTCATCAATTTGTTCTCTTGTTAAATCACCGGCTTATATATGTCTCACCTCTGATATACACTGACTGTATTATCAATTATCAATTACCAATCATATAATGTCTCAGTGCTCTATACAGATCACCAAGTTACACAGAAGATGGCAACTTATATAGGTAGAGAAAGTTTGCTCCCCTGTGTTCCCTTTGCCAATGGAATCACAGATGCAGTCCTTGACCCTATATCCTATAAAATATTTTTAAATGATTATGAGATGGTTATATGAAAGAGGGAATTGCAGATGAATAAGTCAAGAAAGAGTATGTGTAGCAGTTGGTGCTCAAACTGGGTCTAAGTGGAAAAAGTCTTTAAGGGTAATTAGGAGTTCAAAAAAATAGAGGTGAAGAAGGAATTGAGCCTAAACATGGAGAAAGAACAACACAAACATGGAAGTAAAAGATGGGGTACTTTATGCAAGGCTCAACAAGCAGGTCAGTATGACTGGGTGATAAAAGTTCATGAAAAGGAGTAGAATATAAAAATACTGAAAGAAAAGCTCAGAAAAGGCTCAGAAAAGTTTTAAAAGCTAAACAAAAGAGGTGTTTTTTTTTTTTTTTTTAATCCTAGAAGTAATAGGGAGGCCCTAAAGTTTATTTAATAGAAGGATGACATAGTCAGATCTGCCCTTTAGGGCAATAACTTTGGTGAAGTGAGCAAAACCAGGAAAACACTATACACAGTAAAAGCAATATTATAAGGATGATCAACTGTGAAAGACATAGCTACTCTGATCAAGACAATGATCCAAGACAATTCCAAAGGACCCAGGATGAAAAATGTTATATACTGCCAGAGAAAGACCCGATTACCTTTGAATACAGATTAAAGCATATTTTTAACTTGACTTTTCCTTTTTTATCTCTTTATTTGCAACATATCTAATCTGGAAATATGTTTTGCATGATTTCACATGTATAATCAATATCAAATTGTGTGCCTTCTCAAGAAGGTGGCACAGTGAAAAGGAGAGAGAGCATTTGGAACTCAAAATTTAAATGATTAAATGATTTTTACACATATTTTAGCAGTATTTAATAAAATAAAATATATTTTGAAATGATTACTTAGGTGCTTGTCTAGAGATGGAGCAGGGAGAGGCTTAAGATAGCAAAATCAAATAAGAGGTTATTTCAAGAATAATATGAAATAAAGTAGTAAGATAAGTAGTAGAGAGATTATAAAGAACTTTAAATGCCAGGCTGAATGAAATAGACATTCGGAAGTCATTGAAGATTTTTGCTGTTTTTTAAGTAGAAGAGTGTTATGGTCAGATATGAATTAGAAATATTAATTTAACAGTTCTATAGAGGATAGATTGGAAGGGAAAAATGCAACAGACATGGATATTAATTAGGGGGATGTTTTAACAATCCAAGTGAGATGCAATAAAGCTTGGCCTAAACTATAAACATAAACTGGGGATTGGGTTAGCCAGCAGATTTAGCCTATTTGCTATCATGCTTATTGTCTGAATTTGTATAGAGGACATGGCAGCTGAGAGAGGAGGATTAATATAAAGGAACATGTGGAGGCAGAATCAACAAGCTTGGAAACTGACTAGATATGGTGGTTAAAAGAGATTGAAGAATCATGGTTATCTAGATTCAAACTTGCAAACCTAGGTAATTAGATAGATGGTAATATAAATAATGGAAATGATAAAATTTGGAGAAGGAATAGAATTTGGAAAAGGGGGAAAACATGAGCTTATAAGCTATAGATGCCCAGTGGAAAGTTGGCAACATGGGACTGGAATGAGAGAAAGAGACAGACAGACAGACACACACACACACAGAAAGAGAGAGAGAGAGAGAGAGTGACAGAGACAGAGACAGAGACAGAGAGAGAAGGAGAGAGGGAGAGACAGAGAGAGTGACAGAGACAGAGACAGAGACAGAGAGAGAAGGAGAGAGGGAGAGACAGAGAGAGACAGAGACAGAGACTGAGAGATAGAGACAGACCCAGAAATAGAGATAGACAGAAAGAGAAACATAGATATAAAGGGCTGAAACTCTTAAAAGGTGTGCTTGAATCAGATAACCAAGCACTTAAGGCTAATTACCTATTGGATAGTGATTCCATTAGCACATGTTTGGAATTACTTTTCTCTCAGTTAATGCTGGCTCAATGTTTGGGATTAAGAGAATTGTCGGTAAGGATTAGGGGGTGGAGTGAAAGAGGCAGAGAACCACACTTTGCAGCAGGACCAGGAGAAGGGAGGTTGGTGGTGAACTTGTGGCAGTTTTGTCCATCTTTTTCACTTCTCCCCCTAAAGACCAAGAACTTTTTCTTATCCTGACTCTGGCTGATCCTGAGGCCTCCAGGGAGCTAGCTTGGACTTCACACATAGAGACAAAGAAAAAGACACTAAGAGAGAGAGAGAAACAGAGAGACACACACAGAGGCAGAGAGACAGAGAGACACACACAGATTCATAGACACAGACACACACACACACATACATACAGAGACGGAGACAAAGAGACAGAAAGAAAAACAGACACACACAGAGACAGAGATAGACAGAGACAAAGAGAAAGAAAGAGAGAGAGAAAGGAGAGAGAAAGAGAACAGAACTGAATATATAGAATTGAGAGTTATGTGCAAGAGATTATGACTGAGCCTATTGCAGTTGGCAACATCACCAATAGAGAGGATATGTAGAAAGAAGAAAAGTGAGCCCCAAATAGAGATTTTGGGGAACATTCATATAGTACACAGAAAGATATTAATGATTTAGCAAATAATGTTAAGATGGAGTGCTCAGACAGGTATGAGAAAAACCAAGAAAGAGAAGTGTCATGGAATCCAAAGGAATAAAGCATAACCAATAGGAAGAGATGTCAGATAGTATCAAAAGTTCCAAAGAAGTAAAGAAGTTTGAGACTGGGAAAAGATCATTGGTTTTAGCAGTTCAGAAATAATTGATCATCTTGAAGAAAATAGCTTTAGATGGACAGTTGAGTCAAAAGTCAGACTACAGAAGACTGTAAGTAGAGGAGAAGGTGAAAATATGAAGATAAAGAGTATAGATAACCCTTTCTAGGAGTGTGAAAGAGAGAGGAAGAAAATGAGACAGTAGCTTGAAGGAATGGTAGACTTAAGTTTTTGCTTTTTTTTTTTTTTTTTAAATTTTTAGAGATGAAACAGGGGCCATGCACAAGTTCCATGTAGTTAGGGACCTCCTTAAGAATTTTGATTTACCATGTGTTATATTCCCTAGAATTACACTCAGTAGTAGTAGATCAAATTAATTAGTCAGCATCTGGTCTTTCTGTGGACACCCACAGCATCAGAAGTCTTTGAAATATTCAGATATCTATTCTAGAGTCCTAATCCTCCCTTGTAGCCAGACACATGATCAAAAATGAACACATTAGATTTGACAGCTAGTAATTGAATTATATCAGTTCAAGAGATTACCCTAGAAATAATTTCCTTGATCATAATTGCTGTGGAAATTAGCTGCCTATAGAATTGTGAGACCATGGGAGAAAGAACTGTTCATTTTAAAACCAATGTATGACACTGGGGTCCATTGCCAGCACTAGTCATCATTCTCTGGGAACCCTGTCATCTGAGGTTTTAAAATATTTCTCTGAGAGAAATAAAGAGAACAGATATAGGCAATGGATGCTGTTGGAGTCCAGGGGAGAGTTTAGTATCTATCAAAAAACAATCTCTTGAATTTTTGACTTTAGCTGTACTATGGAGAAACACAAAAACATTTCTCTTTGGATCTTAGCTAAATTTTCTTTATGACAAAATGGAAAATGCTAATTTTATATGACTATGAGTTTCAAATCTTGTGAGTCTTTGGGACTTTTGAGAGGTGAATCTGTTTAAATTTTACATATAGATTTAAAAAAATATTAAATAAAATGAACTAAAGGAAGTGTAAAGGAATTAATCTCAAATTCATAGTTTTTTTTTTTTTTAATTGGAAGGGACCTTAGAGTTTGAATCAATACCTTTCTCCCTGTAAAGAAGAAATGGAGGCTCAAGGAAATTCAGAGACTTGCTGAAAGTTAGCAGCAGGACAGAAGTTTGTATTTAAATTGTTTCGTTAATAGTTCAGCATTCTTTCCACTACACTAGGATCTGATAACAATTAGATAGCATTATACTGACCAAGCAGCAACTCTCAAGATCTAAACATATGACAAGGGCTGAATGTTAGTCAACTTGGAGACTCAATAACAACACTCAGGAACAACTTTAAAAAATTTTCAAGGCCTGGATACATGAACTGATGCCAAATGAGGTGAGCAGAACCAGGAAAACAATTGTACACAGTTATATAAGTTAGTCAACTGTAATGGACTTAGCTCTTTTCAACAATGTGGTGATTCAAAGTAATTCTAATAGACTTCAAAAGGAAAATACAAAGAGAACTATAAAACTGGATGTGGATGGAAACATAATATTTTTATCTTTTTTGTTTGTTTTTTTTCTTCCTCATATATTTTTTTTTGTTTCTTGTACAACATGACAAATGTGGAAATATGTTTTTTTTAAATTGTACATATTTAACCTGTATCAGATTGTTTGCTATCTTGGGCAGGGGAGAAGAGAGACAAGAGAGGGAGGAAAAAATTTGGAACACAAAGTTTTACAAAAATGAATGTTGAAAAATATCTTTACATGTATTTGAAAAAGATAAAATACTATTGAAAATTTAAAAAACAAACACT
This sequence comes from Antechinus flavipes, assembly GCF_016432865.1. Taxonomy (NCBI): domain Eukaryota; kingdom Metazoa; phylum Chordata; class Mammalia; order Dasyuromorphia; family Dasyuridae; genus Antechinus; species Antechinus flavipes. Next base: position 119,406,853 of record NC_067399.1, on the reverse strand, counting down.
TTTCAATAGTGCATTCCTGCCATACACACATGATACTTGTTCCCTTCATTTTAAGAGCAGCTGTGTAAGGGTAATCTGTGGGATTTGGAAGTCTTTTGATTTTGAATCAGAAACTTAGGCAATATACCTTATCTGCTTCAGCTTCCCTTTCCTCATCTATGAAATAAAGTTGTGAAAAATCAAATGAGATATTTCATATTAAGCACTGCAAATCTTAAAGTGCTATATATTGTCTTTTATTTTATTAGTAGTAATAATTAGCTTCCCTGCCTATAGACTCCTGTCATAAATTTGAATAAATATTAAGCTTAAAAGTAAATATTGAACTGTGATCTGTTGAATTGAATTCACCCTTGGGTAGGATTAAACTGTTTGGTAATTATGTTTTTTCCTAAGAGCAGTTTTCCATAAAGAGGAAGAGTAGCAGGAATATATATAGTCTTAGCTACCTTTAATAGTATATTAATGAAATATAGACTCTTTCTAGCTGTTTGCTTGTTTGGTGTTAATAGGCCCTATCATCAGTGGAGAGTCTCTACCAAAAAAGCAGGGCCCAAATTTTCCTTTTTATATAAAGAAAAGCCTTTAAATCTTCTTCCTAAATTTTTTTCAAGACCTTATAAAGTCCTTAACTCTGTCCTCTGGGTTAAAGAGCATCGAAAATCTCTAAAGGCTTTCTCCCATCACCTTTGTTAGCTATATATCTTTGATGACACATCATCTGAGTTAAAGCTGGTATTTGCATGATATTTGGTAGCTCACAAAGTATTTCATCTGCATTTTCTGATTTGATGCTTACAACAATCCAAGCTAAATAGTACAAGTATTTTTAACACCATTTTACATGTGAAGAAATGAAATACTAAGTAGAATAAGGGAGATCCCATCTTCAAAGACTTAGTAAGCATTGGTTAGCAGAATTTGAATTCAGATCTTCTTGACTATTCCCAGGTCTCTGACACCACTCGAGATTGCTTTATTAATTTTCACTCTGTTAGTCTCATTTGTCATCAAATATTTAGTTCCCCAAAAAGCATCAAATCATTACCCTACCTCCAAAAAACAATCTCATATCTTTTATCTTCCTTTTTCCAGGTCATAGGTAAAGTTTCCAAAATACTTTACAAATATTAAGTCATTTTATTTCTCATAACAATCCTGTGTGGTAGGTGTTATTATTATCTCCATTTTACAGATAAGGAAACTGAGGCAGAGAGAGCTTAAGTGTATCACTTAGGGTCATACAGCTAGTAAATATTTGAGGCCAGAGAACTCATGTATTTCTGATTCCAGATTCAGAGCTCTATGTAACAAAATTTCTCCTTTCTTCCTGTTTTGCTTAAGATCTTATGATTCTCATTTTGTAATCCAGAAACTGTTACTCTGGTGATTAAGCTATTAAGGTAGCAGAACTCCTACTTCTTACTTGCTTCAATCAATAAGCATTTCTTTTTGTTGTGCAGGCATTTTTTTTTCAGTACTGTCTGACTCTTTCTGACCCCATTTGGGTTTTTCTTGGCAAAGATACTGGAGTGGTTTGCCATTTCCTTCTCCAGCTCATTTTAAATATGAGGATTTAAAACCAAGAAGGTTAAGTGACTTATCAAGGTTCACATAGCTAGGAAATATCTGAGGCCAGATTTGAGCACAGGAAGACAAGTCTTCCTAACTCCAAGTCCAGCACTTTATCCTTAGCACCAGCTACTAGACTATAATCAGCTGAATACCTATTATGTAAGAAGAGCTATCCTAGGTCCTTAGAATACAAATATGAAAATAAGTAAAAAGGCCCCTTCCCTCAGAGAATATATGTTCTATAAGAACAACAGGGTGATATACTATGTGATACATTATGGACAAGTAAGTAACTATAAAATAAATACAATGTGATTCAGGAGGGAACTACTGACAACTGAGGGAACCAAAAAAGACCTCTTGAAGGAAGAGACATTTGAAATAAATCTTGTAGAGGATTCTTTGTAAGAATTCTGTCCCTTTGGGGTCCTTTCCAGAGAATAATTCATTAGTATTGCAAGTACCTTCTTTAACTAAGCTCTTCATTTCACTATTTGGCCTCCAGTTGGAGCCAAAACTCCTTTTTAAAAGGTCATTTGTTCTATTTTGACACTTTAATGACATTTCTAACCTTACATGAACCATTTTAAACACAATGGAGCTTACTTCAGTGTTTGGCCATTCATATGTCCAAAAAGTCTCTCAAGATTTCATTTCGTGTTTCCTCTTCTTTCTCACTCTGTTCATTCCCAGAGACTTGAAGACCATCCCAATTCAGCATGAAACTATGATCCTTTCTGAATCTCTGCTGATTATATCTCCTTAGAAACTACTTATTATATTAGCCTTACAGGTAGCTTCCTGTTATGAAAGAGTCAGACTGATCTGAAATCAAAGAAGGAGAAATATCTTGAAGTAGCACATTGGGGAAAGCCCCACTGATGGGAGAATAATAAAAAAAAAACCCACAAAATTGGCAAATATGATTTATACTGTAGGGGGAGGACATCTGAATCAATGATATTATAAACCCATTTGAGTAACCAGTGTGGTACAGGGGTCCTTAAGTTTTGTGGATTATGGACCCCTTTGGCAATTTGGAAAAGCATATGGACCATTTCTCAAAATTATATTTTTAAATGTACAAAATAAAATACATAGGGCTACCAAAGAACTCAACAATTTCAAAATACAATTATCAGCATAAAAAAAGTTCTCAGAACTCAGATATCTCCCCAGTGGAATGTAAGTGGCAGGATTGCACTTTTTTTGAAGGCAGGATTATCTTATTTTTGTATTTATATCATCAAGATTAGCACAGTGTCTAATATACTGGAGGCACTCGGTGATGCTTGTATATTATGTGATCATTTGAAATTCTTAGAATCTAGAAGAGACAGAAACATTAGAAATGATGTAGAGGACAATCATAATAGGGACTGGTCTAGATTGGTAGTGTTGTTTCCTATAGGTCACACACCAATTTGAAAACCACAAATAGACATTATTTATGTTGTGTTATATTTTTGCTTAATTTGACATTACATTGACATTTCTCAATTATATTTTAGTCTGTATCTAGCAGTACTTGAGAAGTTTTGTCCTCCATTGAACATGATACCTTATATATATGAAATGATCCTTATATCTATAAAATGATATGTTTCCAAAACCATCTAGCATTATCTCATTTTATGATAAAAATGAACCTTAGAAAGTGGAAGCCACATGATTACAAATTGAATTATTGGCCAAGCCAGAAGTAAAACTTATGTCTCTAGATTCTCAAAGGAAATATTTTTTTTTTAGTATGTCATTCTGCTTCTCAGATTCTGACCCCAGTGAGTTTACAGGCTTATGGTGGGGTCATGCTATACATTCAAGAAATAGGTAATAATATATTCATAAGTGCCAATGATTGATATAGAAAGATAGTACTATAGGAGAAGGAAGAGATCTCTGTAGATTGAGCTAGGTCTTGAAGAAGGGTAGGATTTGAACTGACAGAAAAGAGCAATCGAGGGCATTGCACTTAAAAAAACCTATTGAATGACCTCTTTGAAAACAGTTCACAGCAAGAGTCCTGGGAAAATAGCTGGGATGGAGGTAGGGTGATATATGAGCAAGTCAGCCCTGGGCATCTTCCAAGAAGCTTTGGCATTATTCATAGCAATGGAGGAGGAGAGAAGGGAGTGCTGTGTGTGTGGAGGGAACAAATCTGATGAAAGCAGGAAATAAAAGCTGTTGAGCAAATTTAAGAACGTGGGCTGTCAGACAGCAGCAGTTGTGACTGGGTCCTGGGCCAGACATGCTGAGAAGAGACAACTTGCAGACTGATAATTTGCATGAGCACCAACAACATAATAGCATAGAATAGGCACTGAGCTGGGCTCTATCCCTAGTGGTACACTGACTAATTGTATTATCTTGGAAAAGTTCTTTTCATTTCTCTGAAATTCAGTATCCTTGTGATAGTGTCTTCCATAGGCCTTAGACCTTGAACTCAGCTTTCTGGAGTTTCAACTATAGGGCTTAAAGCTATCTTGGGGATTTTGAATTAAGCCCCCAGGCTTGTCACCTTTCTTGATTTTCACAATGCACTTTGATATCCCAGTTCCAATCTGAATCATTTATCTTCCCAGGATTTGCTAGCCCCTGATATTATTTGACTCTTTAGGATTAGGGATCCCCACATTCTATGTTTCTACTACTTTTCATCCTTCTTTCATTTACACTGCAATTTTATTCCTCTGTGGAACACCTTCTTTCTTCTTTACTTTCTGTATGTTGTTATTATTGTCATTAACCATAGTAAGAACAACATCTTATCCATGCTTCAAAACCCTCGAATATTTATAAGGGAAAAGAAAATGTACTAATTAAGAAATAATGGAACAGAATAAGGTAATTAAAAGTATGACTAAAAAGAAAGCTCTCTAGTTTCAGACTAAGAAATACTTAAATTCTAGGCTGTTCTAACTGGACCCAAAGTCATAATGCCTGAATCTGAGTTCTGGCTTTAACATTTACTAGACAATTTATTTTTTCACACTCGATTTCCTAAATTGTAAATTGACTATGATGTTTGTGTTATTTACCTCACTGGACTATTAAATATTTAAACAATCAGAGAGGAGATCAAAATTCCTCTCTTTTTAGTGACTGTTCTTTTGGTGTTGCTGTTACTAAATATCTTATCCATCTGTGGCTATGTGAACTAGACTAGTTCTTACATGATCAGTTTTTGGCCATGTAAACTGAATTGGTCCTTAACAATAGACAGTCTACAAGCAGACTTGTACTACTATCGATTCACATTACAGTAGTGCATTAAGATTTAAGGGTCTGCTAGACCTGAATCCACTATAGAAATGCCAGTTGTTGTTTTTATTTACCCTGATTCATTTCCTGGCTATTTCTAAACTAGGCTATCTGTACTCTAATCATTCTCCTTATTCCTCTTTATTGATACTGGACTCTTGTAGCTGAACTTTTGTTTTCTCTTGTCTAGAACCAAGTCTCCTCATTTTTTCTACCTACTTCTAAACCATGTTCTCATATGGGTATCCCTATACTTCTTTGCCTCCACTTACTTGTACCCCCTTTTGTTTTATTTTCCTCCATTAGAATGCAAGCTCCTTGAAGGCAGGGATTATATGTTTCATTTCTTAGATTTGCATCCCTGATGTTTAGTATAGTGCTCGATACATAGAAAACACTTAAATGCTTTTTTTCATTCATAGATGCAATATCTTTTTACATGCAGTCCTTCAAGTCACATGTCCCAGTTTGAGACTAATGTCTTCTCAGAATAGATTTTGGGATATGTGCCTGAGCCTGCATGATGAGCTCATTCTCTCATTATATCATGTCAGGGTCACTCTCAGTCAATCAAGACATTCTACCCACATTACAAGCCATCATTTAATTTACTAGATCTCTCCCTTTCCCCAATTAAGGAGAACTAAAAACATGTAAGAGATATAGGGAATGTATTTATAATCTCATAAATCAGAGTAATTTCAATTGCTCTATAAGGCCTTAATTCACAAAAGGCATTCCTTTATCTTACAGAACTCATATCTAATATTATATGATCTTAATTCTATCTCTGAGACTATCTGATTTCAAGAAACATACTTGTCAGTTCAAAGAAGGCCACAGATGCATGCATGACTTTCTTAAGCCTAGGGGAAAGTACTAACAGATTGAAAAATCAATGAGCCAAGAACTGAAAAGGCTCCACTTCAATGACGAATCTTGCTAAAATGAAACAGCAAAACACATAATCTCAATATTGCCCACTGAAATGGCAAAGTGAATGGGGTTGGAGTAAAGTTTGGGATATAGCAAGTCAAAGAAAGCTTTAACCAAAACATCTACTCAGCATCCTGCGAAAAGATGAATCTTTTTGTTGGTAAATTATTTCCCTCAGATAAATTTTTCTTGTCTATGGGGAGTCATAAGCAAGGTATGATTTTGCAGAAAATTTTTCACAAGATCATAGATTTTGAGTTGTTGGGAACCTTAGGGATTGTTGAGTTTGAGCCCTTTCATTTTTCAGATAAAGAAACTGAGGCTCAGCAGGTTATAACAGTCTCTGAAGTAGAATTTGAACTCCATCTGAACATTATGTGATATAAATCTTAGTCTCTCACTTTTATACCTCTTTAAATCTTTCAATTAAGGCAGCATACCCTTATATATAGGTAAATTTCCAAGAAGGAAATAAATGGCTTTCTGAATTCTAACCTTACAAACTAGGGACAAACAGCAAAATGTCACAGCTTCCTTATTTTAAACCTTTCACATTTCATATGTCTTATTTCTGAGGACTCCTTGACTCTTCAATGGGCTAAGGCACTTTGGGATTGATTCAGGGACTGTTTACAACCAATGCTTTCTTATTAATTCTTCTGAGGGAGAAAGGAAAGAGAAGGTTTTGATGCAGCGAGTTAGTGACACAAGATAATATAATGTTTAGAGTTGTTATAAAAAGGATAGCTGTAGGAGGCAGTTAGCACAGTGGAAAACTCAAGAGACTTGAGCTCTACAGGAAGTCCTGACTACCTCCTTATTATTTGTCTGTGGCCAGAGAGAAATAATTTCCCTGCTCTTGCTCTGGGCTCTAGCTTGCTCATCTATAAAATAAAGGTGTTGGAAAGACTAATAATATGGTGATAATATAAATTGTGAGCTCCTCAAGAATAGAACTGTTCTTTGCCTTCTTTTGTATCCCCAGGGCTTATCATAACTGCTGGCACATGGTAAGTGCTCATCCAAATATTTTTTGATTGACATTTATGTAACAAGAAGTGTGCAAAGTGCCTACTTAGTGTTACAGTTTTTAAAGGCCCTTCTACCAGTAAAGGTCTGTGATCTATAAGCAAGGATAGATCTTTGTGTTTCAAAAAGAGGTGTAAGCATTATGCAGCATTTGGCAGAATTACTCTATTTTTCCTCAAAGCTTTGGAAATGTTCTCTCTCTCCTCCTTGAATCACAGGCAGTAACTTCAGCTCCTATGCCCATCTTCTTCCATATCACTATTCCCACATATCAACTATATTCTGCCACCTTAAATTAGTGAATCCCTCCTATTTCGGGTATAGTGGAGAAAACACAGGGCCATAGAACTTGAATACTTAGAAGTTGTTCTGGATCCTCTGCTTACTTCATGTGACATGGATCTAAAACTCAGTTTCCTCATCTGTAAAATGAGGGCTTTAAATGAACTTCCCAGAAAGATGAATTTCATAGGATTTCTATTTTTCCAAGATGCAAGAACTCCCTCTTTAAAAGAGATTTTCAATTATCATCCTCCAATGCATTACCTGGTTAACTGAGCTGATGCTCATAACCACCCTAGGAGGAAGGCTCTAAAGGAGTTATTTCAATTTTTCCATTTTACAGAGAATCTGAATCTCAGGGAAGCTAATCATGAGCAGATCTTCCTGAAATGGGAAGATAGGGGGCACAATTAGAGTCTAGAATCAACAAGGTCTCTGTTCAAATGTGACCTCACACACTAGCTGTGTGATTCTGGGCAGTTCATTTAACTTTGTATCCTTTTCCTCCTATGTAAAATGAGCTGGAGAAGGAAAAAGCAAACTATTCCAGTATCCTTGCCAAGAAAATCCCACAGAACAGTAGAGTCCATGGGATCATAGAGAGTTGGACATGACTAAACAACTCCCTGGAATAGGCAGAGGCAAGGAATTCGAATTATTGGGCCATGCAGCTAGTCAAGGAGGGAAAATCTGAGAAAGGAAGCATTATCATCTGGTTTTGGAGCTCCGTTGGTCATCATGACCAGGGCAGGTCAGGCCAAAATTGTGAAATAGATAACGTTCTTCAACTACTTGAGCCCCTTTCTTTGCTTCCAGGTAACCCTTTCTCCCCATCTTTCTTCTCCTTAATTTAATCCATTACAACTGCCTCCCATTGAAATCCTTTAGGAGGAGATTTGTTTTTAAATAATGGGCAATGTCACCTGTTAGCTTAAATTCAAGAAATGAAGCCAAAAGGACTTCAGGAATCAGCGTCCCCCAGGAAAGAAAGTGTTTTGTGGCTTAGGGCTGAGGAGTGGGTGCAGAGGAAGTAGGGTGGCCTTTCAATTCCCTTTAAAATTACTATTCCAGCTTCACCTGTTAGGAAAACAAATTATCACAGCAGCAGAGGTTGACTACATCAGTAAGTTGTCTCTTGCTACACCATTTTAAGAAGTTGGGAGAGGGAATTTTCCAGACTAAGAATCTTCTAGTTCTTGACTTTGAACTAGAGCTAGAGTTTCTCTCGAGTTTCGAGAGCTCAATTCCCTCCTTTTCTCATTTTACACACGCTGCTCACCCCCGCTAGGATCTTTTCATCAATTGCATCTTAAGGGAAGTTGCTTAGGCTGAGACTTTCGTCCCCAAGGGTCGCCCCTGTGGATTTGCGCCCAAGCGCAGCTGCACAGAGACAGATTCAGCTGCAACATCGACAGACCCTTGACCCACAATTGGCCAGCTTCTGAAGAAGCTGAGAAGACGGGCAATGCTAGCTTTCTCCCTAGTGCCTGAGGATTCCTCGCACCAGCCTCAGCAGAGTAGACATCTTCTCTTTGGCCAGCCGACGCCGAGACTGGGGTTAGAGTGATAGGATCTTCCACTTGCTCCCTTCTTTGAGTGACCCCGATCTTCTTTCTTCTTCCCTGGTATCTCCTCTCCCAGATTGCAAGCAAGAGAGTGAATCATCAGTCCGCCAGGGGGAGCGCCGGCACCAAGCCCTGATGTGACCGGATCGCCTGGGTCCACTGAAGAGTGGAGAGGGTCCCTCCAATCTGCGGGCGCGGAGGGCGGAGCGCCAGTTATAGCAGAGATAGAAGAAAAACCCCAAGAGCCGGCACCGAGACCAGAAAGCGGGAGAAGGACAGGGGATCGGCTCTGCTGGCGCACCTTGAGTGAAGAAACCGGCCGTTTCCGCCTTGCGCCCCTCTCCCTTTTCAAGAAAAAGAAAAAAACAACAAGCCGACCCCCTCGCCCCTTTCCATTGCAGCCGCGTGGACCGTTCTAGGGGAAGAGAAGACGCCCAAAGAGCTTGATAGAATCCAGGTACCGCGGCTTCTCAGAACTGGGGGTGGCAGCAAGGGGACCAGGAGATTAGACAGCCTGGGGTCGTGGAGGGACTCTGATGAGGATGTAGGGCATCTTCGTGTCTCACTAGGAGAGCTTGGATTGCTTATGAATTTCCCTCTCTCCGTGTACTACACCCCGCAGTCTCTCTGGACTCCTCGAAAAAAGTAAGGTACAACTAGTTAAGAACTGTTAGCCAGCCTGGGAATTCTTGTATCATGGGGAACATCAGAGAATGAATGAGAAGGTTCTTCGGGAGGCTGAGAACTGTACCAGAAGGGAGCTGGCTACAACGTGGGTGCTGAAAACAGTCGCCCATTAGACTAGAGAGAAAGACTTTGGATGGAACTAGGGAAGGGAAGGGAAGAAACAGTGGGCAAATTCACATCCAAATGATTTTGATTACTTCCTCTGTTCTCTCACTTCCCCCCAAAAGTTTTCATTTCTCCCTGTCTTTAAAAGGTGAACTTAGACTTAGCTCTCTATTAGTAACTGTATAACGAAGTGTCTCTCTTTCCCATCTACATTCCACTATTAGCTTCAGACTGGCAGTAGCAATTGGAGAAACTAAGGTTGAGATTAAAATCCAAGAGTTCCTAACGAAAAGGGAATGCCACATATTGACATTTCATTCTTAGACTTAGAGCTCAGCTTGTTTAAAGGTACCTGAGGGAAGAGGGGCAGAATTGAGGACTTTACATAAAAACAGAACAGGCTTTGAAAGAGATTGAAGAAGTACATTGGACTACCTACTTAGAAGGGCTTACTGGTCTTACTCAGAGAAGGAAGAAGTGAAAGGCAATTGAGAGGATTTAAAATGCTGCTTCACAATAGGTCTGGTGCAGCTTGTCTCTTATCTTACCTTGCTCTCTTCTAGTCTTTCCTTTAGATCTGGGGCTCTTAGTCTATGATCCATGAATTTATTTTTGTAAATATTTTGACTACTGTATTTTTTGTAATTCATTCATTCTAAAATATGTTATGAATTTTAAAACATTATTCTGAGGAGTTCCCTAACCTTCACCAAACTGCCAATGGGGTTCATTGAACAAAAAAGGTTAAAAATCACTGCTTTAGGATCTCAGAAAATACCCATTCTTTGTAAATGACCCAACATGCCCAGTTTCTTGAATGTCCCTTTTTGGAATTGCTTCCTGTGCTGGAACTGTTGAACTTCTCTTTGGAATTCCTTCCCTTTCCCACCTCTTCCAAAAAGTTTTCTTGACCAGACTGCCCAGTAAGAGCTTCCTTCTAAAAATCAAAACCTCTCCTGGTTATTGGCTATCCAAATTCTGGGAAAAAAACTTAGAAACAGCCCCAACTATATTTTGAAGGTTTTAAATTAAGGAAGGAAGAAGTGGGGAGAGAAAGGGAATCGGTTAGTTGTTAGCTAGTTTTCTTTTTTTCCTTCCTAGTGAATCACTGGTTAATCCAACATCAACTGTTCAATATTTCTTAGAGTTCTTTCTGATCTAGAACACTACTTAAGGAGGGAGCTTGGAGACTTTTATGGGGAATACTGACACAAAACACTTTACTCAAGACACAGTTCATTTATGGTAGAATTCAATTTTCCTGACCCCTTCCCTGTTAAGGACTGTGTTATGACAATACTACCTTCTCCTTTTGGTTCACTGAGAACTAAATAATCGTTCACACAAGGTTCTCTTGAAAGGATGAAACTTTTTGTGAAAATTCTGTACTTCTCAATCTCATTGAAGAATATAGCACCAGGAGGGATCATAGAATCAGTACTCTAGGAAGTAACTGAGAGTAGACAAGAAGAATCCTTTGCTATACAGAAAAAGAATTCCTTTCTGAAGTACAGTGATTGGGTAAAGGACAGCAACTTCATTTTTTATATAGCCCCATCTTTAAAGAGTACAAATAATTCTATGGGCATTAATTCATCCTTCCTTTTTATATCCAAGAAAAGTTATTTGTTAAAGGCAGTTGTTTTGTAAATTGCCTGGGACTCAGAAAAAGTAAATGAATGGTCTAATGATATATAGCTAATCAGTGTAAGTATGGACACTGGATTTTGAGTCTATTTCTAAACTAAGATTACAAACAAGTAAAACTCAAAGAAGTGAGATGATATTTTCTTGTTCTCACTGGGATATATAGTGGCCTTTTTAAGCTATTGAAAAAGATCTGGTACTTTGGCAAAGGGAGATGACCTCTATGAGGAAACTAAACAAATTCTCAAAATGCCAAATTAGGCAGAATTTCTAAGGATTAATAGGCCTCCACTATCATCTTGCCATCTTCTACCTTTACCCTTGTTATTGAGGAAAAGTGTTTTTTTGTTAAAGCATATTATTCTGCACATATGTAAACATCAGGCCAGTGCCTAATTATTATTTGGAGTCATCCAACCAATGCTGAGTATCAGTTCACCCCCACATCTCTGTCACCAATTGGGTTGTTTCTAGCCAGCCCTGTTCCCCTTCATTTCCTTTTCTGTAATATTCTCTTGGGTTAAAACCTTGTAAGAATCCTTGTTTCAGAGTTCTGGCCCATAGCATTTTCCCAAGCAATAAACAATATGTTGGACTATACCCTGTACTAGCGTGGTAATGGTATAATTTATTAATATATAGTATTTGTTGCTTGTGTGTGTGTGTTTTTCTCTCTCTCAAAGGCCTAATATCTCCATTCCAATTATGTTGGGGAAAAGGTGGTGACCTGCTGTGCAAAAGCAAAGTACTTAGAAGCCCAACCCTTTGGTACTCTGGCCTTAGCTGAATTTTTTAGCTGTTGAGCTCTCACTACTTCCTGCCCACACTGACCACCATGGAATCTGAAGAGGGGAATACCACTGGTGAACACAACAATTTTGCAGCTATCTTCAACTCCCATCGAGATCGTGCTGCATCTTTCCCATTCAACTTTACCTACGGTGACTATGATCTGCCTCTTGATGAGGATGAGGATGTAACCAAGACCCGTACTTTCTTTGCTGCCAAGATTGTCATTGGTATAGCTCTAGTGGGCATCATGCTGGTCTGTGGCATTGGTAACTTTATTTTCATTGCTGCCCTGGCCCGATACAAAAAGCTGCGCAATCTCACCAACTTGCTCATTGCCAACCTGGCCATCTCTGACTTCTTGGTGGCCATTGTATGCTGTCCTTTTGAAATGGACTACTATGTGGTCCGCCAGCTCTCCTGGGAGCATGGCCACGTGCTCTGTGCCTCTGTCAACTATCTTCGAACTGTCTCCCTCTATGTCTCTACCAATGCCTTGCTGGCCATTGCTGTAGACAGGTAAGTATTAGACAAGATAGAGTAAGAAGATAGGGGCGGAAAAAAACATTGAAAGAGATGGTTTGGTGCCCCATATACTAGGTTCTGATAAGGACAGTGTCTCTACCCACTGTCCTTCATGTTAGCAAGAGCTGTGTTTCACAGCTGAGAATTCACAAGAAGAGGTGTTGTCTCTCATCTAGGACCTGGTGCGAGGTATCTATACTTCCTAGATGTTGCCAAGTCCTGACTTCCTCAGCTGTGTTCTGGCAAGAGGTACCTGTGTCTGCTAGATATTGTACCTGGCCTAGGTTCAGCTGCTGATTTGTGAGAGCAGTATTTTTAAATTCCCCTCACCTAATCTTAGATTGAGAAGAACAACTCTGAAATTCTATGATAACAGTTTTAAGGTTCAGTGGTGTATTCTAAGCAACAAAAAAGTCAAAAGAGACTTTTTGGTTATCAACTAGAGACATGCCCTTCTCCCCCACAAGTCAGTTCTTTGTTAAAAGCAAAATTTTAAAACAAGGTTACTGGATTTGTTTGCATAAAATCTGCACATATATTTGGGTATGTTCTTTTGCATAAATCTGCATGGTTATTTGCATATATTTGCATGCAGTCCTTCCAGAATTCTGTCTACAGCTATGTAAAGTGAAATTAATGAGAGCAGCCTATAACAACTATTATACATGCTATATTTATGCATTTCTTATGGTTTAATCACTTATGTACTAGGTGATTTTTTTATCATTTGAGCATAATCATTTTTAATACAATATAAGTAAAACTTTATTATGAAGTATTTTTCTATAGTATAGATTTAATTTAACTAAATCATTGTTACCTGTCCATCCATCCCTCTATATAATGGGATAATACAGTGTTGTCCTTTATTCCCTAGTACCAGAGTGGTGATAGAACTCCTTTCAATAAGGATCATAAAACTTAGAATTATAGAGATCTTAGAGACCTTCTTGTTTTTGAACCCAATGCTTATGAACATCATATTCCTTGAAAAATATACACTATAATTTTATAAGGTAAGGCCCTAGACACCTCAGATTATTCCTCTAAGCCAGAGAAAGGAATAAGAAAATCTAACTATTCCTAGGGAAATACAGTGTGTCCTCAGAGTTTTAGTTCATTTTAAATATTTTGTGACCCTGGCTATAAAGTTTAAAATTGGATAAAAACTTTGGGGAAAACCTGTCATATCATCTGACAGTCTCATTATAAAAACATAGGATCTTTCTCCTATCATTGGGACCTATGGATGACAGTTATTCTATAGCATACTAATAGTAATAATAACAGCTGTAATATAAACATAAATAGCATTAATATAACACATCATGCATGTATTATTTGATAAGAACAATTGTAAAGTGCTTAACATAGTCTCTGGCATATAGTAAATGCTAATATTTACTATTTTATTATAATTATTTCATGAAAGCTCTATAATTTTACAGATGATGAAACTAAGGAAGAAATTAAGTATTTAAGTGACTTAACAGGATTATATACATAGTAAATATCTGAAGCAGGATTTGAACTCAGGCCTTACTGACTCCAAATCCAACATTCTATGCAGTGTGTCACCTATTATTGGCAGTAATTAACCCCCTTCCCTCTCTCCCCCAATCTATAAAACTCTGCCATTTCCTTGACCTAATACTTTTCTCTGGCTAAGGTCATCCCATCTGAGCTTCTGAACCCTGATCCAATGTCAATTAATTATTGAAATTAGGAAAGCTGAAAGTGGGTTTGGGATATTGGGGTTGCTATTTACCCTCAGTTTTGAAAGTGAAAGTCCGCTCTCTTTACTTAGCAAAAAGGCTGTTTTGTGCCTCACTGAAATCTGCCAGTACCGTGAAAAAGCAGATTGGATTATTTCACTGTGACCTCTTGCTGGCACTACATCTTTTTCCTAGGCATGTGCTTAGCTGCTCTAAAATGTAGAAAACACATTTTTTTCTTGAAAAAAAAATCAGCAATATTTCTCTACCATAACTCTCAGCTTGTGTGCTCTAAAACAGCTCGCACTGGCAGGATACAAGGTTGAAGATTTGTTAACTTGAATGTAAAACATCTGTTCATTTTAGATAACATACATTTTCATTTCCCTTTAATTTAACCTTGTTTCTAAAAGCAAGTGGGAGACAAAAACTAAGACCCTCCTCTGCCCAGTATTTACTTATTGAATTTATATTCAATGCCTTTTTTCCCCATGGAACTCGAGTTATTGACCTAAGGGTTTTCAAGCCCACTACATTCTGTTCCCATGATCTCCTGCAGGGAGACTGTGGGACAAAGGAAGAGGTGGAGACAAAGAAGGCAGCCTAACATTTTAGAGAAAGATCACAAAAGCAAAATGGGAAGGGAAAATTTTTCAAATTTATCACTTTTGCTTGCTGGTACAGTTAGAGCACAGCCCCCAGCTTCTAACAGGATTAACTACAGAAAGAAACATATATTTCATTGCTTAAAATGGCTCAGTATTCTGTTCCATTGCAGGTAGTCACTTGGTATAGGAATAACAACTTAATAGAAAGTCAGGTGATGGGGGAAACCATTGATGTTACAAATCAGTAGAAAAGAATTGGGATTTAGATAATTTTTTCTCACCATGTAGTATAAAGTAAGTCTCAGTCTTTCTACTCCAACTTTTTTCCCTTCAGCTCTGCATTTCTAGTGCATTGCTGGCTAACTCCATTTAGCTCTCTTCCCCTGATTTCATACTCAACATGTCTTAAAGAAATAAGACTTCCTCTTGAGGCCAGTAATTGTGTTGTTTTTCTTCTTCATCTCATAAGCACCAAGCATAGTGGCTGCCACATAGTAGGCACTTTAAAAGGCTGAATTGAGTTGAATAACAGCTCAACCTTCCATGGTATTTTTCAGATTTATAAAGGACTTTTTTTTTTCCCACAATAGTCTTGTGAGGGAGGTTACGCAAATATTATTGTTTCCACTTTCAAAATGGGACTCAGAAGTTTTACTCATTTCAAATTGCATCTTCTGTGCCTGATTTGATTCTATTATATGGAGCAAATTACAATAGGCCAATTCTCTCTTGTCACCAGTCAACACAGTTAATAAGTGTCAGAGCCAATATTTGAATTCTTATATTTTGATTTTCAAATCCAGCATCATTTCCATTGTATCATATTATCTAAAGCTGAATTTGTCATTTTTCCTTAACAAAATAAAAAATAAATAAAAAATGACTTCCTTTCTGGACTACTAGTTGCTCTCCAAGGTAGTACAGACTAGTCTCTTAGTCACCATATTCAACATCTTAGTTTCATCATTTGCCTTATACTCCCTTTCTTCTTTCTACATTGGCAGTAACCAACTCACATTGGTTCTTCCTTTACAATATCTACCATTTTTTTCAAATTCCTACTACCACCAATTTAATCTAGGATATCATCCTCTTAGACCTGTAATTTTCTAGGAGTTTCTTATCTGGTTTCCAAGTATTCAATCTCTACCTTGCTTCAGTTATTGTTATTAAAACACTCTTTTATGCATTCCCTTTCCCTAGTCCCTGTTCAGTAATTTCTTACCACTTATGAATAAAGTCCAAACTCATTCACCTAATATTCAATACTCTCTTCAACTTTTCTATAACCAAAGAGACCTATTCATTGTCTCTTGCACACACAATTCATATTTCTGGCTCATTGTCTTTCTTCATGCTGTTTCCTTTATTTGAACCATGGCTCTGCCACTTACTACCTTTGTAACTTTGAACAAAATATTTATCCTCTTTGGGACTCAGTTTACTCATTTGCAAAAGAGAGGGATGCACTAGATGATTCTTAAGGTCTCAATAGTTCTCTGTTCAGAATGTACCCTCTGCTTGTTTCTGATGATCTAATATTCAATTAATCCTACAAAGCCGAGATCATGTTTCACTTTCTCTATGAACTACCACTCTTGTGATCTCCTCTAGCATTCATATTTGTACCAGCCATGATAATTAGCTTATATTATGGCTTTTAACATGTCTGTCCTGTTTCTTCAACAAGATTCCAACTTCCCAAGGGAACAATTTTTCCCTTATAAATATGGCTATTTTACTCTAGGAGTTTATAATTCATTGTGGGATTGTGTGTGGCAGAGGACAGAATAAATGTGCATACACACAAATACACATCCATATCATATATATACATACACATACATACAAACACATATATGTCTATATCTAAATAGCTATCTATACATAGAGAGATCTAGCTATATAGACATATGAAACAATTAAATGTTAATCTACTCAGAACTTGTGACCTGAATACACATAGTAGGTGCTTAGCAAATACTTATCAGTAAGCCATGATGATAAGGTACTTATTCTGCATACCTAGGTAATTAGGTGGTACTAGATAGAACACTAGACTTTAAGTTAGGAAGATCTGCATTCTAATCTTAGCTCAGAAATGACTGGGTGTGTGATCCTGGGCACTCTGACTTAGTTTCTTCATTTTTAAATGAGAATAATAATAGTATCTATTTCACAGTGTTGTTGAGTGGGATAAAATGAGATAATAGTTGTAAAGTATTCTCTAAACCTTAAAGAGTTAAATAAATATTGTTGTTGTTACTTTGGGCCCCAAACTGTTCTAGTTACTGATAGCAAGAGTGAGAGGATTACTTATAAAAGATTTATAAGACATAGCTATTTTTCTCAAGGGGTTTATAATCCAACAGAGATGTATATGGCAGGGAAGTATAGAATAAATGTGTGTACATACATATACAAAACATAATACATAAACACATACATATACATATTACATATATGCATTATATATTATGTATATACATACACACATATATAAATAGATATACATAGCCTATATCTAAAAAGGTATATCTGTTTATATAGATAGAGCTACATAGATATAGATATGTGAAACAAGTAAATCTTAATCTATCCAATGCTTAGCAAAGTGCTGACATTTAATCAATGCTATTTCATTTGATTATAATTCAGAGAAAAGGAAGATCAGAATATCTAAAGTAATCAGGGAAGGCTTGGGGAAGAGGTAAATCATAAACTGGCCTTAGAAGAATGTATAGGATCTCAATGAACAAAAAGAAGGAGAACAGAAATTTCAGGAGGAATTTAACAAAGGTCTTGACAGCAATGAGCTTAGTATGTACCAGAGATAGTGAGAAGACTTATTTGACTGGAATAGAGAATTGCTATTGGGGAATAGTAGGATAACAAGCTGGTGGATTAAAAAGGTCCACGTTGAAAAGGGATTTTTGGAAGAAAAGCTAAAGAGAATTAACAGAATCATTGTGATTGGGAAGTACCTCAAAGATAATTTAGTTCTCATGGAGAGGAAATATGGATTGTTGCTACTGCTGCTATTATCCCTTGCATTGTATCCCTACTGTTCTAACACATAGTTCCTTACAGAGTAGGAAATTCTTAATTTGGGGTGCAAATACCCTCAGGGGATATAAGATGTTTGTCAAAAGATATTACTTAAATAATATTA
This sequence comes from Antechinus flavipes, assembly GCF_016432865.1. Classification (NCBI taxonomy): domain Eukaryota; kingdom Metazoa; phylum Chordata; class Mammalia; order Dasyuromorphia; family Dasyuridae; genus Antechinus; species Antechinus flavipes. The sequence goes on along the minus strand of NC_067399.1, from coordinate 119,388,957 downwards.
AATAACTATTATCCTATTAAAATTTATCTTTTTTCTTTATCTCATATATCTATGCTAGTTAAACATTAGATTTTATTTCTTTCCATATTAATTAGTAGTATGAGAAAATTAACCAAAAGTCAAGAGGTATGAAAAAGGATGTAAATTACAACTCCAACAGGGACTTGCATTATTGAGACCACCTACAGAATGGCAAAGATAAAACTTTTTGATACAGGGAATTTGCACTCTTTTTTGTCAGTTTATCCAGAACATGCCAGGGTAATAAATGAGTTAGTTTCTGACTGATTTCAGGAAGCAGAGAGCTGGGAATGATGGCTCTCTGGTCCTATTTCCATTGGCCTTCATGGATCATCTGGTTACTGCTACAATAAAGATTGACAGGTATGTATGGTGTTGACTTCATTTAGTACTCAGAAAAAAAAAAACAGTTTTCTGATTCATCTGCTGGCTTGCCTTCATCTCACCTTGATTACTTGGGATTTTGCTCACTCAGTCTTTCTTTCTTTGAAATATCAGCAATAAGTGGATTGAGAGATGAGTCACTGATGCTGCCTACAGTTAGCTGACTGGGCATTGGGCAAGCTGGTGGCAGATACATAGAAAATATTAATCTGCTGATTGAAGTATTCCTTCTTAGACCATTAATGCAGAGAGAAATGGATTGGGATGAGAAATACAAATAAGAAGAAGTGTCATTCACTCAACAAGTATTGATTAAAAGGTTTCTGTATGTCCAGGTTTGTGAGGATCATTGTAAATGATCTTAGAGAAGGAACAATTAGAATGTAGTCAATGTATCAATTTCTAGAAAAAAACATCGAGACTGTAGAATCCTCTCTCCTATCCAATTTCTTGTCTAACTTCTAATCTCATACTTTTTTCCCCTAACTCCTTCCTAAAAACTTTAAGGGATTCTTCCTTCTTCACCATAGAATACTTATTCAATGCACAAAGGATGGAAAGAATTCTAGAACCATAGAATATTAGAATTGGAAATGCCCTTCCAGATCATCAAGCCAAATCTCTTCATCTTACAGATGTCCCAATGTCATGCTACTTATAAGTGGTAGAGCCATAGCACTTGACAGTGATCTTTCCACCACTTTATGCACTCTCCTAATCAATGAATTCCTTTTATTCAGAGTGAGCTGGGCTAAAAATTGTTTTCCAGCTGAGCCAAAGAGACTCAGGGTTATAAGACATTCTTCCCTTTGAGTCTGGGTTCTCTCAATCCTTGAGAACAAAATTCAGACGTTCCTACTTTAAGCATTGACAATAAGCTGTGCAAAGCATACCATAACACATGAACTGAGACTTAGGGTTACCTCTGTCTCCAAGGGTTAGGGCAATCAGGACCCCTCCCCTCTCCATCAACATCCCCTTCCCAATTCAATCTGGTCCTTTCCCTTCATCTTGGAGCAGACAAGAAGAGCTCAGAAAAAGTGTTACTTTTTTTTTCAATGGGAATAGTCTATCAAAGCTGCACTACTGATTTCATATACAACTAGGGTAGATATACAGTGATCATAGAAAATTGAAAAATAAAGGGATATTCAGGGTGGGATGATTTTCTAGAGACCAGTTCTCAAAATTACCAGTTTTAAAATGAAAATGAATCCAGCAAATTTTAGCAAAGTCATTTCCCTTTTCTTGGTCTCAGTTTCCTCATTTGTAAAAGAAAGAGGTTGGATCTCTTCTGCGTCCTTCACAACTTTATAACTATAACTCTATGATTTCTAAGGTTCTTCAAGTTCTAATTCCTTTTAGCCAAGTCTTGAAAGTAGAGGTTTTGCCAATGAATTCAGTGAAATAAAATAGCAACTTAGGCATTAAAAGTTCTACTGAATTACATTTTTGTACCCCAAGGGGATTGAATTATCAAATAAATAACTTGAAATCCCTTATGAAATATCCTAAAGAATTAGATGCTATTGGGTAGGAAAGAAGAGACCCAAAGTGCTGACTACTAAAACATAAATATGGAAATTCTCTTTGACTAGGTTGCCATTTATGCTTAATATGGTGGAGCCAAATTGTAATAAAAAGCCATAAACTCCTACGTTCCCATCATGAGCAGCAATAGCTTTGGAGCACTCATTGCTGTAGACAGCTGTGTCCTGTTAACATCATGGTCTTTGCAAGAGGACCCTTACTTAGTGATGAAAAGATTGTTAGCACACTTCACACCACACTAATCCTTATGTAAGTCCCTTTGTGACACTTTTATACACATCCAAGTAGCATTGATAGGCTTGGCAATGAGTTCCATTGGGGGGGCTGAACTTTGGCTAGAGAATTCCAGCAGCCACCCTGAATAATAATGCAGCCATCTGGGGTAAATAGTGGGTGGGATTTGATCCAATTTTATCTAGCATCTTCAGAGAGCTAAAGAGGGAGGGATTGCAATTGAGTAAAATCTTTATCTGGATAGATAGATAGATAGATAGATAGATGATAGATAGATAGTTTATTAAGGGCTGACTATACATCAAACATTGGTGATTAAAATACAAGCAAACAAGGTAGTTCTTGCTCTCCAGGAGATGATATTCTAATGAGAGAAAACAAAACATGAGAAGGAACTGGAAGATGGAGATGATACATAAACAGCATTATATAAACCCTTGGGACCCAGCAAAATAAAGTCAAAGTTGGCCCATCAAAGCTAAGGATCCAAGGAGAGGCATTTGGGTTGAAGGTAACACTAAAGGTAACATAGTATGGAGTGATTTGGAAAGTGTTCTATTGGATGCTTCTGTCAGAACTGGTGGGAAGAAGGAAGGAAAACAAGCTAAGAGAAAACTAACAACAACATTGCCTAGGGAAAAACAAGTTGTAATCATCCAATTTTCTCCATAAACAAATAGTGCTATGAAGTTTGTTGTACAGGTAATATAAATGCTAAGACTAAGTTTATGTTGTATTCCTTTGACAATGAAAAAAATTAAGTTTTATAGAGCTATATAGTTATATAGAAGAAAGCATAAGAAGCCCTCTTTGTTTGGATGACAAAGAAAAGGCAGGACTACCCAGTTAAATGTTTTATTTCTCTTTTCTCTGCTAAGGAGAATTCTTTCTGTCCTTGAAATAACAGTTTGAGATCTCTAGTCTTCTGCCTTATTTTCTTCATGCTTCTTTTAACTGATAAGTTCTGATTTTGTAAGTACATGTTCAATGCCAAGGTTTAATAGTGTTTGTTCTCCAACCTCCACAGTCTTCCCCTTTCAATTGAACATCTTATACATATAGCAATTCTTATATTTCCCCCATCACAGGATACATGAATTCTTTATAAAAGGGACCTTAGGGTCCAACTCATGTATAAAAAGAATTGCCATTGTTAACATCCTCAACAAGTGCTCATCCATTTGAAGATCTCCAGTGAAGGAGCAATGACTTCTTACCAATTCTACTTTGGCATAGTTCTGGTTGTCTGGAAGTTTTTTTCTGGATAGCAAGCCAAAATGTCTTCTTTCTGAAATTCTGGAGCTAAAGAAAATGGTTCCAATCCATCTTTCACATGATAGTTCTTCAAATACTTAGTTTTGCCACATAAGACTCTTTTTCTTTATCATGTTAAAAAACCCAAATCCTTTTTAATAAATTTCTATATGATATAGACTCAAGACTGTACTGGTTGTCCTCTTCTTGAAACTCTCAAGTTTATCAATAGCCTTCTTAAACTGTCATACCTGGAATTGAACATAATATTCCATATATGGACTGATATGAAGAGACACTATTACTTCTGTAATCCTAGAAAAGATGAATCCAAGATAGCATTAGAATTTTTTACTGCCACAACCTACTTCTGGCTTATAATTAGTTGGCATTCCAGTAAAACCTTGAGATCTTTTTCAACCAAACTTCTAGTTAAACTTTCCCCATTCACTACTTCTTGATTTTTTAAAACTCAAATGTAAAATTTTGCATTTATCCAAATTACATCTTCTTAGATTTAGTCCAATACTTTAGTCTCTCAAGATGTTTTTGGTTCCTGAATATCATCTATTGTATTAACTAGACCTCTCAACTTTGCATCTTTTGCAAACTTGATAAGCCTACCATCTATGCCTTTATTCACATCATTGTTGAATATTAAATAACTCAGAGCCAAATGCGGCTCACTGGGTTACTTCAATGAATACCTGTCAAAATGGCATTGAACATTCATTGCCAACCATTCAACCAACCCTCAATCTATTGATTTTTATTATCACCTAACCCCCATCTCTTCATCTCTCCACAAGAATAACATGAGATATTTCATCAAATGATTCACTAAAATCTAGGCAAACTCAAGCTTCAAAATAATAGGTTGCAACTCAAAAAAGGAAATGAAGTTAGTCTGGCATAACTTGTCTTTGATGGTTATCTATTTTTAAGTTTTCCTAGTATTTGAAGTTATTTCCTGGTTTGTAGTTTGCAGGTTTTGTTCTCTCCCCCATTTTTTGGAAATCAGTAAAAATTTTGCCCTTTTCCAGGTGTGCAGTACTTTTCACATTCTCTACAAATGTTCATATTTCACTGACAATGGTTCATTAGTCACATCTGCCAAATGTGCTCAGATCTGAGAGAAGATATAGTGTATTTGGATCAAGTAACTTGAATTTATTAAAAATAAGTAGTTGTGCTCTTACTATCTCTTCACTTATCTTGGGTAAGTATTTGTTCTTAATTATTTTTGTTTTTTTATTTCAAGGACAGAAAGAATTCTTAGCAGAGAAAAGAGAAATAAAACATTTGGCTGGGTAGTTTTGTCTTTTCTTTGTCATCCAAACAAGGAGGCTTCTTATTCTTTCTTCAATATTCTTTCCCCCTATAAAGCTTAATTTTTTTCATTGTCATTAACTTTTCTTGCCAGTCTCAATTCATTCTTCCAGAGCACAAGAGGATTGTATATACTATAACTCTGGATTCTCTCCAGGAAGAAATCCCTTTTTGCACATAAATGAGCTCATTTCCTCCCCAAAGTGCTATTTTTTTTTTGTCTGGATTACTTTAGGAAAAAGCAGTGTTCTTCAGGAAAAAAGACAACAAAGAATTCTTATTCTTATCCAAATCAAAATAATAGAAACCAGGTATAGTTCACTGGTGGAAAGAGGACAAGAGAAAAATCAAGAAGCCTGAGTTCCAGTCTCTGCTCTTCACCTTGACTCATTATCATAAATCTTTTCTTTGATATAGTTTCTCCAACTGTAATGGATATTTGCGAGAGGAGAATGAGGTAAATAGGGAGGCAGCATAGTGCAGAGGAAAGAATAATGGATTTGAAGTCAGAGAATATGATGACTTCAACTCTTGGCTATGTCCCTTGCTTCCTCTTTGATCTTGGTTTAAAGTTACTTAAAGTCACTGAGACTCAATATTCTAAATTATAAAATGGGGGTTAAATGAATTGTGTCAAAGGTCTGTCCTGCCTCTGAATCTTTGATTCTATTGAATAGCTATATACCCTCTTCCTTTTCCTCATTCATCTTCTAAGTGTGAAAGGAATAATATCTCTTTCTAGTGCTGTCCTAGAAAGGCGTGATTAATTCTTACAACTGCTCTGTGAATTACTGACAATCCTACTTTTGAAGTACAAATAAATCTCAATATATATCTACAGAAATACTGTTAGGATAATAGATTTAACCCTGGAAGGGATCTTAAAGCTCATCTAACCCAACTGTTAGGAGGGAGAAAAGGAGGGAAACTGATTAATGGCTACCTAGAGAGGTGAAATAATTCAATCAAAGTCTGACAGATGGCAAAGCTCAGATTCATGTTTAGGTGTCCGACCCACAAACTGAACATTCCTTCTTCCAATTGCACCACACACAGAGTCTTAAATTCAGAGATTGAGAGGCTGGGTATTTATTTTTGTTTCTTTAATACTTTAAAAAAAATTGGGTTTTCACACATGTGGGTACTTCTGCTATTGATGCAGATTGCAACTCCTTAAAAAAATGGCTGGTGACTTACCATGGCAAAAAACAATCCATCATCTAGTGGGCTATTTCTTAGATACAGATACCTCCAAGTCTAGCTGGAATAGTCCTTGAACAAGGATTCTGGGACCATTTGTGAAGATTTCCCAGGTTGGCAGAATCTTCTACGATCTGTATTCCACTGGCAGAATAATCTTCAAATAGCTAGAGTTGTGACTTCTACCCATATTAAGCCTCAGAGGACTTAGGTAGAAGACACCAATAACTCTTTCACTCCTAATAACAGTGTTTTAAATTAGAATAATATCAAATGCATAATCTTAATTATTGTTGTGACTATTTCCCCTCCTCCAGATATCTGGCTATTGTTCATCCCCTGAAGCCACGGATGAATTATCAAACCGCCACCTTTCTGATAGCATTGGTCTGGATTGTATCCATTCTTATTGCCATCCCATCAGCTTACTTTGCAACAGAGACCGTCCTCTTCATTGTCAAAAGTCAGGAGAAAATTTTCTGTGGCCAGATCTGGCCGGTGGATCAGCAAATATACTACAAATCCTACTTCTTATTCATCTTCGGCATTGAGTTTGTAGGACCTGTGATCACCATGACCCTGTGCTATGCCAGGATCTCCCGAGAACTCTGGTTTAAGGCTGTCCCTGGTTTCCAGACAGAGCAGATCCGGAAACGTCTCCGCTGCCGAAGGAAGACAGTCCTGGTGCTCATGTGTATCCTGACCGCCTATGTGATCTGCTGGGCTCCTTTTTATGGCTTCACCATTGTCCGGGACTTCTTTCCTACTGTGTTTGTGAAGGAGAAGCACTATCTTACAGCTTTCTATATTGTTGAATGCATTGCCATGAGCAATAGCATGATCAATACTGTGTGCTTTGTCACTGTCAAAAACAACACTATGAAATACTTCAAGAAGATCATGCTGCTTCGCTGGAGGTCTTCATACAATGGGAGCAAGTCTAGTGCAGATGTTGACCTCAAGACCAGTGGTATGCCTGTTACAGAAGAGGTGGACTGTATCAGATTAAAGTAATCTATTGGATCTTTAAAAAGAAATAAAACATCCTTTAAGGGGTAAGGTATCAGAGGTAAAGAGTATGTTATTAGATGAGAGTTACCAACGGAATCATGGCTCAAATATTTTGTGATAAGACAAGTACATTGATGCAGTCTAGGATCTCACGATTTGATAGATGAGCAGATATCATCATGCTCATATTTATTGAGCACTTACTGTATATAAAATAGTATGTTAGGTTCTAGGGATATAAACTTGTGTCCAGAATGTATCAAGAGAAGAATAAAAATATAAATTAAATCAAAACATTCTTAAACAAGACAGCATTGCATGAAGCATTGAAGAACTGAGCTGGGATTAAAGAAGATCTGGATCCAAATCCTACTTTCAACATTTAGTTGTATAATCCTGGCCAAATCATTTAGCTTTTATAAACTACAAGCACATTTTCTGGATTTTACTAATAAGCTATTAATAATAGTAATCTGTGCCAATGGAGGAAATTTACATACTGCAATTTCTTTACCCTGGCAAAAATCACAGATTTCTTCTTGTATTTGAATATGAACAATAAAGTGTTAGTTTCTTGGACAGAGCAGTGACAAGCAAGTAGTCATGTTGGTGAGCACAGAAAGGTAAATGCATTTCTTAAGTTTTAGGTCCTGCTTCTGACTCCCAGGACTACTGTCCAAATATTGACATGGATCTTCTCTGACATTACTCCTGGTCATGAATTGTTCAGGTGCCAAATCCTGTGCTATCAGGGACAAAGAACATAAAGTGTTTGGAAATGAAGGTGGTACATTATGGGGGAGACCTTCAGACTCTCAGCCTTTTGTATTCTTGTACCTCTTGTGAGTTCTAGAACATACTCCATGCTGGAGATGACAGAGGATAAGAGGGCTTTTTCAAAAGGGTTCAACTTACTATAGGCAACTTTTTTACGTGGTATGATATGAAGAGCAAAAAGAAAGCTTCTCATAGTTCTCTTCATGTCAGAAGTTCCACCATTCATGATTCATAGGCTATCTCTCTCTCAGTGAACATCTTTTGAAATGTAAGTATTCCTGAAAGGGGATGAAATGAATGAATCCAGCTCACCTGAACATGGCAGAGACTGGAAGATTTGGGATAACATTGGACATCTGTTGGTAAGAAAAATTTAAAAGATATGGACTTCCTTATTACAGCTAAATAAGAGAGATCTATTATCCTTAGGTAGCTTCTTTGGACAAAGGAAGACTCCAGTCCAAATACTACCACCTCCAATCTTTCTTCATTGTTCTTTGTGTGAGCTACTCCATTGTTCTCTTAGAGGTTAGCTGACATCCTGGTGAAAGAGATCAAGGTCGGTGAAGCAATTAGGAGCAAATGATCTCATCCATTTGGCTCAGTGACCTCTGCAACAGCAGCAGGATTTCAGACATAAGTTGTTGATGAGCTTCTCCATGTTTGGAAAGTGCAATGGCATAACAAACAACATGATAGACTTGGGGCCAGGGAATTTTGATACTGGCTATGTCACCATGAACAAGTTACAACCTCATCAAGCCTCAGTTTCCTCATTTGTAAAAAGGGATCAAGTTTCTCGCACTGTCTACCTCACAGAATTTCTGTGAGGAAAACAAGATTAATATGACTTCTTGTTATATGAGTTCTTCCAAGACTGCATGTTCTTAGAACTCTATCAGTTATCATCTCTGGTTATGCTTTTCTTATTCCATGTGCATATGTCTCTCTAGAAGGACTTCATTTTCTTATTGGCCATTGGTATACATAAAAGTTCGGGCTTACTGGGAAATAAGTCTGTGGAAATTATAAAAGGCATGGGTGGGGTGAGGGTTTTATCCTTTTCCAATACAAATGTTCTTTTCTGCAGTGAATTTTCAAACTCTGACCAATTTCTTCCCACCATGCAGCATTCTCAGCTCCATTCCCCAGCCAAAGTATCCTCAAAGGATGCAAAGAACTTTAAATAGTCGTCTAGGAAAAACATAACTTGGAACACACCAAATCACACAATACATTCAAATGCCAAGAAATTAAGTCTAGGATTATCTGGGATGTTATTTGAGTTTTGCTTTTTAGAAAGTAGTAGGATCCATGCCATTGCCTTCTCTCCATTAGCAAGGATAATTGAGAGTTGGCTATATTAAATCTGAAGCTTTTTAGATAATACTATAGTTCTCCCCCATTGTTGTTATGAAATCTTTCCCTTCCCTCTCATAGTACTAGGAACATTTGCAATTATAAGAGGATGGAGTGTTAGAACTGGAGTCAGAAAGACCTGTTTTTTTTTCTGCCCCAGACCTAAGCCATATGACTCTGGATAAGTCACTTAACTTCTAAGTCTCAGTTTCTTCATCTTTAAAATGGGGGTGATGAGTCAGTTGTTGTAAAAATAAAATGAGATAATGTATAAACAGTGTTTTGGGAACCATAACTCTATATAAATGTCACTTACAGTTATCATCATTAAGGTTGTTGTTAAATATTGTCCATTTATGGTATTCTGGGAAATGTAAATTTTGTGTTGTTACCAAGTAAAACAATGGATATGGAAAACTGACCATACTATTCATGGATATCCTTCTCTTTCCTCCCCAAAAATTGTTTTACTGTGTCTATATACTTGGGCATAAATGTTGTATAAATAATCCGAGCAACTCTGCTTTTGACAGGAAATGTACAAGGCTTTGCCTGTATAAAGTACTTAAATAAATATTTGTCAAATTATATGAATTAGTGAATTGTTGCTTGCAAATATCAAAGCTGTCTCATAATCACACACTTATATTTACTTTTTTCCAGCATCTTAGCTAAAACTCTTTATTTTTCTCATAATGTCATGCCAGGCACTTGGTAGGTACTTAATAAATGCTTACTGGTTGATAGAGAAGTCAAATGATTTGCCCAACATTACATAAATATTAAAAAAGCTGTGTGGAGATCCAGGTTCAGCTTTTTCCTTTACTTTAAGAAACAAAGACTTTCATAAGTCACTTAGAGGAGTATGTGGCACAGTGAATGACCAGCCTAGAGTCAGGGAGACTCATCTTCTGAGTTCATATCTAGCCTCTGACACGTACTATTTGCCTCAGTTTCCTCATCTGTAAAATAAGCTGGAGAAGGCAATGACAAACCACTCTAGTATCATTGCTAAGCAAACCTCAAAAGAAATCATGAACAATTAAACATGATTGAACAATAATATTATTTTTCTATATTGACTCACATCAGCAAAGAATGACATTTAGAAAAGTTGAGCAAATTCCTCATTCCTCACAAGATAAAAAATATACATTATGAAACCTTTTTTTAAATTAAAAGATGGGCTATTATTTACATAATTTTAAACAAATTACTTCAGAAACTGAAGAGGCTGAAAGATAATACAATCACATCTGTAAGATCCTCAAGTATGAAAAGAATCCCATACTAACTAAATATGAAGGCTAAAGAATTGATGAAATAATTAGAAAACTAGAAATGAATTTTGTGGTGATCTTTTTCTTCTTTAAAATATAATAATGATGGTTCTCTCTGGGAGAGAGAGCAGGTTTCTCAGGGAGGTTTTCTTGGAGGCAGCCTTAGTTTCAGTTAAGAGTAAATAATCACCCAAAACACAGCCAGGTGATAAAAGTTCAGATCTTTTATTGTCTCCAATATAGCTCGGTTAGCTTAGAGGCCTATTTCTCTGCTTGGTTCCAAGAGCTCCCTCCGAATGTCTTTAAATCCAAAGGTTTATTCTTCAGTCCTCCAGCCAGCCAAGTGGAAAATGAAATGAATCTCTCTTGCCTCGGAGAGAAGGCTTTGTCCTTTGCTTCTGCCTCTGCTTTCTTCAGCCTCCAATCCAGCTCCAAGTTGAATCTGTCTTGCCTCTGAGAGAGGGCTTCTGGCTCTCAATCTCCCAAAGTGCTCTGTGTCTGCATCAGAGTGCTCCTCTCCGATCTCTTTATAAATTTTATAAATGAGGCCTTTATCAGAAACATTGACTGTAAAAATTACAAAATTTTCTTTCCTTTGAATTTTGGTTGTGTTACTTTTCTTCGTGTAAAATTTTTAATTTTACTCTCTTGCGCCACCAGCCAGCCAAGTGGAAAATATTGGAATGAATCTCTCTTCACTGGGCTTATATATGGCTCCACTGAGAGAATGGGATTATGGGTTTTCTCTCATAGTGCTCTCTGACCCTAAGAACTTCAAGGGAGGTGTGAATTCACAAAATTACAAAGTTTACTTTGTGAATCTCCCATACTTGTGAATTCCAATGAGTAAAGGTGTAAACACAAGCATTGTATTAATTAGTTCTACTTAGTACCTTGTTTCAGGTTCTGGCCCAAAACATCAACTCTAATGAGTTAGCAGTTTGTAAAGATTCCAACAGAATTTCAGTTCTTAGATAATATAATGATTTTGTAGTTTGTATCTCCAAATCAGCTCATTTCTCCTTTTATAGATTTAAACACTATAGAATCACAGGATTACATGGAAAAATAATAGTTAACATTTGCAAAGTACTATAAATGTATATATATGTATGTAAATATATGTATACACACACACACACACACACACACCTTTTATTCTTTGTAACAACCCTATGAAGGAGATGCTATTGTTATGCCCATTGTATAGATATTAAAATCAAGGCTGAGATGGGTTAAGTATAAGTCACAAAGCTAGTAAGGTATTGTAGCAGGATGCAAATTTTCCTAAATGTTCTCTCTCTGTTTTTGTCTCTATTTCCCTCTCTCCTTTTCTCCCTTTTTGCCTACTCCATTTCCTCCTTCTTTCACATATATATGTGTGTGTATATATGTAAAGCTTAAATAAGAATAAGATGAGATAGATATGGCCAGATAGTAGCTTAACTGAAAAATATCTGTAAGTTTTAATGGACTAAACATTCAGTATCAGTCAACAAGCTCCTACAGTAGTCAAATACGCAATTTGACCTTGGGTTGCATTGAGAGGTATAACCTGACCATACAAAAATTAGAAAACATTATGAAATGCAAAATGGATAATTCTGATTAAATTGAAAATTTTACACGAAGAAAAGTAACACAACCAAAATTCAAAGGAAAGAAAATTTGTAATTTTTACAGTCAATGTTTCTGATAAAGGCCTCATTTATAAAATTTATAAAGAAATGGGTAGTATTTATAAGAATATAAGTCATTCCCCAATTGATAAATGGTCAAAGCATATTAACAGGCAGTTTTCAGATTAAGAAATTTAAATTATGTATAGGCATATGGAAAAAAGTCCTCATTTATAAAATTTATAAAGAAATGGGTCGTATTTATAAGAATATAAGTCATTCCCCAATTGATAAATGGTCAAAGCATATTAACAGGCAGTTTTCAGATTAAGAAATTTAAACTATGTATAGGCATATGGAAAAATATTCAAAATCACAATTAATTAGAGAAATGAGAGTTAAAACAACTCTAAGGTACCACCTCACATCTATCATATATGTTAAAAAAGAAAAATGATAAATGTTAAAAAAACATGTGGGGAAAATTGGAGCACTAATGCTTTGTTGGTAGAGTTGTGAATTGATCCAGCTGTTCTGCAGAACATTTTGGAACTATGTCCAGAGGACTACAAAATTGTGCATACTTTTATCCAGCAATACCACTACTAGGTCTGTATTCCAAAGAGATCATTAAGAAAAGGGGAAAAGACTCATATGTACAAAAATGTTTGTAGCAGCTCTTTTTTATAATAGCAAAGAATTGAAAATTGAGGGGGTGCCCATCTTTTGGGAAATGGCTGAACAAAGTTGTGGTATGTAATATAATGTATAGAATGGAATGGAATTCTATTGTTCTGTAAGAAATAATGAGCAAGTGGATTTCAGAAAAACCTGGAAAGAGTTATGTCAACTGAAGCTGAGTAAAGTGAGCAATCCAGAAAAGCATTGTACAAAGTAACAACATTGTGTAATGGTCAACTATGATTTACTTTATTCTCAGCAATATAGTGATCCAAAATAATTCTAAAAGATTAATGATAGAAAATAGTATTCACATCCAGGTAAAGAACTATGGAACTTGAATGCAAATTGAAGTATACTCTTTTTATTTCTTTTTTAAAATTCTTTTTCATGGTTTTTCCCAGTTGTTCTGATTCTTCTTTTACAACATGATTAATGTGGAAATTCATTTAACAAGATTGTGCATGTATAAACTGTACCAAATTGTCTGGTGTCTTGAGGGAGAGGCAGAGAGGAGGAGAGAAAAAATTTGGAATTCAAAATCTTATAAAAATGAATGTTGAAAACTATCTTTACATGTGGTTGGAAAAATAAAATACTATTAATTATGTATGAGAAAGAGAGAGAAAGAGAGAGAGATGGGGGGATAACTTCCAACTTTAAGAAGATGAAAGACTAGCTATAATCTCCCTGGTTGTATATCTGGAGAACATTTTTTAGTTATGAAGCCCACAATTCATAGGAGATGTTTATCGCTTAGAAAATGTTCAGAGAAGGGCAATCATAAAGGGTAAGAACGTTGAGTTTATGCCCCTTGTGAATTATTGGAAGAACTAGAATACTTGAACTATAGAAAAGAAGACTGGACATAAGGAGAGCCAGGACAGCATGATAGATGTCTTCAGATACTTGAAAGGTTGACAATGAGGAGAAAAGGGGAAAAAGGAAAGATCCTGGAAATGAGCTTGAAATAAGCCTTGGTTCTGCAATGGAAGTGCTTAAGGAAATCAAAGGTGACATCTGAGTGACAATAATTTCCTACTCAGAATAAAATTATAGTAAAGGGAAACTACTCCAGGAATATTTGCAAACAATACCAACAATCAAAGACTGAAGCTTAAAATAGGAATTAACTTCCAAGAAAGTTAAGTAAAGCAGGACAAAGAAAAGATCCAAGTAATGAAAGCTGTCATTGGACAGTAACATTGTTACATGTGGAGCTGACTTGGCCATGCCCTATTTCTTCCTGGTACCATATCATGACTTGATGCTGAAGTCATACTAACATCATCAGAATAGTTGCTGAAGCTGCAAATAAAGCTTTAGGCTACATGCTTTTGTCGTTGTTTAGCTGTATCTCACTTTTCATGACCCACATTTCATGACCATACTGGAGTGGTTTGCCATTTTCTTCTCCAGGTCATTTTACAGATAAGGAAACTGAGGCAAATGGAGTTTAAGCGACTTGCCCAGAGTTATATTCCTGGTAAATGTCTGAGGCCACATTGGAACTCAGGAAAATGGTTCTTCCTGACTTCAGTCCTGGCACTCTGGCCAATATACCACCTACCTACTCTAGATGCCTTATAAAAAAAGCATTATTTCCAAAGGAAAGGGAAAGTAGTGAATTTAAAGTTAGAGGAGTTGAGTTTGAATCTCCACACAGCATTTTTAATACCTGTGTGATATTGATCACATCATTTAACTTCTCTGTCATTCATTCAGTCAATCAATAAATTTATTAAGAACCTACTATGTACCAATGTGCTAAGTGCTGAGGATACAAAAACAGTTTTAAAAAAAATTCTTTTCCCTCTAGGAGCTCAAAATCTAAAGAGGGAGACAACAAGTGAACGAACATGTACAAACAAGCTATAGACAAGATAAATAGGAAATAATTTGCATTAGAATTAAGAGGGATGGGTCTTGGTTTCCTTATCAATCCAATTACAGAATCAGACTAGATGTATGAGGTCTTTTTCAGTTTACAATCTATAATCCCTTGATCAATAACCTTATTTCTCCAGTGGAAACTAGGGCTGATCAGTATTTGCTCCCAGCTATAATGTCTGTCTGCCTTTCTCCTATGTTATGCACCTCCACCTGTCTTATTTGGGAATTTCACTGACCATAATTGAGTCCTGAATGCACCCTTTCCTGGGTTTGCTTACTGTGTCTTTAGAATGGGATTTTAGTTTGTTTACTGTTTATCTGATTCCTGCATTCTTGAGCAGCAAGGAATTTTCCCATCATGGCTATGATAAATCAGAGTTTCTGACACCAAGTGTAAAAGACTGCTGCATCCAAAATATCAGGATGGAAAAAACTGGCAATTGAGCTAATTATCCAGGTTTTTGTTTTTTAGTTTGGAATGTGCAGCATCCCATATCCAAATACCGAGAAACATCTGCACAAGCATTATTTAATTATTTATTGCCATCTGGATGTCTGATGTCATGTATACACAACCAAGCATGGAAAGCTGGGAGGACAATCAAAAAAAAAAAAAAAAAAGTAGGCATATTTCCTGACCTCAAAGTCGAAGACTGACATCTCCACACCTATGCCAGGGAAATACTACTTCATTCATTCTGAAATAGAGTTTCACAAGAGGGGATTTAAAAAAAAAAATTTTTTTTTCTTGAATGGACAGATATTTTCCAAGTTTCTTAGCATGTTTTAATTAGAGGCTGAAGATAACCACAGATTTAGCTCCATGGAAATTATTTTCTCATAAAGTCACAAGGAGATTGCTCTGCTTATGTTTTTCTTTGTTTCTCTTCCTCTTCTTTTCTTCTACCTCTTCTTTTCCTCCTTCCCTCAGTCTTTTCCCCCTTTCTTTCTCTATCTCTATATACATATATGTATATGTGTGTGTGTGTGTATGCAGTATCTGATCATTTTCATATTGACTCCATCATGAGAATGTGAGCTCTTTGAAGGCAAGAACCTTATTTTTATCTTTCTTTCTTTGCATGCGCAACACTTAGGACAGTGCCTGGCACATGGCAAGCATTTAATAAAAATTTACTGAACAACATACTTATCCAAGGCCCCATAGTAGTAATGGAGCAGAGATAATAAGTTAATTCATTTCCTCTTCTCCACCTCCAATAATCTTCTTACTATGCCTTCAGAGAGCTAGAAGGAATCACTGATCTTGTATTGTCTCCATTTTATCTGTTTCCAAGCTATAAAATGAAAAAGTTTTATCTTCTTTCAGTTATTTCGAAGCTCTCTATTACCTATTATTCACTTCTGTCTCTTGATATTTGTGCTTCTTTCTCAGCTCAAAGGTCCCTCAAAGTTCTTGCTGTTGTTGTCCATTTGTATCCAAATCCCTGTGATCCCATTTGTGATTTTCTTGACAAAGCTACTGCAATGGTTTGCCATTTCCCTCTCTGGTTCATTTTATAGAGTAGGAACTGAGGCACGCAGGGTGAAGGGATTTGCCCAGGGTCACACAACTAGTAAGTTAAATGTTTGAGACTGGATTTGAACTCAGAAAGATGAGTTCCTGATTCTAGGTGAAGCACTCTGTGCCACCTACCTGCTTCTCTTGCATTTTTATTACATAGCAAATGCAGAGAGAAGGGAAAGTTTCAGTGGGAAAGGAGAGTTGAATACAAAAGCTCAATCAACAAACACTTATTAAGTACTGTGACAGGCATTATAGAGACAAAGCCCAAAAATGAATTGTTTACCAGGGACTGAAGAAAAGAAAGTAAATTGCTCACAGTAGTTCTTCTAAAACAAAGTTAATATCAACAGTCAGGGATAGATTTGGGTTAATTAAAAGATATTCTTTCATGAGCAGATCATTTGGTGCTAATGTTGAATATTTGTCCAAATATATGTAGGCTGGGGAGGGTGTGAAACGTCCATAGAGTTCTTTCAAAAAGTAATCTTTTATCATAAATTCAATAAACATTACAAAATGCACTTTAAATTATACAAGTATAAACTAGTTACAAACTTATCCCCCCCCCAAAAAAAAAAAGGATATGTTAAATTTAACACAATTGTAGTAAATTTTCCTGCTTGGCTTTGTATCCTTCTGACTTCCTTCTCAAAAGTAAGATTTCAAAGTATTTTTAATTTACTGTTTTTAACTCAAGACAGTTCTGTTCAACACTTAGTAAAGACCTATATACAAGACACTGTCCTAGGTACTGGAGCTATACAAATAGTTTACAGATATATTCTCTAGTTTATAATACAGAATGGAGCTTCTGGGTCAGCAACCACATGAAAAGAGAGTAACCTGAGATGTCATACAGGAGAGTAATGAGACTGCAGAAGATCTAGAAAATGAGGTCAGACAAAGATTTAGATGAAAAGGAGAACGGCCATGAAGATTTATAGACAATTTGGGGGAGGCAGATTGTAGAGCACCTCCAGGGCATTTCAGGATTTTATATTTAATTTGTGAGGCAATGAGGATTCATTAGAGGGTTTTGAGTAGACATATATGCTTAAAACAGTACATTAGGGAGAATATTTGAGCATGCTGTAGAAAATGTATTAGAGAAAAGAGCTTCAATAAAATGTTAAACAAATATGCAGAAGAAAAAAAGGAGTTCAGAAGAGGACTCAAATAATGTGTTTTTGTTGCTACTTTGTCAAATGTAAAAATACATTTTAAGGAAAACTATGTATATCATGAAAGTTTTTGGGTTTTATATAATTGTCTTATTTGTTATTTATGTACTGATTTTCTTATTCTTTGTATAGTAAAATTCTATGATGGCTTTTCCTTATTGTTTGTTCTTTATGATAAAGTGTTGTGATTGTTCTCCATTTTTATTTGTTTTTCTTTAATAAAGTTGGTGATTATTGTTTGTTCTTTTTATAACAAAATTTTATGATTGTTCATTATCATTTGTTTTTTGGTAAAAATTTGGTAAAAAAAATTTTGTTTTTCTTTGCATAGTAAAATCTGGTGATTGTTTATTACTTTTAGTCTTTGTGACTTCTGATATCATAATTTTAAAAAAGAAAATGAATTGGAAAGGAAATGATAGTTACAGTTTAGACTAGAAAACATGACTACTCAGACACATGTTAAAGGTGAATTATAGATATGGATGAATTAATAAAGTTAGAGACGTGGGTGAACAGGAGATTATGGTCAGAAAGTGGAATTTTAGAATTAAAGCTCTTGACAGTGGTACAGGTTTGAATGATAATGATAAAACTTAAGAGGTGACTTCTGATGTATGACTGAAAAAGAACTGAAGAGTAATAATACAGTGTTAGAAGAGTCATTAGGGTGGCTCCAAAGAAGATGGTGGAGAATGGGAAACATGTCATGGTGCCAAAGTCATACAGAAAAATAGAACAGTGATCAATAGAGGAAAAAAATAATAGATTAAGGCATTCACTAAATAAAAGGTTGTTGAATAATGAGACTAGTGTTACTATAGAAAATTATTGTTACTTTTATGTATAATCTAACATTTGAGCAATTGTTGTGGTTTAAGATAAGCTTGTTGATGCCAACGGAGTAAAAACTGTATCTTTGATTGCGTGTATGGCCAGGAATTGTAGTATGATGAGAGGATTCACTGCCATGTTGTAGTAGTAAGATCAAGAACTCTAGACACAGGAGAGACTAAGTTCAAATCCTTTCTCTGAAACTTATTTGGTTATGTGACTATGGGAAAGTCTTTCTTAGGCTAGTTGTCAGGATCAAATTAGATAATATATGTAAAACACTTTTCAAATCTTTAAAATCCCATACAAATATTAGCTGTTTTCTGATCCTTGGCTTTATATGGGACT
The DNA here is from genome assembly GCF_016432865.1 of Antechinus flavipes. Classification (NCBI taxonomy): domain Eukaryota; kingdom Metazoa; phylum Chordata; class Mammalia; order Dasyuromorphia; family Dasyuridae; genus Antechinus; species Antechinus flavipes. The sequence goes on along the minus strand of NC_067399.1, from coordinate 119,370,473 downwards.
CTGATTTTCTTTCTGGAGTTGTACATATGATTTTGAGATACAGTACTTTGTCACCCAAAGAAAGATTCTTTTCATAAATTTCAGCCAGTGATTAATTTCTGTAATAGAAACATTTTTCACATTAAAAAATCTAATTACAATGATGAAATCTGCCTGTGGAGAAAATGTCAAAAAAAAGGGGGAGGATTTTTAAATGGAGTGCCTCAAGTTCTAAACAGTTAAGCTGATTGACCTTATGGCATTGACATATGTCCTCCACCAAATATGTATGCCCTGCATTATTCTGCCATTCACCTTGTACCAGTATGATGAACCTTGGAAATTCATTCTGTGAATATCTTTCTCAAGTATATTCTCTTCAATTTCTCCCTGGCTTCTTAATCACACTGTCTTCCAATATGCCACCAATGTTAATGCTTGTCCCTAAATGGTGAAGGACTCACAGACTCTAAGACTCTGAGAGCTGGAAGGGTCACTAGGGGTGTCATATGGTCTAATCTCTTCTCTTTATGTATTCTCACCTCTTTAAACCTAAGACATAAGGAAAGTGGATTGACTTAGCTCTAATTAAATGGTCATGTGATGCAGGTCTAGGGGTGGAGAACTGATGTGAGAATCCCCTCTGGTCTCAGCCCAGGTCAAATGTGAAAGAATTCACAAACCTAAATCTTACCTGTGTTTCCCCGATAATAAGACACTGTCTTATTATTTTTTTTGGACAGAAAAACACCAGAGGACTTATTTTCAGGGGAGGGCTTATTTTAATGAACATTGACAGCAATTTTAATAAACAGGTAAATGTGAACAAAAAAAAGTACCTTTATTCAATAATGATCATGTCATCTTCTTCAACAACATCGTCATAAGTGTCTATACCCTGAAGTCCATCCTGGATGTCTTGTGCCTCTATTTCCTTCAGAAGAAGTGGACCCAATCTGTCATGTCCAGCAATATAGCTCTCTTTAAATGAACATGTCTTGTCCAGGTAACCTGCTCATAGTGCCTTGGCGACACAGCTGTCAGTCATTTTATCCCATGACTTCTTCACCGAAGTTGTGACTTGGGTCTTCTTGCAAATAGGGCTTCACAAAGTTTCCACGCTGATTTCTTTCCATTCTATTTTCAATGTAGTCATTGACTTCCATGCGCAAATGGTCCTTGAATGGCTTGTTTATTGCAATATCAAGGGTGTGGAGATAGGCAGTCATTCCTGCAGGAATCATTACTTGATCTATTCTTCTCTCTGCAAGGAAGTTCTTCATTTCTTTAGCGTGGTGAGTGCTGGCTGAGTTCTTCTTTTATCCCCCATCATGCCCTTTTTATCCTCCATCATGCCCCCTCACTCCCGCTTACATACCGGGTTTTTATGTTGTCCTGCCTCAGCTCTCCTCCGCAGCACTGCTCTCAATGGGGCCAGCAAGCAAATCACTGGGAAGAACAGAATGATGCGCTCACTGCTGCAGTTCTGATTGGATGCAGCTCGGAGCACGGGGTGCATTTCACCCGGGGGAGGGGGGCGACGATGCATATAGAGGGTACCGTAATGTAGCGTGTAGTGCAGGGAATCACCTTCACTACAGTAGCAATCTCAATTATTTTCGGAGGAGGGCTTATTTTAGAGGAATCTTACGCAGTAAGGGGAGGGGTTATTTTCGGGATAGGTCTTATTATTGGGGAAACACGGTAGAAGCTTTATTTTTCACTAAGAAGCTCTCTCTTAATGGACAAATCTCTTAATGAGATTTGCAAGGAACACATTAACAGAAACCTATTTTATGAGCTGATCTTGGTGGGCTGGAGGCAGTTTGAGTTGATTATCATGATGAGGGGAGCCCTGAAACTCTCTTTCTCTCTCTCTGACTTTGGGAATGAGCCACAAGGTAGAGCACTTGAGAAATTCCTTGAAGGAGAAATTCTCCTTGAACCCTGCCTCTGTGAGACCTACCCCCAAGGAATCAAGATAAAAGTGGTTTATCTAGGTGGAGCTAGTTGAGTCCAGAGCTGGAGAATTCCAACCCTATTGAATTAAAGATTGATCGAGAAAAACTCATTCAATTCCAAGATTTTCTCTGATTCTAGCTCAAGCTGTACCAGCCCCCATCAAGAGCAAACCCCAGCTTCTAACCAAGGTTTCTATTATAAAAAGAGCCAATTTTAAGCTCATGCCTTGCAGAGGACCTAACATGCCATGCCATGCATAGCAGCAACCTGTGCCCACTGAAATGATATTTTCAGCATTATCCTCTCAACTCTCTCACCTATTTCCCTCATAAGACTTTATACCTCTGTGTCAATATTTCTCTATTAGAAACTACTTCTCTGTCAGACTTTGACACTAAGGAATTCAGTCTTTCTAGTCATGCATAGCAAAGGCTGACTTCCCAATGCCAATAATAAACTTCTTTTATCAATCTAGCTTTTTGGGTTTGTAAATTCCTTTACAAATGACCTCTAGGCTGCCAGAAAGGGGTTCCCACAACTCCTTGCCATGTGTGGAATCCTAAGCCAAACCTCTTCATTTGATTCCCTGAACCCGAACCTGCCACTAACCTCATCATTTAACTCCCTGACCACCAGGAACCCTAATCTCATCAATCAGACCAAGAACTCCCAATTGAATGAAATCATTTTGAAGGTTCCCCCCCTCAAATAACGGAGATCCAGCTACCCCTAAAAAATTAATGGAAGGTGATTTGATCAATATTTCCAATTGAATCAGCCACTTAATCTTCAAAAAAGGCCTGTCTGGAAAGTATGCTCCCTCCCAGACTTTCTGGAATCTGAGACCCCAAATCCCCCTTCTTTTACAGATCAAAGGGGACACAGTTTCAGAATGATTATTTTACAGATTAAAAGGAACACAGTTTCAGAGTTCACCCCAGTCAATACAGCAATTAAATGTCAGAGCCTGGACACAAACTAAACTCTGAAGAATCCCAAGGCAGTCCTTTCTAGTATTATTGTGTCCTTGTTCCACAGATGACCTGGAGACACTTTGCATAGTCAGGAAGGACATATGGAATAGTCAGGGTTTCACAAATTAAGTCAATTCAAATCCATAAGTACTCATTAAGCACCTATTACCTGACAAGCACTGTGTGCTTGTCCCCAGGGAATCAAGGAAAGGCAAAAACAGTGCCTGCCCTCAAAGAGTTTACAATCTACAATTCCTTGGGCAAGTCTGCCCTGCACTTGCATTGTGCCTCCTTTGGTCCCTTTCTGTTTCCCTGAGGAGCAGTTCTTTTTTTTTTTTTTAACCTGATAATGAGTTTCTCTGGAGAGAATTTAGAGAATTCTCTCCAGTAATTCAGCTATCACAAATCTACAAGTTAAGTCACAAGCTCAAACATTTTTCATAAGCAAAGCCCATTCATCTGAACTTGTCTTTAGTAACTCTGTCCCCTTAACGCAAAGAACTTTGCTCTTTTTGGCTCTCACTCATAACAACAATTATCCATTTGCTAAAGATAAGATGTTTTCATATGATGGACAATATCCACATTTCTGTCTTCCAGAAACTCTCAAAAAGAGACCGCCAAGTATGAACATTCAAAGAGCAATGGAACAGAGGGAGGGAGAGAAAAGTCTGGAGATGATGAAATCAAAACAGTGGCCCATTGATTCATTCTTTCTGTCTGGTTGTGGGAAATTTATCCCTTCTTCTAGAAGAAGCCTCTCTGGGGACCAGATGGGCCAGAACAGTTCTGGTAGAGGCAAGATCCAATTCAGTTTCTAAAATCCTGCCTCATTTCCAACCACTTCATTGTTTCTCCCTTGCTCCCGCCTGAAGCTGTGACAGACATTACTAGCCAATTCCCAGCTACCACTAAAGTATATTCAATTATTCTGTCCTAATTCAATTTGTCTGTGTTTCCCCAACTGTATCTTATGTTGTTATTTTCCTCCCTTTTCCTCTTTCTTTAAACCCATCTGTACCCTTCCCCATCACTGCTTTTGTTCCATGATCATGATTTCACACTCTTTTCTGAATCAGAAACTTATGGAATACAGTTGCCATAACGACTGTTGTCAAATCATACTTGGATTGGCAGCCTGAAAGCCCCCACCTTGGAAGAGACAGTATGGTAAACAGTATTGGTGATGCTAACATATTCTCCTAGACTTTTATTAAAGTTAGTTACTTGTTTGTTTCCATATAATAGAAGAGTTAGGACACAGGCTTGTAGATGATTTCAGAAGAATAAGTGGAACCAAAGCAAAGGAAGATAAGGAGAATCAGCCTTCAGTATGAATCACTACAATTGAAATGGCTACAAACCATTAGAGCCAGACTTAAATTAAACACAGGATAAGCAAAGAAGAAAACCTCCTTCTGAGGGGCCTGGAATCATGGGAAGAGATTCTAATACCCCTATCCAAGCCCACTTCAGCCTTCTAGACAATGCCTGAAATTCCACCATAGAGGTTTTGTTGCTTTTGTTTAGGATCTTCCTGTTTTAAATGACAATAAACTTAAATACTTTAAATTATGATTAGTCATTTATATCTTATTCACAATGAATGAAGAATCTGAAAGCAATCATGAGGAAAGGACAACTGAAGGGTTTGTCTCAGTACCTTTAGGAGCTACTGATAGCACTTTTAGTCCATCAGTAGTGTAGAAATAAATGAATTAATTCTCTCTCTCTTTCTCTCTCACTTTCTCTTTCTCTTGCCACTCTCTCTATTGATTGCTGGGCAACTTATCCTCCCACACAAATGATAAAGCACTGATAATTAAAATTAACTGGTCATGGAAACCCACAGAAAAATAGAACTAAGGATATTAATGGAACATAAAGTAAAATCCATAAATAAAACTAAAATATTAAAAGATCTTAACATCTATTCACCCGGCAACTCACATTACTCAACAGTCTCTCTTCCTGTGAGATTTTATTTTCTTTGTCCATATCTATATTAGCATTCCTGTTTGCTGTTATTGATGGCCCAGTTTCTTAAATATTAAGTTATGACCCCATATGGAATCTCCTAGCTGAATGCAGGGGTCACAAAATTATTATTTTTACCAGTAAATGTTTGATTTATATGCCTATTTTTTATACTTATATACCCAGGGTCACATAAAAATTTCTCATGGGAAATTGGGGTTGTGAGTGGAAAAAATTTAAGAAACCCTGATGGTCCCTAAGTCACTCTCTTTCTCAAAAAGGACAGTAGTACTTGGTTCACAGTCTCCGCTCTCTCTCTCTCTTTTTCTCTGTGTGTCTGTGTCTTTTTCTATCTCTGTCTCTGTCTGTCTTTTTCTTCTCTATCGGAAAAGTCCAATACAACTCCTGTCCATATATTTCACTATCTCAATATATGTGTTGATGTCTCTTTGTGCTCCTGATATTCATCAATTTCCTTAATGCTAATGACTTTCCATTTCACTACAACTAAGCCACACACAGGAAAGAAGATAGGATCATAACATCATTCCAACTCTAGTTGGAATGAACTTTAAAATTCAATTTTATCTACTTTATTTTTAGATCCAGAAACAGAGACCAGAAAGGTTATTGAGAGAGACAAGCAAATACAGATAGAGACATAGAGACAGAAACGAGAGACTAAGAGACAGAGAGTTTATTAAGTACTTACTTTTTATAAGGTTTTATGCTAAGTACTGAGGATTTGAATACAAGAAGCCAGACAGTCCTTGTTGTGACAGAGCTTAATAGTTTTTATTCTGATATTCTTATGGGAGAAGAGAATATGAAAATGGAGTGAAAGAAAGCAGAATGGGAAAGGAGGAAAGCATCAATTTTGGGAATAGTAAAGGGATGACAGAAACAAGATGGAGGAGATTCAGGATTGGAGTCCACATTGGGTAGAGATGGTAGGGAGATTAGGGATTTGCTTGAGGTCATGTAGATATTAAGATAAAAAGTTAAGAGTTAAATGTAGGTCTTCCAAGACCAGTGTCCTGCTCTTAATCTCAATTCATCTCTCATAATCCAGAACTCAGAAATGCCTGTATCACATTTTGATCACCTATCTTTTCATTTTTGTCTCTGTCTTACTCCTCTAAAATCTATTCTTCATCATGATTTCCAGTGATTTTATTACTCTTCTGTTTTAGTAATCCATCATCTCTCCTCTGATCTCTTTTCATGGACGGGATTAGTTAAACGAGTTCTGTTTTACTCTCATTCCCTTGACTCCTTATGCATATTGCTCATTCCTTTTTGATGTTGGTGCAATTGTTCAATGATGTCAATTGTGTCTGACTCTTCATGACCCCATTTGAGTTTTCTTGGCAGACATATTGGAGAAGTTTGCCATTCTTTCACCAATTCATTTTATAGATGAGGAAACTGAAGCAAATAGGATTAAGTGACTTGCTAGGGTCACACAGCTAGTGAGTGTATGAAGCCAGATTTGAACTCAGTGTCACATATTATCCACCGAATCTAGCCTCCCAGCTTAATTCCAGCCCTCCATTACTTTCTCCACTTTTATGTGCTGACAACAATTCTTAGAGAAAGTCTCATAATTCTGGTAGTTGAAGCTACTACAATTCTATGTTACCTAATCTTAAGTGAGTCTTCCTGACTTCCTGGCAATCCCTTGATTCTTCATATTCTTCTTTCCCTATTCTTTCTTAGCAGAAGATTTGGCTTCATACTTTACCAAGAAAATGGAGTCCATCCATCATGAGTTTCCTTTTCTTCCCACTTCTCTACCCTACATCTTCCTCAATATTATCCCTATTTTCCTTTACTCCATTGTCTGAGGAAGAAAATCCTATTCCCATCCCCTCATGTGCTGTCCAGGATTTTTCTCTCTCAAATAAGATTTGAGTTCAAATGTGATCTCAGACATTAGCTATGTGATCTTAAGCAAGCCATTTAACCTTGCACACGCTCAGTTTTCTTTTCAGCAAAATGGAAATAAAAAAGGGATACTTCTTCTTTTGAATTTTTATCCACAGATTCTTTCAATCATGCTACCTTTTATGCATGCCCAGATCTTCCCCATTTTTAAAAAGCCTCCACTTGGTCCTACTATCCCTTCAAGTGATGATCTTACATCTTTTCTCCACTTCATAGCCAAACTCATTTGCATGCATTGCCTCAATTTCCTTACCTCTCATTTTCAATCCCTTGAAATCTGATCTCCTAGTCCACCCTCATCAGTTAGTCAGTCAGTCAATAAGCATGTATTAAGTTGTTACTATATTCCAGACTCTGTCTTAAGGGCTGTATTTCAAACAAAGGAAAAACAAGTCCCTTGTTTTCATTGTAATTGTAATACCAGAGAAACTGAGGCAAGTTGAAATTGTTTTTTAATCTTTCATGTGGAGAGTTTCAGCTAGCTGACCAAATGGAACTCTTGTCCAATGCATTTGGTGTAGATAAACCAAGGCAGAGAGCTTATATAGGGTTTTAGTTAACTAAATTTTGCAAACAGAATACATAACCTGAGTATACTCAGGGTAATATGCAAAAGGAGGGGGAATTATCCTAGCAAGGATCAAGATAATGCACCTGGAGTTTATGGTACTATGGTATGTAAAAGGAGGATAGAGCTTCAAGATTTTTCTGGGTTCTTTTTTTAAACTTAATTCTCCCTCTTAAGGGCAAGGAGAGAGGAGGTGTCTATGGCTTATTATCCAGGGTTCAACATAATGAAGGGTACAATAGGTAAACACACACACCTATACACATATATGTGTTGAGGATGGGAAAGGATACCCTAAGAGTTTGGGGTCACAGACTGAGGTGTCTCAAAAGAATTTTCAGGCTGGAATCCATTTCCTAGTCAAGGGGCAAAGTTTATTTGTAATTGTAACACCATTACAAGTGGACTAAATTCCAAAAAAAATTAGCAAGTGACCACAGAGAAGAGATAGATTTGTATAAAATTGGATCAGAGCTTCATGTTCCTTATTTGCTAATTTTATGGTTTTCAGGTGGGTTTAAGGGGTTTTGTTCAATATTGTCTCAGGAACTTGATTATTGATGACCAACAGATTATCTCTCTGACAGTCAATAATGTATGTAGGACTATTCTAAGGCCAGAAGACTTTGAAATCATTGACAGATAGATTGTTAGAACAAGATCAGAAGGCTTTGGGATCACTAATACATTACTAATACATCTTCCCTAAAATCTAAGGGAAGAAATATTATTACATTTTAAAATTATTGACAGTCAAGAGCACTTACATTCCTAGGCCAGAGGGCTTTTACAGTCATTGAAAAGAGCACTCTTAGGTTAAAAGGACTTCAGTCACTGCTGTCTCCCCTACATCTCTCATTTATACACACACACACACACACACACACACACACACACACACACACACAGTATGTACAATATAAATGGTAGACATTCTCAGAAGCTACGTACACTGCTCTCTCCAAGTTTACTAACCATCTCTTCATGGCTAAATTCAAAGGCAGTCTCTGAGCCTTCTTTTATAAGATGAGACAGTGAACAGAATACTGGACTGGACTTCAAGTCAATAAGATTTGAGTTCAAATGTGATCTCAGACATTAGCTATGTGATCCTAAGCAAGCTATTTAACCTTACACAGGCTCAGTTTTCTTATCAGCAAAATGGAAATAATAATAGCACCTACCTCCCAGGATTGTTGAGAGAGCAAATGAGATACTTAATTGGCAAGTCAGAATCCCTGTTATCTGACCTTGCTAAAAACCAACTCAGATACAGAATTCTTTCTTTAGGACAGAATGGTTAATGCTAGAAATGCAAAGATTTTTTAAGTCACTGGTACATATAGAAATACCAATGTCTAAAATTCAAATAGGATGTGAAGCTAATACTATAGGATTTTTATAAAAAGAACATTGATTTGAAATACATATTTCTGGTATAAAGTGAAAAGTGTATACTGATGTAGAACACCTTGCTGAATTTAAATCCCTCTATATTTGTGAATTTTATCAAGTGTGGTTTGCATGAAATATATATTCATATAAAAGATTAAACAAAAAAAGAATCAATTGAGATAATAAAAGGAAAGTGTTCAGTACTCTTTAAATTGCAATAGAAATATTAGCTCTTATGATCATTTCTGAACTCTGGGGTGTATGATGCTATTGATACACCCATGATTATCATTCTTCCTCTGGATTCTTCTTTACTCTGGGTTTTTATGATATTGTTTCCCCTACTTAGCTGAATTTTTGTTCTTTACTGAATAAGCATCCATGCCTTGATCACTATCTATCCATCCATCCATCCATCCATCCATCCATCCATCTATCTATTTATCTATCTATCTATCTATCTATCTATCTATCTATCTATCTATCTATTAATCAGCATTTTTAAGCATCTCCTACCTGTCAAATACTAGGGATACAAAAACAAAACAAAACATCCCTTGCTCCTATGGAGCTTATGATCTACTGAAAACTACATGTACATATATTACCAAATACAAAGTAATTTCAAAATAATTTCAGGATCAAGAGGAAATATTAGTATCTCAGTTCATCTGAAAGAGCTGCATAAAGCAGGAAGCATTTGAGTATTGAAGGAAATTTGCAACTCTAAAATGTGGAAATAAAAATGTATTAGCACATTGTACTCTCTGTGTTCCTCTGTGCCAAAAAAAAAAAAAAAAAAGATAGGGGAACAGGTGATGAGGTGTCCTCATTGAGGAATGGCAGTCAGGCTGGTTTGGCTTGAACATAGTAGAAGAGATTAGGAGTAACAAAAAAATGTGCTTAGAAAGGTCAGTCTAATAGATGAATTTGTATTTTATCTTGAGGCAAAAGGAAGCCAATGATATTCTTTTTTAACTTATATTTTTCTGGTTATACATGTACATTCATTTTTTAAAAACACATTTCCTTATAAATCATGTTGGGAGAGAAAAAAACAGGAGAAAACAAAAACAGAAGAAAAAGAAAAAAAGTGAACATACCATGTATTGGTTTATATTCAGTGTCTATAGTTCTTTCTCTGAATGCAGATCGTGTCACTGAAATTTTTCAAGCAATAAAATGATCATACCTATGCCTTGATAACATCTCTTTGACTGCTGTATGAATGATGAAAGTGGAGAAGGGACAGACGAGGCAGGAAGACCAATTAAGATGCATTGGTGCACTATCTTGGTATTACTCACATTTCTTTCAACACTCACTCTCTTGGTGTTTTCATCAGCAGATGTGCATTCAATTATCACCTCGATTCAGATGACTCCATACAACTAGATTTCATTTATCTCTTGAATTTCAGTCCTATATTCACTATTCGCCTGTTGAATATCTCCATCTTGATGTCCCACAGACATTTCAAATTCAAAATATCTAAAACCAAACTTATAATCTTCTCTTCTAAGTCACTGTTCTTTTAACTTCTGTTGAGAGGACAATCCAATCACTCGAGTTCACAATCTCTTCTTTACACTCATATTCAGCATGTTGCCAAATCTTGTCTATTTACAACCATAATATTTTCCATATATTATCTGCTCTTCACTAACATGACTACTACCATAGTTTAGGTTCTTATTATCCTTTGCTTAGAATTTTGCAAAGACTGTTTAATCAGTCTCTCTGCTTCTAGGCTCTTTCCTTCCCAATCCATCCAGTTTAGCTATGAAACTGACCATATCACTCCCATGCTCAAAAAGTTTCCATGGCTTCCTATTTCCTCTAGGACAAACCAATGGAAGAAATTACTGGGCACATGATAAATGGAAAATAATAATGATGATTACTCATATTTATATGGTTTCTCTAAAGTTTATAAAGCATTTTCCTTTAAAAAAAATTCTGTGAGAGGTAAAGCTATTATAATTATTCCCATTTTACAAATAAAGAAACTGAGGCTCAGATAAAATAAGTGAATTACTCCTGGAAAGTGTTAGAGGTAGGATTTAAGCCCTACTCTTCTGAATGCAATTCTGTCACTTTTTTCACTGTATTATGCTGTCTGCCCATGAGAGTAATAAACACCCTCAAGTATGACCAAAATTAAAAAAAAAAAAGCAATCTTACTTTCCATTAAACAGTCCAAGAATTTGAATACTTTATAAAAGAGTCATCACAAATAGTAATCACCTAAAAACATTCATCTGTAAAAGTAAAATTAATTCAAATCAAAATCTTTTTGAGTCACCACTATAAAATCATCAATTTGACAATAATAATTAAAAGTGACAAAACTCATTGCTGGCAACATTATGGAGAAACAGGTACTTTCACATGTTGCAAACTAATGAATATATGTGGATAGCAATATGGTCACACACAAAGAAAATTATAACACTGATCATACCCTTTGACCCAGAAATCCCATTACTGGAAAATATACTCTAAGGCTATAATTGAAAAAGAAAAAAGTACTAATTATTGTCAACACAAAAATTTTAAAGTCATGTTATTTGTAGAAACTAAAAGGTAGAAACAACACAAATATCTAGTGTTTATAAAAGAGCTAATCAAATTATAGTATATCAATATAACAGAATGCAAAGAATTATATTGGATTTAGTAGCATCACTGAAAAATATAACTACAAAGACCCCCTAAACATCATATATATAAATATATATGTATATGTATACATATATATATACACACATATTGACTATAACTGTAAAAAATTATATGCAGTATAGTTGAATAAAGAATAAAGAAACAGATTGTAAGAGGTAGGAAGGAAGTGATATATTGTTATTGTCATTCATCTATTACTGTATATAGAATTTTGTCACAATTTTGTCATTTCAAATTCATCTTTTATAAAATTAAGATATTCCAGAAATGGGACTAGATCCTTTATATAAATATAATACACATCAAATTGAGTTCCAGCTGAAGAACTTCCTCCTTAAACCAATACCGAGCAAAGGCTAATAACTGGAGCATACAAAAGATTGATTTCCTTAGTATTTGCCTAGAGATGTGCTTTACCTGTAGTAAGCAATTTACAAATGTGTGTTAAATTGAATTGGATTTTAAAGCAAAACATATGGATCAATTAGAATAAGATATTGAAGAGCTGTCATCTGGAAAAAAAGATTAGTCTTGTGCTTGGCTCCAAAGGATAAAAAGAGTAATGGGTAAAAGCTACAGACAGGGAAATATAGACTTAACATAAAGGAAAAAAACTTCCTAAGATTTAGAGCTATTCAAAAACAGACGTGGTAGCCAAGGGAGGAGAACTTTCAAACCTGGAAGTCTTCAAGCAAAGGATGAATTTGTCAGATAAGTTGTATAATGTATTCTTATATAATCAAGACTTGGAACTTCCTATGGCTTTTGAGGTTCCATTCATCTCTGTTTTTGTGACTATCAGCATTTTGTTCCAACTTCTATTATGTGTGAGACTTTTTCAAACTCTCTTTAGAGCATCAAAGGTTCTCAGAGTATTTACTCAAATAGCCTACAGCTGAATTTGAATTATACTGTTATTACAGATTCTCTTAAAGTGTAGTTAACTTCAACTCTGGTTTTGGTCTCAAGCTCACTCTACAGAGATGTTTGAGAGAAGAAAAACATATTTGCCATAGCCACCCTTCTATGTACCAGTAGATCAGAACACCAACAAAGTATAACAACACAAAGAAGTAATTTTCAGATCCTGTTATCAAGTCTATAATGTTGATTTTTAAATCTATTTATCAAATGAACTGTATCTACAAAAATATTCATAGCAACTCTCTTCTCAGGGCAAAAAAATTGAAATTAAGGGATGTTCATCATTTAGGGAGTGGTTCAATAAACTGTGGTATGGAATATTATTGTACTATGGGAAATGATGAATAGGATGCTTTCAGAAAAACAATAGCAAAAAAAATAATAATAAAAACCTGGAAAGTCCTCCATGAACCCAAGCAAACTGAAATAATAGTAATGTTCTGTGATGACCAGCTGTAAATAACTGCTATTCTCAGCAGTACAATGATCCAGAACTATTCTGAAAGACTTAAGATGAAAACTTCTATCTATACTCAGAAAAGGAATGATTGTCTCAATAAAGACTGAAACATTCTCTTTCTCTCTCCCCACCCTCCTCTCTCTCTCTTACTCTTTCTCTTCCCCCCCTCTCTCTCTCTCTCTCTCTCTCTCTCTCTTCTCTCTCTCTCTCTCTCTCTCTCTCTCTCTCTCTCTCTCTCTCTCTCTTCTCTCTCTCAATTTAATCTTTTTTAGGGTTTTTATTTTCATTAGAGTAGGAGATATAGGTTTTCTTTAATAACAACTTTTATGGAAATGTTTTGCCTAACTTAACATGTGGTTTCTTAATTGTGGTGGCAATAAGAGAGAGAATCCAAAACTCAATTTAAAAAAAAACAACAACTATAAAATAAGGGGCAGCTAGGTGGTGCAGTGGATAGAGAACCATCCCTGAAGTCAGGAGGATCTGAGTTCAAATTAGAACTCAGACACTTAACACTTCCTAGCTGTGTGACCCTGGGCAAATCACTTAACCCCAATTGCCTCAGCCAAAAAAAAAAAAAAAAAAAAAGTAAAATAAATTGTTTTGAATGTAACTAGGAGGAAATATTAACTTAATTAATTAAATCTACTTATCAATCCCTAATTTCTCTGCTGACCTCCAGTCATATCTCTACCTGCCTTTCAGATAGAACTGAATGTCCAGTAGATATCTTAAACTCAATATATCCAAAACTAAACTCATTATCTTTTCCCTTTAAACCCTCCCTGCTTTCAAATTTCCCCGTTACTGTTGAGAGTACTACTATATACTTCCAGTCCCCCAGGCTTACAATGCCTGTAATACTGACTCCTTATTCTTTTACCACTTCTCCAATATCCCCATATCCAATCTTTTGTCAAGACATAGATTTTGCCATTTCATTATCTGTAGTAAATGTCTTTCTTTCAACTAATACTGCTACCACTCTGATTCAAATCCTTATCAGCTCACATCTGGATTATTGCAATAGTCTGCTGGTTCGCTAAGCCACAATTCTCTTCTCACTTTAGTCTAATCATCATTTAGCTGCAAAAATGATTTTCCTAAATCACAGATCCAACCATGTCATTCCTATGCACAATAAAAACCATGGCTCCCTAGAATTAAATAGAAAATCCTCTGATACTCAAAATCCTGCATAGCCTTACCCTTTCCCCTCCCCTTTCCAGTCTTCCTGTATATTTACAAGAACCATCCCCCCCTTATGCTGGTCTCTTGGCTGTTCCACAAATAAGAGTTCCCTTCATCTCTTGGCTCTGGCATTTTCTCTGCCTATCTCCCATGCTTGGATTGCTTTTCTTCCTCTTTTCTATCGCCTAACTTTTCTGACTTCCTATAAGTCCTATGTAAAATCTAATCCTTCCATAACAAAGACTTTTCCAATATCTTTTAATTCCAGTGCCTTCTCTCTGATAATAATTTCCCATGAATCCTTTATATAATTTGTTTCTATACGGTTGCCTGCCTGTTGTTTCCCTCCATTAGATTGTGAATTCCTCAATGTCAGAGACTGTCTTTTGCTTTTCTTTGTACCTTCAGTGCTGAGCACAATGAATGGTATATAGTAAGTATCTAATAAATATTTTCTGATTAATTGTAACCACAGTATATGTAGAGGGCCAGTATTGAATAAGTCCATGAACAGCAAGAGTACAGCCTAGATATTACTTGAGACTTGTTCTCTGTTGAGGCAAGCAGTTCAAACTATTGGCTCCCTTATAATCAGACGCTTACCTGACTCTGGCCTTTTTCTACTTTTATCAGGAATTTTCTGTAGACAGCTCAAATCCCAGAGCCAACTATTGACTTTTCAGTGTGAGCATTTACAACTTGGATCACTGAATGGATGCAGCCCTAATTAGAAAGAGACCTGTTGAAGACCTAGCTAAAAAAGGCCAAGGTCTCCCACTGCATCAGGGTCATCCCCAGTCATCCTGATCTATATCAGCCACTAGACCCAGATGACTCTGGGGGGAAAATGAGGCAGGTTATTTTGCACAGCCTTCCCTTACTTGAATACAATTCATTTGCATGTCATGATGTTAACTCCTTGATCATGGTTCTCTTTGAGAATACAGGACAACACCACCATCACTACAAATCAGAACTTGATTGTTTCATTAATTATGTAAACTTAGTAAAGTGGTAGAGAAAATTTTAATAATGCAAATTAAACTTAAAGTGTACACTAAATACACTGAAGTATATTGAATATACTTTTTTGGGGGGAGAACCAATAGTTTAACATTTATGAATGTTAAGTGATTTATCAATCATCCTTGCTTCTACTCCAGGCAATAATAGGATCTTGTGCTAGTCAACCACTACTACAGCAAAGATAATTGCTCTTTCCCAGCTTAATCTTTGGTGAAATAGTCTCAGTACAATGGAAAAATTGACATGCTTGGGAAACCATGCCACCTGATACCTTCTATTTCCATAGTTTTGTTGAATTACTTTGGTTAACATGATAACATTAAGGTATTCTGCTCCAAATATCATTTAAGTAGTTGGGATAGAAATCCAATTCACCTTCCTTTATAATATCTTATCTGCCTCTATTAGAGAGTAAATACCTTGAAGGGAAGGAGGTATCTTGCATTTATATTTTCCCCCATTGTTCATGGCAGAGTGCTTAACATTTACATAGGAGACACTGAGTAAATTTTTTTCATTCATTCATTCATGCTAGGATCATAAAATTACAGTTAAAGAGCCAGAATAGATATTGGAGATTATTTGCTCAAACTTATTTTTTTGTTTGTTTCTTTTCCCCAAAAATCTATCATATTGTGCAAGAAAAATCAGATTAAAATGCAAAAAAAACAAACAAACAAACAAAAAAAAATGAGAAAGAAAAAGCAAACAAATGAACAAAGGGAAATACTATGCTTTAATCTATAGTGATTCTCCATAATTCTCCTTCTGGAAGCAGATGCCATTTTCCATCATAAGTCTATTGGAATTGTCTTGGGTCATTTTATTGCTGAGAAGAGCTAAGTCTATCATAGCTGATCATCACCATAATCTTGCTGTTACTTTGTACAGCATTCTTCTGTTTCAACACACTTCATTTGGCCAGTTCATATAAGTCTTTCCAGGCTTTTCTGAAATCACTCTGCTCATTATTTCTTATAGAACAATAATATTCCATTACATTCATATGCCATAATTTATTTAGTCATTCCCTGAATGACAGACATCCACTCAATTTCCAATTCCTTGACACTACAAAAAGAACTGCTATGCACACAGATGAGTCCTTTTCCCTCTTTTATGATCTCTTTGAGATAAAGACCCAGTAGAGACAATGCTGAATCAAAAGGTATGCACAGTTTTATAGCCCTTTGAACATAGTTCCAAATTATTCTTCAGAATGCTTGGATAGTTCACAATTCCATTAACAATGCATTAGTGCCCCAGTTTTCCCACATTGCCTCCAACATTTAGCATTATCTTTTCCTGTCATATTAATGAATCTGAGATGATTTTCTTGTTTTTTTTTTAAGGAAGCTTAGGTAGAGATAAGTGGATAGATTGAGTCAGGAAGATCTGAATTAAAATTGACCTCAGATAGTTACTAGCTGTGTGACCCTAGACAAACCACTTAATCCTGTTTGCTTTAGTTTCTTCATCTGTGAAATGAGTTGGAGAAGGGAATAGCAAACTACTTCAATACCTTTGCTAAGAAACCCCAAATGAGCTCATAAAAAGTCAGACATACAGAAACCATAAAAAATAAGCAAAACTACAAAACACTTTCCACACAAAAAAAGTCAGATCTAAGCAATTGGAAAAACATCAAGTGCTTTTGGATAGGTTGAGCAAATATAATAAAGATGACAATACTACCTAAACTAATCTATTTATTTAGTGCTATATCAATCAAACTCCCAAGAAACTATTTTACTGACCTAGAAAAAATGACAACAAAATTCATCTGGAAGAACAAAAGGTCAAGAATTTCAAAGGAATTAATGAAGAGAAAAGCAAATGAAGGTGGCCTAGCTGTACCAGATCTAAAATTATATTATAAAGTAGCGGTCATCAAAACCATTTGGTACTGCTAAGAAATAGAGAAGCTGATCAGTGGAATACGTTAGGTTCACAGAAGAAAATAGTCAATGACTATAGTAAGCTAGTATTTGACAAACCCAAAGAGTCCAGCTTTTAGGATAAGAATTTGCTATTTGACAAAAACTGAGGGGAAAAATTGGAAACTAGCATGGCAGAAAATAGGCATTGACCCATACTTAATACTGTATACCAAGGTAAGGTCGAAATGGGTTCATGATCTAGACATAAAGAAGGATATTATAAATAAATTAGAAGAACATAGAATAGTTTACCTATCATATTTGTGGAGGAGGAAGGAATTTGTGACTAAAAAAGAATTAGAGATCATTATTGATCACAAAAGAGGCAATTTTAATTAAATTAAATTAAAAAGGTTTTATACAAACAAAATTAATGCAGACAAGATTAGAAGGGAAGTAATTAAATGGGAAAACATTTTTACATCCAAAGGATCTGATAACAGCCTCATTTCTAAAATATATAGAGAATTGACTCAAATTTATAATATTTCAAGCCATTCTCCAATTGATAAATGGTCAAAGGATATGAACAGACAATTTTCAGATGAAGAAATTGAAACTATTTGTAGTCACATGAAAAGGTGCTCCAAATCACTATTGATCAGAGAAATGCAAATTAAGACAATTATGAGATACCACTACACACCTGTCAGATTGGTTAAGATGACAGGAAACAATAATGACTAGTGTCGGAGGGGATGTGGGAAAACTGGGACACTGATACATTGTTGGTGGAACTATGAATGGATCCAACCATTCTGAGGAGCAGTTTGGAACTATGCTCAAAAAGTTATCAAACTGTGCATATGCTTTGATCCAGCAATGTTTCTATTGGGCTTATATCCTAAAGAAATTTTAAAGGAGGGAAAGGGACCCACATGTGCAAAAACTTTTGTGGCAGCCCTTTTTTTTGTGGCTAGAAACTGGAAACTGGGTGGATGCCCATCAATTGGAGGATGACTGAATAAATTATGGTATACAAATCCTATGGAATATTATTGTACTGTAAGAAATGACCAGCAGGATGATTTAAGAGAGGCTTGAAAAGACAAACTGATGCTAAGTGAAATGAGCAGAACCAGGAGATCATTATATATGGCAACAACAAGACTATACAACAATCGATTCTAATGGACGTGGCTCTCTTCAACAATGGGATGATTCAAACCAGTTCCACTTGTTCAGTGATGAAAAGAGCCATCTACACCCAGAGAGAGACCTATGGGAAGTGAATGTGGCTCAAAACATAGCATTCTTACTCTCTCTGTTGTTATTTGCTTGCATTTTGTTCTCTTTCTCAGTTTGTCTTCCTTCTTGATCTGATTTTTCTTGTGCAGAAAGATAACTGTGTATACACACACACACACACACACACACACACACACATATATTGGCTCTAACATGTATTTCAACATATTTAACATGTATTAGACTTCTTGCCAGCTAGGGGAGAGAGTAGGGGGAGAAGGGGAAATTTTGAAACAAAAGTTTTTGCAAGGGTCAAT
Organism: Antechinus flavipes; assembly: GCF_016432865.1. Lineage (NCBI taxonomy): Eukaryota > Metazoa > Chordata > Mammalia > Dasyuromorphia > Dasyuridae > Antechinus > Antechinus flavipes. Next base: position 119,351,940 of record NC_067399.1, on the reverse strand, counting down.
GTTGAAAAAATTACCCATGCATATGTTTTGTAAATAAAAAAAATCTTAATAAAAAAAAGTCAGACATAACTGAAATGACTGAAAAATGATAACAATAACCTAGAGAAGTAAAATGCCTTACTTGAGGGTACATAAGGAGCAAATGAATCTAAACCAGGCCCTCTGATTCCAAATCCAGCATCAATTCTATTATGTCACGTTGCTTTGTTTTATCTTTTACTCATTTGAAAGATTTATAATTTCACCAGTGCAGGAAACTACTGATGTGGAAACTTACTTAGCTCATACAGATGATAGCAGTCTACAAGTTAATATGTGATAATAAAAACAACTAACATTTATGTAGCACCTATTATGTTCCAGGCACTGTACTAAGTATTTTATTAATTGATCACATTTGACCTTCACAACAATTCTATTAGGTAGGTTGCTGTTACTAATCCTATTTTTTAGATGAGGGAATTTGAGGCAATTAGAGATTAAGTCACTCACCTCTGGTCATATAGCTAAGAAGTATCTGAGGCTTTGAGCTCAAGTTTTCTTAATCCTAGGCCCCAACATTCTATACCCTGGGCCACCTAGCTGCTTCTAAGCATGTAAGTCCTAGGCAGTTGCCTGAGGCACATAAAAATTAAGTGAATTGATGGAAGATTCCTCAAAATACAGAGATATAATAGAATAAATTAAAATTATGTGAAATAAGATGAAGCACCAGTTGTTCTGTCTGCTCCTAGTTATTTCAAAGATGCTTTGGGAGAATCTACAGAAAATAAACTTAAAGCCCAATATTCTTATCTAATTATAAAAAGAAATCATCTCTGTATTTTCACTTCCTCCAAGTCAGTTTTCCATTCTCACAATGGGACCATACTTCCGTGAGAGATTAGAGTTTATCACATCTGCTTGGCCCCAGCCCTATCACTATGGCTACTTGCTGCTGTACCACACCCCAGTTACAACCTTTTTTTCTCTTAGGACCATAATCATATCAAGGATCACAGATTTAGAGTAGAAAGATGATTTAGAGGTCAGTGCATGCTATCCTCTCATTTTAAAGATGAAAGAACTAAGCCTCAGAGAGTGGCTTGCCCAGGGTCACAAAGCTAATTTGTGTAAGAAATGACATTTGAATGTAAGGTTATCTAACTCCAGAGCACCCTATTAATTACAACTTTCTGTTGTTATAATTATTTTCTGATCTATTTAGTTGTGTTCAATTCTTCATGACCCCATTCAAAGTTTTCTTGGCAAAGATACTTACTTTATAGATAAGATTTTTACAGATGAGAAATTGAGACAAACAAGGTTAAGTGACTTGTCCATGATCCCAAGCTAGTATGTGTTGGAGCCCAGATTTGAACTCAGGAAGATAAGTCTTCCTGACCATGGGCCCTATACTCTGACCACTGAACTAGCCCTTTATCCACTGTACCAATTGATTGTCCTCCATTCATCAAGTTCTGTGGCTTCTCAGGGCAAAATACTCCTTTCTGCTCATCCCTCCTCTGTGTGTGTTATATTCCTCTTTTTGAATCTATATCCCCAGTACATAGCACAATATCTGACATATTAAGTGTCAAATAAATGTTGCTTCAATAATAGTAAATAATGTAGGTAGAAAATAAATTATGGTCACATTCTATTTGTGACCATAATTTATTCTAGACTATTTGGTATATATTAGAAATAGCACTGAAGCTGAATCCTAATCTTAACTGTCATCAATTTACTATGTTACTTTAGGCAAATAATTTAATTCTCTGGGTCTTTACAAGTTAAAATGCTTATTTCCCCTGCCCTCTCCTAGATGCATTTTGAGCATCAATTAAATTAATGTGCTTTGCAATCCATAAAGACTCATGTCAAGGATTTTAAGGTAAGAATACATAGGGTACTCAATTTTCTTGCTCCATCCTCCACTATTACTTTCCTTCCATCACTTTGATTTCTGACAAAAAAAAAATAGATCATTCATTTGTGCCCTTTATGATTCCTTATCTCCATTTCCTACCTCAAAGGCATGATAACAAGCAGCATGATATAGCAGAAAGAATTCTAGACCTAAAGTGGGGGATACCTGGGTTCAAATTCTACCTTTCACATAGTTTATACATGGTTTATAGATTTTACCTGTCACATCTATAAATTATGAGAAGCTAGGGAAATTCCTTAAATTTTCTCAATTTTATTTCCTTTGTAAAATCAGTGAATGAGACAATATGGCCATTAAACTCTCTTATACCTCCAATCTATGGTCCTATGTTGACTGAAATAGTAAATGGGTAGCCAAACACAGGAGAGAAATCAGTAGTTTATCCCAATTCATTACCTTACAACAAATATTTAATTTCATTGTTTTGGGTTTCATTATGATTTCACTGATTTTTCTGAATGCTCTGTTTTGCTGATGAGCTTGGTTGTTTGCTGTCCCTAGATAATGCTTCGCTGAAACCCCCTCCATCAGCCTTTCTTTTCTAATTCATCCTGGCTGCCATATTCAGCCTTGCAAGTGACCCAGCTTTAATATCTCCACACAGTTTCTAGTTATTTCTTCACAGAGTCTGGGTCTCAGCCTGGCCCCTTCCCTGATGAAATAAATACAAACACAAGAGGAGGCTAAGTTTGGCACTTGCCTCCTGTCAGGATGACCTCAATCCCCTCAGTGCCTGGTATGTGGTATTTCTTTCCATTCTCTTGGATGTGCTCCAGCTTGGGCTTTTCATTCCAAGCTCCCAGGGCTAGGGGTCTTGCCTTTTTGTTCTTTCCTTTGTAGAGCATTGTAACTACCTATAATCCTACAAAAATAAAGAAATAATGCTGTTTCTGTTTATGTTTATGAAAGGGTGGCAAGGGCAAGCCATGACAAAATAAATATTGTACCTACAGTTGCTACTGTTCTCACACTGAAGGGTGTTTTATAAGTAGCACTTGGTGCATGGGGACAACCTGAATTCATACATTTCTTCCTTCTTCATAAGGTTACTTTATGCTTAAGCTATTCTGTGACTGAATCCATTCAAATCCATGGTTCAGTAGCCCTCACCAACGAGTTTACCTTTACTTATCACGTAGACAAAACAGTCAGTTCAAAGCAAAAGTTTGCCATGAAACAGCATAGAAGAACAGTAACTATAAAGTATTTTCTAACGAACCTGGGACATACTCTCCTATAATCCCTACACATGCAGTGGGAAGAATGTGCACTTCTTCCCTAAGGAACTCAGAAAGAGAAGTCCTTACATATAACAAGGCCCTGGTTTCATGGAAAATCTCCAAGTCTGCATGGCTGGTGGTGTCTTCTACTAATGTTAACATCCTTGGTTCTTGGTGGCTTATTTTTTACTGGTCTCAACTGGCATGTGGCTGTGGCATGTGGGGCAGGCTATGAATTCTCTGCTGAGTGTGGGATACAATCTTTGTGAGGCAGCTAAGTGGAACAATGAATTGCACCTGAGCCTGCAGTCAGAAAGACCTGAGTTAAATTCTGGTCTCAAACATTTAACCAGTTGTGTGACTCTGGATTTAAGCACTTCCTGACTCAGTTTCCTCAACTGTAAAATTAGAATAAAAATAGCAGTTATCTCTAAGGACCATTATGAGGATTAAATGAGACATTTGTAAAATTCTTATCATAGTGTCTAGCCCATAATAGGCACTTAACAAATACTTATTTTCTTTCTTCCTTTTTTCTTTCCCTTATACTCTCCTCATTTCCTTTTTTACTTCCCTCCTTCTCTTTCTTCCTTACCTCCCTCCTTCCTTACTCCATCCCCCCCTTTCTTCCTTGTCTCCCTTCTTTGTTTTATTCCCTTTCTTCTTCCCTTGCTTTTTTCCTTTCTTGCTTGCCTCCTTCCCTTTATTTTTGGCAACCATGAGCAGGATCTCCCTTCTTCCCTCTCTTTGCTTCCCTTCCCTTGTTTTTTTCTTGTCTTCTACTCTTACTTCCTTCCTTGCCTCCCTCCCTCTCTTCCTCCCTTCCTCTCTTTCCTTCTTTCTTTTGTCCTCTCTGTTCCTTTCTCCTTTCCCTACATCTCTCCTTTTTTCCTTCTCTGCTTCCTTCCTTCATTCCCTCTTTCCTTCCTTTAGGAGCTATTCCCTGATGATTTTACATGAATGTCTGCTGGTACTGTATGTAGTTCCTTCTGACTCCTGCCAGGCATCACTCCATTAAATTTCCCTTTACTCCCAGATTCAGGATTTAGCTGGAGTTTTTACCTGAGGTAATTGAATTTTTTTCTCACAAGAGTGCATTCTATCACTGCTCTTTTAATTGAAAGCCTAGAGGTTTTTCTCCCTACAGCTCCTTAGATCTTTTAGAAAAATAAGCTGTAATTCACTCAGCAATCGATAGTTCTTCTTCCATAGAAAGTCTGTTCATTTCTCTGATCCAGAGCGAGAATATATACATTTTCTCCAGAAGGATAACTAAACTCTTGCGAATACAGGGACAAGGTAGTTATAGCAAAACAGTGCCTCTAGGTTTATATTTGTTTATTTGTTTGTTTATTCATTTATTAATTCATTCCTTTGTTGTTGTTATTGTTGTTGTTGTTTTTTAGCATTATGCCTTGGCCACTAAGAGCAGGGGTTCTGCCCAAAGTCTCAACTTGACTTGGGATCAGAAAAATTATTTAGCTCATTTCTTAATTTTTGGCTTTAAAACTAATCTTCATCCATTTAAATATTCACTTTCCAGTAAACCACTAAGAACTTTCTGGAGTTGGGACCTCCCAGCTTCTCAAACCCCATATTCTTGGGTTCTCCCATACAAATGAATGGGAGAAGCAAAAGTTCAGAAGTAGTCACTAAATCATGGAATTTAGCCATTTTTCTTCATCAAGCATTTCTTGTATGTATATGTGGTCAACAACGAGTTTTTAAAAAATTAAATTCTACCCAGGTTTCTACCCACCTTCCCCCTAAAATACAAAATGTGCCCAAGATAACAAGATCTTGACCACAGGACAGTTTATCTCTTTCAAACTTCTTTAGCACTTAACTGAGTTTGTTGGTAAATGTTTTAGTGCCTCCATAGAGCAAAAATGTACACATGCCACATTTTTTTAAAATTAAGTTTTTTATTGGTCTTATTAAAAAGCATCATTATTGTTTTCCCCAGTATCCCTTCCCTTCCCTCTTGCAGAGAAGCATTCTATCTACAAAGTTGCATTTTTTAAAGACCAAAACAGAAGAAAAAAGAAAAATCAGCACAATGAATCAATACATTGAACATGTCCCTAAATTTACAAATGCTCTTTAGTTTTTTTTTTTTAATATGAGGTTACTCATTCCACTTGTATTGTTTTAACCTTTGTGTCTATTGTTTTCTTGGCACTGCTTGCTTCAATCTATCATGTAGACCTTTCATGGTTCTCTGTATTTATTGCATTCATCATTCTTGACAAAACAGTAATATTCCATTACATTCAATCACTACAATTTGTTTAGCTATACCCCAATCAATGGGCATCTATTTTGTTTCTATTTCTTTGCTGTTACAAAGAGTGCTACAAATATTTTGGCATATGTGGGGATTTTCTTTTTATTAATAGCTTCTTTGGAGTATAAACCCATTAATGAAAAACTATGGTACAAAGGGTATGAATATTCTAGTCACTTTTTTCTTATTATTCCAAATTGTTTTCCAAAATAATTGTACCAATTACCAATTCCACCAACAATGCATCAAAGTATGTATCTACCTTCCCATTACCCCTGAAATACTAACTATTGCCATATTTTGTTATCTTTCATTTTTTATAGAAATGTAGCACATTTTTAATTTGAGACTGCATTATTTTTCTGCTTCCTTTTTAAAAAAATAATATTTATTTTCAAAATATATACAAAGATAATTTTCAACATTTACTCTTGAAAAACCTTGTGTTCCAAATTTTTTCTTCTTCCTTTTCCTCTACCCTCTCTTCTAGTCAGCAAGTAATCCAATATATTATTCATGTGCAAGTCTTCTATATATATTTCCACAATTATCATACTGTACAAGAAAAATCAGATAAAAATGGAAAAAAAATGAGAAAGAAAACAAAAAGCAAGCAAACAATCACAAAAAAGGTGAAAATACTATGTTGTGATCATTCAGTTCCTATTGCCCCTTTTCTAGGTGCAGATGGCTCTCTCCATCACAAGTTTATTGGAATTTGCCTGAATCACCTCATTGTTGAAAAGATCAGAACTGATTATCACATAATCTTGTTGTTGCTGTGTATAATGTTCTTTTGGTTCTATTCACTTCCCTTAGAAGCTATTTTTATTGTTATTAACATTTTCTACATTGTTTTTTTAAGCCTATTAAAGTCCTACTATATGGTGAAAACTGATTTCTAGGTGTAAATTTTCATACTTGTATTTAACAATCAATTTAAAAACATATAAATTTAATAATCAGTTATCCCTAGCTTAAACTAGCTCCAGTATGTTCCTATACTTATTACTTATGTAGCCCTTATCACAAGCTACCTTATGTTGCTATTTAAAAGGATATGTACGTGTGTGTGTGTGTGTGTGTGTGTGTGTGTGTGTGTGTGTGTGTGTATGTTTCTAAATAAGATTATTGGCCTCTGGAAAGGCATCTAGTGATGAGGTAGAGAGCTAGATAGATTATTGGGTTTGGAGTGAGGAATTCTAAGTTCAAATCTAACCTCAGACACATATTACTGTACGATCCTGAGCAAGTCCTTTAATCTTGATCTATCTTCTTTTCCTCATCTATAACATGGGGATAATTGTAGAGGGTTGGAACTCTGAAAAGGTGTACTTGAATCTAAGACAGCAGAGTGCTTAAGGATAAATACCTACTCAGTGTGAGATAATAGTTCAATAAGCATATATTTAGATGATATGGTGATGTGATGGCTCTCCTCACTATTTTACAATAATAAATTACTTATTTAAAGTATTATTATTAAGTATTTATTATTATTATTAAGTATTATTATATAAGTATTACTAATTATTAAGTAAAATACCTTACAATAAGGTATTCAAATAGGTATATTTAAAAGATAGATAGGAGATAATCTAAGAGGAGATGCCCTAATTGGGAGTCAGGGGAGAGGAAGGGAAAGGAAATGAGTATTTATGTAGCACCTATTATGTGCTAGGCACTGAAGTAAGCACTTTACAAATATTCTCTCATTGAATACTGCTTTGCATAAATATATAACACAAAATGGCAGAAGAATGTTTTGGAAATTGTTGAAAATTTTATCCTAATCTTAAGCCAAAATTCATTTAGTGATTTTGTTTAAGGATACTCAAGTTTTAAATGTGTTGTTTAACCATTCGGCAAATTCTTTTTGAACAGATGATTGATGTTTTTAATTTAAAGTGAGTATGGTTTATGCTAATTTAGTTTTTAGAATCAAAATTTGAAGGGAAGTATTTTTGAAACTGTCTCCAGACCCTTCAGATGATCAAACAAGTCTTAATGTTAAATCTGTGGGAAGGTTATTTTCTTTTTTATTATTATTATAGCTTTGTATTTACAAGATATATGCATGGGTAATTTTTCAGCATTGACAATTGCAAAACCTTTTGTTCCAACTTTTCCCCTCCTTTACCCCACCCCTTCCCCCAGATGGCAGGTTGACCAATATATGTTAAATATGTTAAAATATAAATTAAATACAATATATGTATACATGTCCAAACAGTTATTTTGCAGTACAAAAAGAATCTGACTTTGACATAGTGTACAATTAGCCTGTGAAGGAAATAAAAAATACAGGCGGACAAAAATAGAGGGATTGGGAATTCTATGTAGTGGTTCATAGTCATCTCCCAGAGTTCTTTTGCTGGGTGTAATTGGTTCAATTTATTACTGCTCTGTTGGAACTGGTTTGGTTCATCTCATTGTTGAAGATGGTCACATCCATCAGAATTGATCATCATATAGTATTGTTGTTGAAGTAAATAATGATCTCCTGGTCCTACTCATTTCACTCAGCATCAGTGCATGTAAGTCTCTCCAGGCCTTTCTGAAATCATCCTGCTGGTCATTTCTTACAGAACAATAATATTCCATAATATTCATATACCATAATTTATTCAGCCTTTCTCCAATTGATGGGCATCCACTCAGTTTCCAGTTTCTGGCCACTACAAAAAGGGCTGCCACAAACATACTTGCACATACAGGTCCTTTCCTGGGAAGGTTATTTTCAATTATAAATATAATTTATAAAAGTTATAAAATTTAGAAATGTAAACATTTCTAAAGAACCATTTTTACTCTATTCTTCCATTGTTAACTTTTAAAATTTTTTTTATTTTATTTAATAATAACTTTATATTGACAGAATCCATGCCAGGGTAATTTTTTTACAACATTATCCCTTCCACTCGTTTCTGTTCCAATTTTTCCCCTCCCTCCCTCCACCCCCTCCCCTAGATGGCATTTATATATGTTAGATATGTTGCAGTATATCCTAGATACAATATATGTTTGCAGAACCGAACAGTTCTCTTGTTGCACAGGGAGAATTGGATCCAGAAGGTAAAAATAACCCAGGAAGAAAAACAAAGATGCAGATAGTTCACATTTGTTTCCCAGTGTTCTTTCTTTGGGTGTAGCTGCTTCTGTCCATCATTTATCAATTGAAACTCAGGTCTCTTTGTCAAAGAAGTCCACTTCCATCAGAATATATCCTCATACAATATCGTTGTCAAAGTGTATAATGATCTTCTGGTTTTGCTCATTTCACTTAGCATCAGTTCATGTAAGTCTCTCCAGTCCTCTCTGTATTCATCCTGCTGGTCATTTCTTACAGAACAATAATATTCCATAACATTCATATACCACAATTTACCCAGCCATTCTCCAATTGATGGGCATCCATTCAATTTCCAGTTTCTAGCCACTACAAACAGGGCTGCTACAAACATTTTGGCACATACAGGTCCCTTTCCTTTCTTTAGTATTTCTTTGGGATTTAAGCCCAATAGAAACACTGCTGGATCAAAGGATATGCACAATTTGATAACTTTTTGGGCATAATTTCAGATTGCTCTCCAGAATGGTTGGATTCATTCACAACTCCACCAACAATGCATCAGTGTCCCAGTTTTCCCTCCTCCCCTCCAACATTCATCATTATTTTTTCCCATCATCTTAGCCAATCTGACAGGTATGTAATGGTATCTCAGAGTTGTCTTAATTTGCATTTCTCTGATCAATAATGATTTGGAACACTCTTTCATATGAGTGTAATGGTTTCAATTTCATCATCTGAAAATTGTCTGTTCATATCCTTTGACCATTTATCAATTGGAGAATGGCTTGATTTCTTATAAATTTGAGTCAGTTCTCTATATATTTTGGAAATGAGGCCTTTATCAGAACCTTTGACTGTGAAGATGTTTTCCCAGTTGATTACTTCCTTTCTAATCTTGTTTGCATTAGTTTTGTTTGTACAAAGGCTTTTTAATTTGATGTAATCAAAATTTTCTATTTTGTGATCAGTAATGGTCTCTAGTTCATCTTTGGTCACAAATTTCTTTCTCCTCCACAAGTCTGAGAGATAAACTATCCTATGTTCCTCTAATTTATTTATAATCTCATTCTTTATGCCTAGGTCATGGACCCATTTTGATCTTATCTTGGTATATGGTGTTAAGTGTGGGTCCATGCCTAATTTCTGCCATACTAATTTCCAGTTCATTGTTAACTTTTTTAGTAAAACTTTCAATTTTACCTTAAAAAAACAAATATTATCTCATTTAATCCTCAAAACAACTCTGTGAAGTAGATTCTGACAATTAACAACTAAGGGAACAAAGTAAACAGAAATTTAGTGACACGGCTAATCACACAATAAGTATCTGAGATTAGATTTGAATTAAAGTATTCTTGACTCCAGGCTCAGCACTCTACTCCCTGTATCATCTAGCTGATTCCAGGTTATTTGCTTGGCAATCCAATAGAGTTGTAAATTGTAAAGAGGAGTACTGCATAGGGAGCATCAAGTCAAAGGCATGAAAATGGGAAATGGATTGTCAAATGCAAGGAACAGAATGTGCCCATTATGGCTGGACTGGAGGCTTCTTGCAGCAAAATAAAATATAAGAAAACTGGAAAGGTAAAAAAAAGAATCAGGTTGTGAAGAACTTTAAATGCCAAAGGACTTTGTAGACTAAGCAGCTCTTGTGCCCCTTAGCTGTTTGTGTCTTAAAGTGCCCCTTCCACAGGTACACTACTTTACGTTAGATTGAATTGTCAATATCTCCTGTCAACATGCCCTAAGTTTGAAGTCCCCTGAGCCCATCAGACACTTAGAATGTGTCTAATATGAAGCAGATGATGCTTCCGTTCAGAATGAAAAGCAGATGGGAACAGACACTCTTCAATATGTTTCCAATTAAGCAGAACTGTAGCTCTTGAGGTTAGCCAAAGGACTGATGCCTGTGAGTCTTTTTTTTATCCCTTACAGAGTGGATCATAAAATAAAATTAAAGACCTGACCATTTTGATTTAAATTGTGAGCATGCCTCGCGAGGACTCTCTCTCCATGTTGGGCATAACAGCTGGCTCATTGGTATAGTTCCAGAACAATTTGCTTTTCATAGGCTGGATCAGATCACTGAGGCTCAACACATCTGATGCTCATTCCCTTCTGAGGATTGAACTCTGAGGTCCCAAAGTCCTTAGATTGTCACTAAAGAAAGAACCCTCTCATGATTAATCAATATAGTTCAACTATGGAATTATCTGTCTCATTCATATAGAGTAATATATCTCATCGCTTCATAATAATTTCATAATAAAACTAAATAAGGCACTTATTTTGAAGTTACAAAATTTGGAAACATCTCCAATTATAGTCCTCACATAAAAAAAAATATAAAAAGTTTGAGAATCCTGCCAACAAATAAGTGATAAGTGTAGAACTAATTGAGGGTATATTCAACAGGAACAGCACTTCTGGGTACAAACTACTGTTTGTTGTTGTGAACATACCAGAAAATATCATTCCATTTTCCCTAAATTAATTAATCCACCCATCAAAACTCCAACTCTAGGGCTGAGAGCCTTGATTGATGAGTGACTAAGCTCAACTAGCTCACCATATATTCACTAGGTCCAGAACTCAGACCATACAGTTTTCTATGCTTCTATCTATCTGTGCTTCACTTCCCACCTAGCTGTTCACTCTAGCAATTTTAACTACCCTGCAATGTATGTATGCTACCTCTTCCTACCTCTTAATCTGGGCAAAATAATTAAAATGGTTCTGCTATTATTCCTAGAAATGATATGGCAATTGACTACCCTACAATCAAGCCATCACCTCTTGAAACCCCCAGATATTCTGTTTCCTGGACATCATTCCCATATATGTGTTATGGGACTGTCTCATTTCACTTGCAGTTATTGTCAGCTGTGTACAATACAATGTCTGGCACATGGTATAAATTAAATAAATGCTTTTTCATTCCTTTATTCTTGCAACCTGCATTGCCATCTGTTGAAAATTTATAGATTCTTGCATGAACTTATTTTGGAGTCAGAGAATCTGGGTTCAGTGATGGTCCTGCCCCCTTATTAACAGTAACTTGGATAAATTGCTTAATTTATCCATCTCAAGGCTACTGGGCATTGGGGAAAATGGTACTGTCTGCTTCTCATTTCATTGTAATCCCATCCCACGACCATCTCCAGCATTGATCCTCCTTCTAAAGACAAGATCTTTTCCATCTTTTGCACCCCCATGGCATTCTCCAAGCAATTAAGATCTTTGTGGGCCTCACAGGATATAATGTCACTCTCTAATAAGAGGATTGGCTTTATGAAGGGATCTAGAAGAATTTAATCGTGTTCTCAATGGGTTTACAAGTATTGATTCTTCATGAGCTAATCACACATTACCACTTGCCCCTTAGACATGTCCCCTTGGCATCTCAAACTCAACATCCTCAGAGCAGAATTTCTCTCTAATTACTCCCAGGTGTTATCAAGGGCACTATCATCCTCCCAGTCATCATGATCTCTCACCATCTTTGGCACAGAGGATAACATTTGTCATCTTTGATTTTTCACTCGCCTTCACCAAAGATATAAAATCCTTTACCAGATTTTATTGTTTACTTTCACAATATCTTTCATATAAATGACCTTTTCTCACCACAAATAACCACAATATAATTTCTTTCCTCATCATCCCCTTTCCTGAACATAGTCTTCTGCTTTGTTTCTCTGCCTCAAGTCTTCTTTCCTCTAATCTTCACTTAGCTGCCAAGATGATTTTTCTTAAATCATAACTCTCACATCATGCCCAGTGACTTTCAAAGGCTCCCTTTTACCTTTACTATCAGATATAAACTCCTTAATTTAGCATATAGTACTTTTTATAATGTGGTCTCCTCATACCTTTCTAATCTTGAACCCATTACACCCCTTCAATAACTCTAGAATCCAGCTACACTGCTTATAGTTTCTTGGACATAATATTCCATCTCCCATCTCTTTGTCTTTGTACTTGCTGCTCCCCATACCCAATGCTTAATCTAGTGCCTGGAACATCATATGTACTTAACAAATATTTATTGATTAAAGTTTACTGATTGGATGCTCTCCTATTCACCTCTACATCTTAGTTTCCCTCACTTTCTTTAAGATTCAGTTCAAATCCTACCTTCTACTTTAGACCTTTTCAGTTCCTTCTGTGCTAGTGACTACTCATTTGAAATTATCTTTCATAGTCATATTCTATTACATATTATTACATTATAATACATATTATTTTATATTACATATCATTTCAGTCATTAGAATATAAGCTTCTCTTATGAACAACCATTTTTTTAATTAAAAAATTAAAGAATCCCTGAAATTACATTTCATACTCATCAGATTGGTAAAGATTACAATAGTGAGTAATAGGATTTTATATAGTGCTTTAAGGTTTACAAAATGTTTTACATATGTTAATTCATTTGACCCTCAAAACAAGCCTCTGAAATAGGTGCAATAATTTTTTCCATTTTACAGATGAGGAAACTGAGGATGAAATGGTAAAGTGACTTTCCCAGGGTGACAATAGAATATAGTTGAGTCAGGATATGAAATTGATTTTCTTGACTTCAAGAGGACTGGTCCTCTATCTACAGGCCCACCTGCTGATCTTAGCAAAAACAATGAAAAAACAATAAATGTTGGATGGACCTATTAGAATATTAACACATTGATGCATTACTGGTGGAGATGTGAATTGATTCAACTACTCTGGGATGCATTTCAGAGATATGGCCAAAAAATTATAAACCTTTGACCTGGAAATTTTACTACTACCCCTGAAATGATCAAAGAAATAGAAAAGGGACCCATGTGAATAAAAATACTTATTGCAGCTCTTTTTGTAGAGGCTGGAAACTAATGGATTGCCTATTATGCAATTTGAGAAGATGTTCTAAAATTAGATGGATTCAGATGTGGTTTGATTGCTGGATTCAATGCCAGTGTGGGAAGAGCTCTCCAGTGAAGTGCTTCAGAGGTAATCCCTGTGTTCATTAATACTGTTTTTTATCAATGACTTGGATTACAGCATTGAATGCATAGTCTTCACATTTTCAAAAGATACAAAGCTTTGAAAATCAGCTAACACTGGATGATAGAATCAGATTTCCACAAAAATGTACATCTAATATGAAGTGTAGTCTTATAGTTGAATTTTAGAAAGCAACAAGTCTTTACTGACATCAAACTGAAATTGGCCTTTTGTAATTTTGTAATTTCAGCTTGATGTCAATAAAGCTTCCTACAAATGGGAGCTGTCCAAACTGTCTTTTTTTTTTTAAACTTTTTTTTTTTTAATAAATTTTATTTTATTTAATAATAACTTCGCATTGACAGAATCCATGCCAGGATAATTTCTACACGACATTATCCCTTGCAATCACTTATGTTTCCAAACTGTCTTGAGAAGCAGTGAGTTTCCTTCCTCAGAGGTCTTCCAGTAAAGACTGGATAACCACTTGTTAGGTATGTTAGAGTGAGAATTCCTTTCAAGTATGAGTTGAATAAGATGGCTTCTAGGATACCTTTGAACTCATCATATTCTAAATTTGAGTCTATGATCATATTCTCTATTAGTTAATAGGATACTATTGCTAACCTGCCAAGGGAAAAATGTAAGTACTTTGTAAAGCATCGAAAATAGTGATTTGAAAACAGTAGGCACCCAGCAATTATTGACTAATTAATTCATTATATCTCCTAATAATCCAAATCTTACAATTTAGGTCAGTTCTTCTAACTCTTTTACCCTGATAAGGAAATCCCACTGTGCTGGTTAGAACATCTTGTTGCTTATCTCTAACTAGTTGCTCTTCTCCTTTTTAAAAAATTAATTCTAAAGAATTAATGTCCAGAAATTCTTAGAAAACTCCAAGATCTTTCCTAGAATTTCAAGAACTGGAAGTTAGAGATCATGTAGTTCAATCCTCTCACTTTACAGATGAGAAATATTTAATTAGTCAATGACTTGTATTTAAATACGGCAAGTTCCTAATTAACCAGAAAGCTTGGGGTATAGAGTATACTGCTTAGTTGACTATTTTAATGAACTTAGAATTAGCAATATATGACTATTCATAAAAAACAGTTTTCAAGGAATCATAATATAACTAAATATCCTTAATGAGAAAGTTATACTAAATACAATTTGATCTTTCTTTGATAATTCTTAACGTACTCCAGATCATCATTACTCTACTTTTCATCATACAAGATTGTGAGGTAAAATTATGATTATTTGACCTCTCTGTTTGATCAGATCCTAGATAAAAAAGCTTATTAACTTCAGTAGCATGTTAAAACTTATTTTCTATTATTCTTCAGGTAGATCCTCTAGTTCATTAGCCTCTATAAATTAGGTATGTCTTCCCTGTGGCCTAGATATGGTTCCCCTATGGATAATTAAAAGTTATTTGCTCATTAAAAACAGTACCTTTACCTGGCAAAAGCATGCTCTTTCATGTAGCATAATGATCTATAGAAGGGATTGGCAGCATTTTTAAGCTTTTGTGCCAAGGCTCTGTGATTCTACTTTTGAGGATGCCCTGAAGTTGAAAAAGGGTGATGACCCTCCCAAATGGGAAAGACTGCTTGCCAGCTAGACCCTCCTGGGATCAGCAATGACTCCCACAGGAAAGAGAAGTAGCCCCTGGAGCAGTGAAGAGCTGTGATATTTTCCATAGGTTGTCAATATTTGGGTAACACAGCATTCCATCTTTGTCCAGGAAGGAAGCATAAGTTTTTTGATCATATTAGAAACCTTGTTACTGAATGAAAATTCCTTTCTGCCTACAACTCCTGACACTGATTTTCTTTGTTTGAAAGCAAAAAGAGCAACTCAAAAGAAACAAGCACATAGTTATATTGAACATAGGGCTATGAATTAGTATGATCTCTGGAAATCAATATAGAACTTTACAAAAAGATCCAACAGTTTTTATGCCTTTGATTCAGGGAGCCTCTATGCTCTAAGGATTTTATTGAAAGGAAACAAAGACCTAAAATTCACAGTAACTTTATTTATAACAATACAGCAAACAAGATCCAAAAACAAGCCATATATACTTAATGATTAGAGTATGACAGAATAAACTGTGCTATATGAACAGAATGCAAATCTTTTCGATCTATTTTCCAACATTTTTTCATTTTCTTTCCTTTTATTATATTTTATTATATTCTTTTCCTTTTGTTAGAATTCTTTATATTATACAGTTGCAGTTCAATAAAATTGTTTTCTGACTCTGTGACCCGATTTGGGGTTTTCTTGGCAAAAAACAAAAATAAAATGGCATAATTTGTCAGTACATTCTCCAGCTTACTTTCCAGATGAGGAAACTGAAGAAAATAGGGTTAAACGGCTTGTATAAGATCACACAGATAATGAATGTCTGACTAGATTTGAACTCAGAAAAATAGTTGTCCTGATTCCAAGTCCAGCCATCTACCCACCATGTACCCTAGCTGCCTCCCATATAGTTGCAATTCTTCCAGTTTGCAATTGCACAATAATAGGTTTGTAGATCATCTCCCCCATTAAAAAGTGAGCTCGAGCTGTTTCAGTGATGTCTGACTCCTTATAGACCCATTTGGGGTTTTCCTAGCAAAGATACTGGGGCAGTGTGTCATTTCCCTACTTCTACAGATGAGGAAACTGAAACAAACAGAGTTAAGTGATTTGCACATAGCCAGTAATTGTCTGAGGTCCAGATTTGAACTCGGGAACTCATGAATCTCCCTGACTCTAGGCCTACCACTCTGTGCACTGTACCATCTAGCTGCCTGAGGTGTCCTTGGGGGAAAGGATTGTCATTTGCCTTTGTATCTTGGCACATAGTGGGTACTTGACAAATGATTGTTAACTTGATTTAACTATGTATTGTTCCCTCTTTGTTTCTCTAAAGTCTAGGACAGCCCACTGGATATACTAAGCAATTAGTAAGTGATGGATTGAACTTAATAAATTAGAAGAGGATCTGACAGAACTCCATTCCCAATGCAACTGAAGCACTTACTGGCCAGGGACCTAAAATAGGACCAGAACACAGGGGACTTGGACAAGAGTTCTATTATTAGAATTGACAGTCAGAGTAGGACCAGAAGTGAATTTGACTAGACATGGAACCATTGAACTAATGGCCTCAGGCTCCTTAAATTCTGTCTGTCTGGGTTTAGGTTTGGTCCCCAAGTTTGAGGCTCAAACACAGACCAGTTAAAAGGATGCATGAATACAGAGCCAAGCAGGATATTATACTCAAGAGCATCTTGAGTAAAGTGCAAGGGTATATTTACAAGGACCCTAAATGTAATTTCTGGGACTGGTGCCAGTCCAGGTGACACTGCTTATTTTCCTTACCAGAGGCCCTTTTTGCTAACTTCATTAGAGATATAATAAGGTTATAGCAGTGACCATAGTGTTCTTTTCTCTGAACAGTGGCAGTCTGCAGCTTCAATTCTTGCCAACATTCTCCTTTTTGCTTTGGTTGGACCAGAGATTGAGGGAAGATAGTAAAACTATCTTTCGATAGGACTAAGAATGAAATGAAATCATGTTAATATACTTAAAAGCAGAGTGGAGAGTTTAATCCAAAGGGCACTGGCTCCCTAGTTAGCATATTCCTAGAATTTCTCTGAGGAACACTATCTAACTATCCACCTATCCATATATATTTTTATATATATGGATTTTTCATTTATGTATGTAAAACATACATGGACATTTTACATAATCATATAGTATAATTATACAATAAATACAGGATATACATAGGATATGAATATAATAAACATATTATATACAAGGTAAATATATAATAAACACATATGACATTGATATATAATAAACACATTATATACACATACATAATATTTTACTGAAACTTTTGGGATACTTTATATACATACATATATATGAATATATATTTATGTATGTATACATGTATATATGTATATTAAGCAGGTTGCCTGATTATTCAAAGAAGAAGCTATGACAATATTGGATGGCTCAAAGCTGGGAAGTTTTTCATGCTTATATTAAAAAGACAAAAATTTAAAACACAGGATTTGAATCTCAGAGTTCTGACCTGTAGCATTTCTATCCTAAATTTTTGTTCTTGTCTTTTCCTATCTGGCTAGACTCATTGTGGGACTGAAATAGATTTCATAGGATAGCTTCTACACAGGTCTCAGAATTTCTTTGAGAGAGGGGAGACAAAGAGAAGGAAATATGCATTTAAATAGCATTTACTATGTGCCAGGCAAAGATTCATTCATTTATTTATTTAGTTTTTTTTTTTTTTTAAACTAGGTAAAAAGGAGATTCTTTGCCTCAATTGCTGCTTTAGCTTTAATCACCGAATGGGTGTAGCCCTTCACATTGAGAATTGCTGAACCTTTTTAAACTAAATTAAGTTGTCCCATTTCATCCAGGGTCATCTCCAGTTGTTTTGATCTCTATCTTATCACTGGAGGCAGATGGCTCCGGAGGGGAAAGTGAGACAGGTGATCTTGCCCAGCCTTCCCTCATTTAAAGTCATGACATCACCTCCCTGATGTCATAGTCTTCTTGGATAACAAAGGACAAACAACAACAATATTTTACAAATATCCCATTTGACCTTGAAATCCATATATCCAGTTTTGAAATTATAAGATCTCCATCAGGGATTAAATGAGAGTTCTGAGGAGTTTTTAATTCTCCATTAGATATGTTGTTGTTTGGTATAAAAGGACTTAACTAGTGCCAAACATAGGGAGTTGAGAAAGTAACTGTCATATTAACCTGTAGGTGCTCTTTGTTATAATGACCTTAGGTTGGATAGGGTGATTCATAGCCTCTGGTTATAATGAAAGAACTATTACTTCACTTAGAAATTAGGAAAAAATTGCTTTCTAGTCACTGTACCTTGGCAAACAGAAGCTGAAATAATTAATTGAAGGGAATAAAGATGTAAAGATTAGGAGCTAGTAGTAGAGAGAATGGAAAAGGAACAGCAGAAACAGATATAATATTTAGTGGAGAGTAGCCCCAGCAAGAGAAAAATGATGACATCACCACAAGATATAATCAACCCCATTGCATCAGTAATATGTTGTTCTTCCACACATAAAAACCCTGACCACACATGTCCCCTATTTGTGTGTCTCTCTACAATGTACCCTAACCACAAGTGTTCCTTGAATACGTGGCTCTCGGGAACAGATGGCTATATATTGCCCGTAAGTATATATTTCTCCATGTAGATTACTGTAAATTCACTTGGTAAGTAGAATATATACTCTTCAGAGAATGGGATCCAAATATTCTTCAGAGAGTGGGATCCAAATTTATGGAAGAATATTCAGTTCCTACTTTTCTCATCATGATATTTTATTAAATTTCTTTTGATTTGAACTCATTATATACTGGTTCACTAGTAAAAAATAATATTTTAGTGAAAACCCTGGAGTTATGACTTTGAGGGGACTTCAAAGCATAGAATATCTGGAACCTGGTAGGAGAGAAGAGAAGAGAAAACCTATTTTTATTCACTGGAAAAAAATTAATTAAAAAAAACTGATCACATATCTATCTAACAAAGATTAGCTCTTTTTTTAAAAAAAATTTATTTTATAATAACTTTTTATCGACAGAACCCATACCAGAGTAATTTTTTCACAACATTATCCCTTGCACTCGCTTCTGTTCTGATTTTTTCCCCTCCCTCCCTCCAGCCCCTCCCCTAGATGGCAAGCAGTCCTATATATGTTAAATATATTGTAGTATATCCTAGATACAATATATGTTTGCAGAACCGAACAGTTCTCTTGTTGTACAGGGAGAATTGGATTCAGAAGGTAAAAATAATCTGGGAAGAAAAACAAAAATGCAAATAGTTTACATTCATTTCCCAGTGTTCTTTGTTTGGGTGTAGCTGCTTCTGTCTATCATTGATCAATTGAAACTGAGTTAGGTCTCTTTGTCAAAGAAATCCACTTCCATCAAAATATGTCCTCATACAATATTGTTGTCGAAGTGTATAATGATCTCCTGGTTCTGCTCATTTCACTCAGCATCAGTTCATGTAAGTCTCTCCAAGCCTCAAAGATTAGCTCTTGATATCATACATTTGAATTATTTCTTTATATATTTCAAATATTCAAGTTATATCAGTGATTTTTGATTCAAATTTTTTTCACACTATTGTTAATGCTCTAATTCTATTTTCACAGATTTTGTAAAAGTTATTAAAATTTTGGTTCATCAAAATTATCTCTTTTTAATGATCTCAGTAATTTGTTTGGTTAAGATTTCTTTTTCTAGCCATAGTTGTGAAAGCACCCATTCTTGATATTTTCTAATTTTTATATAGTACAACTTTTTGTATTTTGTATTCAGGCCATGTATCCATCTTGAGTTTTATTGTAGTATTGTAGTATATTGAAGATGTTGGTCTAAATCTAATTTTAGAACACTTATGAGGACAAAGCTAAGATGGCAAAGTAGAGGAAACACTACAGCCAAGATCTCTCAATATTCCCCTCCAAAACAACTTTAAAATAAAGCCTCAGATTGAATTCTGGAGTGGCAAAGTCACCAAGGTCCGAGGGAGACACTTTCAGTTCACAATTTAGGAACTCAAACAAGAGGTCTGTGACATGATGCTAGAGGCCAGCATAGAGCTTATGTGGAGGTAACTTTCGTAATAGGATTTGGTGGCAACAGAAACAGAAGCAGTTTTGGGAGCCCTCAAGTCAGAGATAGTAAGGGAAGTGAGTCAGAAATGATTACAGGGTTTCTCTCTGCTATCACTGGGAATACTATACACTCTTCCAGGTCACAGTTCAAAGGCAGAAACACAAAGGATCAGGGACCTGGAGGAACAGAATCACTTATAATCCAAAAGAATTAGAGGTTTGGGAGAGTAGTATCATTTCTGGTAGCAAGAGAACAGGAGCTCTTTCTAAGTAAGGACCAGGGACCATATTTCTCTTCAGATCACACTACTATAGAACCATTAAAAACATCCAGTCTCCCAGAATTAGTTCTGAAAATGGTAATGCAAAAAACTTCCCTTCCTCTTGACATGAGCCCAATTTTTACATGAAGTTCAAAATCAAGAAATAAGTGGGGAAGGGATTACAACAGCACCAACAATTACAAAAAGTAATGATAATGATAGGAAGCAACAAGACACAAATTGAGAAGAAAACAATGAAGTTTAAATAGTTACAAGAAAGCTTTGAAGGAAAAAAAAATGTCAATCAACACAAGCCCAATGAGAATTTTTGAAAGTGCTAAAAATTATTTTCAAAATCAAATAAGTGTGGCAGAAGAAAAATTGAATATAGAAATAAGATCAAGAAATTTAAACACAATCCTTCAAGCAGAAAAAATGCTATTTTGTGAAATAGAGGATTTTCAAGCATTGCTGATGAAAAGGCCAGGGCTGAATAAGAAAAAAAAATGGATGGGCAAGAAAAAGGGAGATACTGGGAGAAGAGGCAAAAGAGAGGCAGAAGAGGAAAATCTTACATAAAAAAGAAGTACATTGAGGTTTTTTTATACTGGGGGCAATGCTTGAACTTCATTGTCATCTAAATTGATTTAACCAGGGAAAAAATATGTGTACACCCAATTCTATATAAGGAATTATCATACCCAACAAGAAAATTAAAAAGGAAGAGAATAAGAAAAAAAAAAAGGAAATAATAATAAGGAGGGTAGATAAAGGAAGGCAGTGATCAGAAACAAAAGAGAGTTTAGAAGAGTGAGAGGGTAAAAAGAGAGGAAAAAAAGATGAATAGAAAAGGAAGTGCACAGTTACTAATCATAGCTGTAAATGTAATGGGCTGAGGCTTGAGTTGATGCACTGAGGTCCCAAGCACGTGAGGCTAAATAGTAATTGGACCATACTCTATTAATATATAAGCTTGGAGAAAGAATGGCCCCCGCCCACTCTTTGTGCAAGTCCTGATGTGTTGTATAGGAAATGATGTTTTCGGTGGGTGGAGGCAGGGGAGTGGGAAGGGAAGTGGAAGGAGAGATTGCTGGCTGGCGTCTCGACACAGCTGCCCGCATTGCCATTGTGATGGCCCTTCAGCTCAGATCTCCCTCTGCTAGCTGGCTTCCTGTTGCAGCTGCCCATATTGCTATTGCAATCCTTTTTCACCTCTTCACTTCAATAAAGATTGAAGATTTTTCCCTTAACTTGAATTCCTGACTCCAGCTGATTTTAAATATGCAGTCATCACATGTAAATATGAATGGGGTAACTTAAAGAGAAAATGGATAGCAGAAGGATTAGAAACCAGAATCCACCAATATGTTGTTTATAGGAAATACATTTGAAATAAGGAGAGACATACACAAAATTAAAATAAGGTGCTGGAACAGATTCCATTATGCTTCAAACTGAAATAAAAAGAAAGAAAAGGGCCAGGGATAGAAATCATAATCTCAGACATAGAAAAAACAAAAATAAACTTAATTGAAAGATATAAGTAGGAAACTATATCTTGCTAAAAAAAGGTGCTATAAATAATGGAATAATAGCAATACTAATATATGCATCAAATGGCAAGGCATCCAAATTTTTAAAGGAAAAGTTAAATAAATTACAGGAAGAAAAAGAGAAGAAAACTATAGCATTGGAGGCCCTCAATTTCCCCCTCTTAGAACTAGATAAATCTAGTGTTAAAATAAATAAAAAGAAAGTTAAGGAATGAATAAAGTTTTTAGGAAAGTTAGAATTAAAAAATTGAATGGGAATAGAAAGGAATATATCTCTTTTTTCAGCGATACATAGTACCTTCAGAAAAATTGACTATTAGAGAAAAAAATCCCAAACAAATGCAAAAAAATGAGAAATATTAAATTGCAGCTTTTTTCAAATCACAATACAATGAAAATTTTGCATTCAATAAAGGGTCATGAAAACAAATTAAAAATCAATTGGAAATTAAATGATTTAATTCTAAAACACGAATGGATCAAAGAACAAATCACAGAAACAATAAACAATCAATAATTTAATTAAAGAGAATGACAACAATGAGACAACACACTAAAAATTGTGGGATGTACTCAAATCAGTATTTAAGGGAAATTTTACACTCCCCAAACACATATATCAATAAAAAAGTCATGCAACTAAAAAAAAATAACTAGACAAAGAACAAATTAAAAATCCCCAATTAAACACCAAGATGAAAATCTTTTTTTTTTTATTTAATGATTACTTTATAATGACAACATTATTCCTTGCACTCGTTTCTTTTCCGATTTTTTTTCCCCCTCCTTCCCTCCACTCCCTCCCCTAGATGGCAAGCAGTCCTTTATATGTTGGATATGTTGCAGTATATCCTAGATACAATATATGTTTGCAGAACCGAACAGTTCTCTTGTTGCATAGGGAGAATTGGATTCAGAAGGTATAGATAACCTGGGAAGAAAAACTAAAATGCAGATAGTTCACATTTGTTTCCCAGTGTTCGTTCTTTGGGTGTAGCTGCTTATGTCCGTCATTTATCAATTGAAACTTAGTTAGGTATCTTTGTCAAAGAAATCCACTTCCATCAAAATATGTCCTCATACAATATCGTTGTCGAAGTGTATAATGATCTCCTGGTTCTGCTCATTTCACTTAGCATCAGTTCATATAAGTCTCGCCAGTCCTCTCTGTATTCATCCTGCTGGTCATTTCTTACAGAACAATAATATTCCATAACATTCATATACCACAATTTACCCAGCCATTCTCCAATTGATGGGCATCCATTCATTTTCCAGTTTCTAGCCACTACAAACAGGGCTGCTACAAACATTTTGGCACATACAGGTCCCTTTCCCTTCTTTAGTATTTCTTTGGGATATAAGCCCAATAGAAACACTGCTGGATCAAAGGGTATGCACAATTTGATAATTTTTTGGGCATAATTCCAGATTGCTCTCCAGAATGGTTGGATTCGTTCACAACTCCACCAACAATGCATTAGTGTCCCAGTTTTCCTGCATCCCCTCCAACATTCATCATTATTTTTTCCTGTCATCTTAGCCAATCTGACAGGTGTGTAGTGGTATCTCAGAGTTGTCTTAATTTGCATTTCTCTGATCAATAATGATTTGGAACACTCTTTCATATGAGTGGTAATAGTTTCAATTTCATCCTCTGAAAATTGTCTGTTCATATCCTTTGACCATTTATCAATTGGAGAATGGCTTGATTTCTTATAAATTTGAGTCAGTTCTCTATATATTTTAGAAATGAGGCCTTTATCAGAACCTTTAACTGTGAAGATGTTTTCCCAGTTTGTTGCTTCCCTTCTAATCTTGTTTGCATTAGTTTTGTTTGTACAAAGGCTTTTTAATTTGATGTAATCAAAATTTTCTATTTTGTGATCAGTAATGGTCTCTAGTTCATCTTTGGTCACAAATTTCTTTCTCCTCCACAAGTCTGAGAGATAAACTATTCTATGTTCCTCTAATTTATTTATAATCTCGTTCTTTATGCCTAGGTCATGGACCCATTTTGATCTTATCTTGGTATATGGTGTTAAGTGTGGGTCCATGCCTAATTTCTGCCATACTAATTTCCAATTATCCCAGCAGTTTTTATCAAATAATGAATTCTTTTCCCAGAAGTTAGGGGCTTTGGGTTTGTCAAACACTAGATTGCTATAGTTGACTATTCTGTCTTGTGAACCTAACCTTTTCCACTGATCCACTAATCTATTTCTTAGCCAGTACCAAATGGTTTTGGTGACTGCTGCTTTATAATATAATTTTAGATCAGGTACAGCTAGGCCACCTTCATTTGATTTTTTTTTCATTAATTCCCTTGAGATTCTCGACTTTTTATTGTTCCATATGAATTTTGTTGTTATTTTTTCTAGATCATTAAAATATTTTCTTGGAAGTCTGATTGGTATAGCACTAAATAAATAGATTAGTTTAGGGAGTATTGTCATCTTTATTATGTTCGCTCGGCCGATCCAAGAGCACTTAATATTTTTCCAATTATTTAAGTCTGACTTTATTTGTGTGGAGACTTTTTTATAATTTTGCTCATATAATTCCTGACTTTCCATTGGTAGATAGATTCCCAAATATTTTATGGTATCAACAGTTATTCTGAATGGAATTTCTCTTTGTATCTCTTGCTGTTGAGTTTTGTTGGAGATGTATAAAAATGCTGAGGATTTATGGGGATTTATTTTGTAGCCAGCTACTTTGCTAAAATTATGAATTATTTCTAATAGCTTTTTAGTAGAATCTCTGGGGTTCTCTAGGTATACCATCATATCATCTGCAAAGAGTGATAGTTTGGTTTCTTCATTGCCTACCAAGATGAAAATCTTGAAAGTCAAAGAAGAGATTAGTATAGTTAAAAGCATAAGTCCATTGAACTATTAAATAAAATTAGATTTTATTGGGGAAAATAAAATAGATAAAACATTGGTTAATTTCATTTTAAAATAAAGAAAAAATAAATTACTAGTATCAAAAAATGAAAAGGGTCAATTTTCACCAGTGATAGTGAAATTAAAGCAAATAAGAACTTTTTTTTGCCTGAAATGCCAATTAAATTGACAATCTAAATTAAATGATGAATATTTACAAAACTATAAATTGCCCATGTTAATAATAAAGAAAATAGAATATTTAAATCTATCTTAGAAAAAAAAATTGAACAAGGCATAACAGAGCTACCTAAGGAAAAAAAATCCTAGGACCAGATGGATTTGTAATGAATTCTACCAACATTTAATGAAAAATTAACTCTAATACTAAACAAACTATTTGAAAAAAATGGGCAAAGGGTCTTACCAAATTCCCTTTTGGACACAAAAATTGTTTTTATACCTAAACTAGGAAGGAACAAAAACAGAGAAAGAAAACTATTGGCTAATTTCCCTAATGTTTATGATGCAAAAATTTTAAATAAAGTCCTAGCAAAAAAGATTATAACAGTATATTACACATATCATATACTATATTCTAGTGGGATTTTTAACAGAAATGCACAGTTGATTCAATATTAAGAAAACTATCATTATAATTGACCATATAAATAATAATAGCACAAAAATCATGATTATCTCAATAGATTAAAAAAAATCTTTTGACAAAATATAGCACCTATTACTATGAAAAACACTAGAGTTCAGAGGAATAAATGAAGCTTTTCTTAAAAGGAGAAGCTTTTTTGTTGTAGTTTAGTCATGTTCTTCTCTTTGTGACCCCATTTGGGGTTTGCTTGACAAAATTACCAGAGTGGTTTGCAATTTTCTTCTCTAATTTATTGTATAGATGAGGAAACTGAAGCAAATGAGGTCAGATTTGAACTTACAAAGATTAATTATCCTGACCCTGAACCTAGCATTCTATCTAGTATGACACTTAGCTACCCTAAAAATGAAAAGTAGTATCTATTAATACCAAGAACAAGCATCAACTGTAAAAGAGATAAACTAGAAACACTCCCAATAATATCAAGGTAAAGCAAAGATGTCCATTATTACTATTATTCAACATGTATTGGAAATACTACCAAAGCAATAGGACAAGAAAAAGGAAATGACATTCCATTTAAAATAATTGCAGACAATATAAAATACTTGGGAATCTAATTGCCAAGACAAACTCAGCATTTATGTGAACACAATCATAAAACACATTTCACACAAATAAAGACAAATCTAAATAATTAGAGAAATATTGATTGTTCATGGGTAGGCTGAACCAATACAATAAAAATGAAAATTCTACCCATTTATTTACTCAGTGTCATATCAATCAAACTATCAAAGAAATATTATATAGAAATAGAAAGAATCATAAAGAGATTCTTCTGGAATAGCAAAAAATCAAGAATATAATGGGAATCAGTGAAAAAAATGTAAAGGAAAATGGCTTAGATGTATCACATTTCAAACTATATTACAAATGCAGTATTTATCAAAACAATCTGAGACAGGCTAAGAAATAGAAAGGTGGATCAATTGAATAGATTATGCATACAACACAGTAGTAAAATGATAATAGTAATCTAATGTTTCATAAATACAAGATCTAAGTTTTTGAAGCAAAATTTGGCAAAAATTGTTGGGGAAACTGCAAAGCTGTTTGGCAAAAATTAGGCATATACCAACATTTCACACCATATTACAAAATGTAGTCAAAATGGATAAATGATTTAGCTATAAAGGGTGATAGCATAAGTAAATTAAGGAAGTGTGAAAAAATTGTTTTTCAAATCTGTTGATAAGGTAAGAATTTATGATCAAAACAAAAGAGAAAGAGAATCACAGAAATTAAAATGGATAATTTGTATTACATGGGATTAAAATGCTTTAGATAAACAAAACTAATACCACCATAATTACAAGGAAAGCATGAATCTGGAGGAGGATTTTTTCAGCAAGTTTCTCTGGAAAGGTTTCATTTCTCAACTATACAGGGAATTGAGCTAAACTTATAAAAAATAAGATCCATTACAACTGTTAAATTGTCAAAGGATATGAATAGTCAGTGTTTTAGAAAAAGAAATCAAAGTTATAAATATCACAAAAAAATGCTCTGAATGACTATTGGTTAGAAAAGTTACAAATTAAAACAATACTATCTCCCCCTTGCTTAACTTTGTAAAAACAGTCGCCCATATCTGGAATTTGATCACTCTTCACTTTCATCTCATGAACTTCCTAGCTTTCTTCAAAGGATGACTCAAGTACTATCTCCCATATGACATCTTTCCTGAAATTCCAGTTATCAACACAATTTGCCATAACAGTTTGTTTTTGTCTTCATATTCCAGTAGTGATCTCAACTAATATGTACTTAGTAAGTATTTTTTGAACTGAATCGAACCCTTAAAAGTTGTTTGAAATCATGTATGGACTCCTTATCTAACAGAGGTTCTGTTTAACTTAAAGCCAAAAGTCTTAGAATTTAAAGGCACCTCACAGGTTATTGGTCCAACCTATCCCTGAACAGGAGCCCCTACTAAAATACCTATAACATATAGTTATTTTCTTTAAGACTTCCAACAGAAAGCAATTTATAACATGCCAAACATTCCATTCCCCTTTTTGACAGCTCTGTTAGGAAGTTTGTCCTGACACCAAACTTAAATTTTCATCTCAACAACTTCTACCAATGGCTCATAGTGCTGTCTTTTGGGACAAGCAGAACTAATTAGAACTTGTCTGATCCCACTCAGATATTTGAAGACAGTTATATACCTCCACCTGTGCTATAAGCCTTAACTTCTCAAGGTTCTAAGCATACATAACCAATTTTTTTCAACTCTTTTTTTGCTCTCTTCTGGGCACTCTGTAATTTATCCCAGAGGCAAGTAGCTAGGCAGCATAGTAGATTGTACCCTAGGCATGAAGTCAGGACTTCAAATACAGACTTGAGAATTTACTAACTCTTTGATCCTGGGCAAGTCCCTTAATCTCAGTTTATCTATAAAATAGGGATAGCAATAATATCTCCCTCCCATGGTAATTGTGAGGATAAAATGAGATAATATTTGTAAAATGCTTTGCAAACCTCAAAGTGATATATAAATGCTAGCTACTATTATATTCCCTCAAATATATATATAACCCTCAAACCAAGGATATCTCCATTTATGATCTAGGGCTGTCTCCTCCCCAGTCCTGGATACTATTTTCTCAAAGAAATCTAAGACTGAGAAAGTTTTGCAGACTGACATATAACACTCAGCACACCTTGATTTTGGAATGTACCAGAACCCAAAAATCTTTTTCAGAAGTGATATGGTTCATGCTTCCCCAAACTTTCAATTTGCATTGAATTCTCACATTTGTCTTAATCTTCATCTTTCTTGACCTCTCTGAAGTATAGGATACTTTTAACAATTCCTTTCTCCTAGATATTCTTTCTTTCCTGTTTTTTTTTTAATGATATTTCTCTCTACTGGTTCTTCTCAAGATCACTGTTCCATAGTCTCCTTTATTGGATTGCTATACATTTTCCTTCCATTCCTTTTTTGTTAAAGCTTTTTTCAAAACATATACATGAATAATTTTTCCAACATTGACCCTTGCCAAATCTTCTGTTCCAAATTTTCCCTTCTTTCCTGCCACCCTCTCCCCTAGATGGCAAGTAATCTAATATATGTTAAACATGTTAAAATATATGTTAAATCTAATATATGTATACCTATTTATACAATTATCTTATTGCACAAGAAAAATGGAAAAAAAGAATGAGGAAAAAAACAAAATGTAAGCAAGCAAACAACAAAAAGAGTAAAAATGCTATGCTGTGATCCACACTCAGTTCCCACAGTCCTCTCTCTGGGTGTAGATGGCTTTCTTCATCACAAGATCATTGGGACTGGTCTCAATCATCTCATTATTGGAAAGAGTCATGTCCATTAGAATATAATCATATCTTATAATATAATCATTCTTCTTATATAATCATATAATCTTCTTCTTGCTGTGTATAATGATCTCCTGGTTCTGCATATTTCTCTTAGCATCAGTTCATATAAGTCTTTCCAGGCCTCTCTAAAATCATCCTGCTAAAAATAATACTAAAAAAATAAATAAAATCATCCTGTTGTTCATTTCTTACAGAACAATAATATTCCATAACATTCATATTACCAGAATTTACCCAACCATTCTCCAATTGATGGGCATCCACTCAGTTTCCAGTTTCTTGCAACTACGAAAGGGGCTTCCACAAATATTTTTGCACATGTGGGTTTCTTTCCCTCCTTTAAGATCTCTTAGGGATATAATCCCAGTAGAAAAGTTTAATAACTTTTTGAGCATAGTTCCAAACTGATCTCTAGAATGGCTAGATCCATTCACAATTCCACCAACAATATATCAGTGTCCCAGTTTTCCCACATCCTCTCCAATATTCGTCATTATCTTTTCCTATCATCTTAGCCAATCTGAGAGGTGTGTAGGTTCCTTTCATTCATTATGCAGGTGTATCCTAGAGCTCTTGTGGGTCCTTTTCTTTTTTGCCTCAATAACTTTCTTAGTGATTACATCAATTCACAAGGGTTCCAATATCATTTCTATTCAGATGACTTTCATATCTACATATTCACTCCTCTTTTCTCTTCTCAACTCCCAGTCCAACACTACTAACTGCCCAATGGATACCGATACCTAGATTTTATCAGGGCACCTAAAATTCAATGTGTCTATTATAAAATTTTTATCTTTCTCTTTAAACCCATACATCTTTAGTTACCAATGACTCTTGAAGTTGCTATGATGCATTCAGGCACCTAGTTTATAATTTGAGTCATTCTTATGCCATGTAACCAATCAATTGCCAGGTTTTCTTGATTCTTCCTTGACCTTTCATGCTTCCATACACTTCTCCCTCCTCATAGAACCACCACATTAATTTAGTTTCTCATTTCTCAACTGTCCTAGTACAATAGCTTCCAAATTGGTCTGCCTGCCTCCAGGCTCTTGCTTCTACAATTCATCCTCCACAAAACTGCCAGATTCATATTGCTACAGTACAAAAATTACAATACTAATCTCCTGTTCTCCAGTTATTCAAAGATCACTTGAAGGAGGTTAGAAATCATGTATGTTAATTCTTTTGGAATTCTATGATGTAATTTATCTGAGGCAAGGGATTTGAATTCAGTAAGGATAGCAACATATTCTCTTACTGTCTCCACACTTGGATTTCAACTCCCTATTAGCTATTTTTGTTCTGTCCTTTCTAGTGTGGCATAGGTGGATGAGAACTAGGAAGGTCTAGGTTCGAGTTTATCTATAGAATTGTGGACAAGTCACTTAACTCTCAGTATTTTAGGCATTTCTATAAGTTGTGGAGAAAATATCAGCTTGAATACTGGAGGGTGTTTTCTCATCTGGGAATTCTCCATACCAATGAAATGATAGGTTTCATCCCTATTCTCTACTCCTCTCTAGTACCAAATATATTCTCCTTGGCAAAGAAAAGAGAAACAGTAAGAGATGAGTAATCTTGCCATCTAAATGTCTCTTCTATTTTCTTATTCCATATTTCCCTAAGAAGTGGCCTTATCCTTTCTTTGGTCTCTGTTCTAGTCCTACTACAACTTAAATAGCCCTTTCTTTGCAGATCTCAGGCCTTCATTGCTTTAGCAGTAATGATACTATACTTAGGGAACCATTTGATTGTTGTGATGTTATTTCAATTATGTTCAATTCTTTGTGATCTCATTTGAGGTTTTCTTAGCAAAGATTTTTAAGTAGTTTGCCATTTACTTTCCCAACTCATTTTACAGATAAAAAACTGAGGCAAGCAGAGTTAAGTGACTTGCCAGAAGTCACACAGCGATTAAATGTCAGAAGCTAGATTTGAGCTCAGGAAGATAAGTGTATCTGATTCCAAGCCCAGCGCTCTTATCCACTATAGCACCTAATTGCTTTCCTTGTTTGACTGTTTTAAAATTCTAAATTGTTTAATGAATTTCCTGCTCATTCATATAAGTTTCTATAAACAAAAGGTAAGCTTTGACTCATCAAAGGACATCTTCATAAAGCTAGCCATAAAGAACTCTTAGGGCAATTAGAAAGGAAGGGAAACCTTGTTTGTTAAGAAGAGTACTACCCTGATGTTAAATGACAATTCCTGCCAGATGTTAACAAATAGAATTTCCCAAATGTTAAATGATAGTATTTGTCAGATGGTAAAGAATAGTGCCTATTAAATGTGCTATTGTATTCTTGATTTTGGAAAAAAAAAGGCAAAAAGTACCTCCAAAAAATAACATATTAGGAAGCCTGGTATCAAATGTACATGCTTTTTTAAAGCTGATGATGTCTGATACATGAAAGGATTTGTTCTTATCATCAAAATCATAAATATTTTTCATATCAAATAAATGCCCCACATCCCTTGACAGAATTATTAGAGTGTGAATGTGATAATTAGCTCTTGGGTGAAAGCTCTCACCCCTTCATCTCACCAGGCATAATTCAATAATAGAATGACACTAAATTCTGGCTTCATCCCTAAGGCTTTTCATTAAGACTACCCAGCACAGAAGTAACCCTGCATAGTGTAAAGGCTATGCCTTCATGTTTCCATCTGACCATCATATTCAGAAATTTCTCACATACTTACATTAGAAAATGTCTTGATCATTCATCCAAGAAATGGGGTTAAACAAATGGAAATAGAGGGCAAATCACAAATCCTCCAAAGCCATAAAGTTCAGATTCTGAATTAGAGATTCAAAATGATCTGTTTTATTCCTTAGATCAAGTTAAAGATTTAGTTTTCAACTTTATTTTTGGGGTAACAGTATTTCTCATTCATGTGAATGACCTTCAAATAAATTGCAAACAGCTAAAATATGCCTCCTTTTCCCAAAAAAACTTCTATACTCCAAGTCAAGGATTACCAGTTCCTTCAGTTGATTTTCAACCAAAATGAGCATAATTCCCTTTATCACTGTGGTAAAGACCAAATTATTTCAATCAAGTTCCTTCCTCTTTTTTTCTTTCCCTCCCTCTTTCCTTCTCTCCTTCCATTCCCTTTCTTTCCCTTCCCTCCCCCTCCTTCCCTCCCTCCCTTCCTCCTTTTCTCCCTCCCTTCCTCCCTTCTTCCCTCTTTTCCTTCCTTTTTTCTTTCCTTCCTTCTTTCCTTTCTTCCTTCCTTCATTCCCTCCTTCCTTCTTTCTTTCCTTCCTTCCTTCTTTCCTTCTTTTTCCATGTTTAGCTTGCATTTTTTTTTACTCTCCTCAAATCCAAAATCATTTCCTTATGTGTTTTCCAATTCCTCATTTTCTTCAGACAGCAGAAAACAGAAGAAAATGGTTCTAAAAGTGTCTCAAAATCAGTTTCTTCAAGGGAACCTTGCTTGACTGACCAGGCCCCTGGGTGAAGCAGAATAACTGTGAAACTTGGAGTCAAAAGTAATCTAGGATGAATCCTGCCTTTGACATTTACTGTTTGTATGAGCAAAGCACTTAACGTTTCTGAGCTTTAGCTTCTTTGTCTGTAAAATGGGGAGTATAATAGTGACAGCAATGTTCTCATAGTGTTTGTGAAAAGTCTTTTCATGAAGACTATCAAATCACTATCAGGTAATTTTAGTTGACTCACCAACATCTGCGGTGGAAACATCACCATCATCTGTGTTGGAGGAAAGGAAGATAGAGAAATTCTATGAAGTGGATCAGACCCACTAAATTAAATCAATATCTAATTTTTATAGTTGGAACTTCAATGCCAAGATGGATATATAAAAATGTACAAAATATGGGGTGGAAAACATGGTTCAGGATTAAGAAATGAGAGAGGCAACAGAGAGGCACAAGGCTTAAGCATTCGATAAATCACAATGAAGAAATTCCCAGGAGAATCTATAAAAAAGGGGAGTGTAGAGGGCAGCTTATATAGTGGGGGAACTCTGGGTAAGGTATAAGACCTTTCAGCCCAGAAGGAACCTGCTGACAATGTCTGGTTTGGCTCCCCATCTCCCCTTGGGTGTCTTACCCTTCCTGAGAAGTCAGGGGGAGGGTCATGACCACCTGTGTTCTACTTGAAGCTAGGGATACTTATAGTAAGAGGCATTTACATATCTATAGCAGGGTACTTATAGTTAACACATATAGTTATACAAATAGTTAACGCAGTGTGCTGCAATGATGTGATGATGTAATGGTTCTATAAGATGGCACATGTTCAGTGTGCTGTAGTGATGTAATCGTACTAAGGTATTTAGGGCTGAGAGGATTTGAAATAAATGGACACCATCTTTGACCATCTTCATGGGTCTTCTGTCTTCTTCACTCCTCCACTAAGACCCAGGACTCGGGGTGGTCCTGAGATCCTCCAGAGAGCTAGTCAGGATGGTATATTTTGGCACTCCAGCATTGGGCTCTAGAAAGCACAGTACATTTTGGCACCTCAATTTGAGAGCTCTAGAAAACACACTGGGGGGGGCGAGAAAGGATGGGTTTATCACATGGCAAAACTAAGGAATAACCAGGGGTGTGCTGGAGCCAACTTAAATTAGCTCTGAAGAGTCAATTAGTGATTTTAATTTTCTTTTCTTCTTCTTTGTTTTTTTTTTTTTTGTATTTTTCCAGCTACATATAAACTTTTTTTTAAACATTTGCTTTTAAAACTTTGAGTTTCAGCTTCTCTCTCTCCTTCTTCCCTACTCACCCACTTCCTCTAAGAAGGCACATGGGAAGTTATTCAAAGCATTTCTATAAAATCATGTTGCTAAAGAAAACATAGATTCCGCCCCCCCCCCAAAAAAAAGAAAACACTCTCAAGAAAAAAAAAAAGTATTTTTCAATTTGTATTCAGGCAATCAGTTCTGTCTATGGGTATGGAAAGCATTTTTCATCATAAGCCCTTCAGAGTACTCTTGGATCATTGTATTGCTAAGAATAGCAAAGTCATTCATAGCTGATGATCCAACAACATTGTACTACTTTGTACACAATACATTTCATTTTGAGCTCAGGGAGGACTTCCCAAGTTTTTCTGAGAACATCCTGCTTATCACTTCTTTCTTTTCTTTTCTTTTTTTTTTACCTTTTTGTTCATTTTTTTAATTGAACCAAATACAAAACTAGAAAAAAAAACAGAATAGAAAAAGACCGAAAAGGAAAATTTTAAATATCACTAGAACATAACATTGTCATGTGTCCAGCAGAACATCAGGGAGGATTCAAAATATATAAGAATAAATTTCTAGTTCAAGAAAGCATATAATAGAAGAAATTATATTCGGAGTGCATATTTTTTTTTGCTTCTTTGAAGGTTATTATTTTGTTCTCTATGTACTTTATTCTTCTTTTCCCCTTTCATTCCCCTCCCATATGTCCCCAAGCCAGCAAATGTTAGGCATAGAGATATATGTGTATGCATGAATGTATGTGTATGTGTGTATGAGAATATATATGTGTGTGTGTATATATATATATACATACATACATGAATACACTCACCCACACATATACATATATCTATATACACACATACATATGTTTGCATGCATAGATACCTACATATCCTGAGACATATAGATATACATATTTACCCATTTACCCATATATATAAACATGTATCTAAAAGAATATTAATATGGTTGGCATATAATGTAAATTTCTCTCTTAATTGAATCTTTAAATTTGACTTTGTCTAAGATCCATGATTAATGGCCCTACATTTTTCCTAATAAATTCTACTTCTGCTCCTTGTTATACTGTTTGTGTATATTTCTTATGTCCTATCTTTGCTAATTCTTCTACTTTAATTCTGCTCCTTAATTTGCCTTGCTATTACTTAACTTTCCCCTGGTCATTGATTTTTCCCTCATCTTCTCCCCCATTCTTTCCTTCCCTCCTTATTCCTTTCCCATACACCTTATCTCCCTCTGATTAATCTAAATACCCCTGTGAACTCCAACTTTATCCTATGCTTTATCCCTTTCTCATTAGGGATACATGTCTTATCCCACTGCCATAAATCTACACATCCTTCTATACCTGACTTTATCCTTTTCTTTGCCCCCCTTATTTCTTTGTAGATTTTGGAGGGTGCTATTATACATACATACACACACACACACACACACACATATATAGACATACATACATACATATATATATAGTATTCCCTATATAATCCATTTCTGATGTGAGCAAGTTTTCAGAACTATTATCTCTCCTTCCCCCTCTAATGTTTCTATGTTGGTTCTTGCTCTACATCTCATTTGTATAATATAATTGCTGTTTTTATTTTTTCCTAGAAAGTTTTGCTTTTTAGAATCAGATAATACTCAACTCTAACCCAATCTTTCTTTTGAGCTACCCAACTACTGTTGTCAATTTTAAATATATGATATACATTTCCATGTGAAAAAAAAAATTGTCCATGCTGAGTTCCTTAAAATTAATCTTTGACATTGACTTTTATATGTTAAATTTTCTATTAAGTTTGGGTTTGGTTGAAAGTCCTGCAAATATGCAAATTTGTTGAATATCCTTTTTTTCTTTCAATATTATGGATAATTTTGCTGGATGTGATATTTTTGACTATAGGTCTAGTTCTTTCGATTGCTAGTACATATTATTCCAGCACTTGCAGTCCACAATTGGCTGCTGATAGATACTGTAATTGTAGTTCCAGCATATTTTTAAAAAATTTTGTTTCTTGCAAATTTTTTTCTTTGATCTGGGCATTTCAAAATTTGGCAATAATATTCCTATATGTTTTCCACAAAGGATCTCTTTGAGGCAGTGATTCACCAGTCTTTTCTATTTTTATTTTGCCCTCACTCCAAAATAATTTTCTTGGCTTATTTGTCACATTATTGTGTTGAGGTTCTTTTTGGTCACAGTTTTCATGCTGTCCAATTATTCTTATATATTGTTCTTATATTTTCTCTTCTTGATCTGTTCTCTAGATCTGCTATTTTTATAAGATGTTTCACATTCTATTTTTTCATTCTTTACATTTTGTTTTTCTTGGCTTTTTATAGCTTCACCAGCTTCCCTTTGCTCAATTCTAATTTTCAAAGAATTATTTTATTCTTTAAGATTGCATCTCCTTTTCTAAATGGTTATTTTTTTATAATCTTCTTGGGGTTTTTGGATTGTTTTTGTTTTTCCTTTTTTAGTTTTTCCTCAATCTCTCTCACTTGATTTTTTAAAAATAACTTTTTATTGACAGAACCCATTGTAGGGTAATTTTTTACATTATCCCTTGCACTCACTTCTGTTCTGATTTTTCCCTTTCCTCCCTCCACCCCCTCCCCCAGATGGCAAGCAGTCCTATACAAATTAAATAGGTCATAGTATATCCTAGATATAATATATGTGTGCAGAACTGAACAGTTCTCTTGTTGTACAGGGAGAATTGGATTCATAAGATAGAAATAACCCAGGAAGAAAAACAAAAATTCAAACAGTTTATATTCATTTTCCCATGTTCTTTCTTTGGGTGTAGCTACTTCTGTCCATCATTGATCAATTGAAACTGAGATATATCTCTTTGTCAAAGAAATCCACTTCCATCAGAATACATCTTTATACAGTATCGTTGTTGAAGTATATAATGATCTCTTGGTTCTGCTCATTTCACTTAGCATCAGTCCATGTAGGTCTCTCCAAGCCTCTCTGTATTCATCCTGCTGGTCATTTCTTACAGAACAATAATATGCCATAACATTCATATACCACAATTTACTCAACCATTCTCCAATTGATGGGCATCCATTCATTTTCCAGCTTCTAGCCATTACAAACAGGGCTGCCACAAATATTTTGGCACATACAGGTCCCTTTCCCTTCTTTAGTATTTCTTTGGAGTATAAGCCCATTAGAAACACTGCTGGATCAAAGGGTGTGCACAGTTTGATAACTTTTTGGGCATAATTCCAGATTGCTCTCCAGAATGGGTGGATTCATTCACAACTCTACCAACAATGCATCAGTGTCCCAGTTTTCCCTCATCCTCTTCAACATTCATTATTATTTTTTCCTTCATCTTAGCCAATCTGACAGGTGTGTAGTGATATCTCAGAGTTGTCTTAATTTGCATTTCTCTGATCAATAGTGGAAATAGTTTCAATTTCATCATCTGAAAATTGATTATCCTTTGATCATTTATCAATTGGAGAATGGCTTGATTTCTTATAAATTAGAGTCAGTTCTCTATATATTTTGGAAATGAGGCCTTTATCAGAACCTTTAACTGTGAAGATGTTTTCCCAGTTTGTTGCTTCCCTTCTAATCTTGTTTGCATTAGTTTTGTTTGTACAAAGTCTTTTTAATTTGATGTAATCAAAATTTTCTATTTTGTGATCAATAAAGGTCTCTAGTTCATCTTTGGTCACAAATTTCTTCCTTCTCCACAAGTCTGAGAAATAAACTATCCTATGTTCCTCTAATTTATTTATAATCTCGTTCTTTATGCCTAAATAATGGATCCATTTTGATCTTATCTTGGTATACAGTGTTAAGTGTGGGTCCATCTCACTTGATTTTAAAAGCCTTTTTTTTAGTTCTGTAAATTCTTTTTGGGCAAATAACCATTTAACATTACTCTTTGAGGTAAGTTTTTTTATTTCACTGTTCTCCTGTGAATATGAACTCTCTTCTTTATTATTTTCATGGTAAGTTTCTATGGTTTGATCTTTCTTCTTTGTCTATTCGTTTTTTAAAATAAGAACTAGTAGTATATGTACCTCTAATCCTGGGCTTGGGGTTATGATGCCTCTAGCTTCATTTCAGTCTCCCCTATGACTTGGAACCTCAAAACAAAAGCTTTCACCTTCCTGCATGTGCCCATAGCCAGCAGTGTCCCTACCCCACTTCTTCTGCATTTACAGTGTGTGCTGACTCCATCTTGCTCAAGGCTGTATCTCAGCAGCCGGGGACTCAGACCTTCAATTCCCCACATTGTCCAAGAGGTGAAAGTTCCTGTGGTTCCAGCTGAGGTTCCAGCCAAACCCAGCTAGCTCCAGGTTTTTCCAGTTGCTGTTTCTATGGATCTAACATAGAGGCGTTTGCTCTTTGCACTGGTTAAAATCTGGTCCTGGGATCTTTTTTCTTGTCTTCTTAGGTTTTCTCAGAAAAACTCCTGTTTGTTCCCACGTCTTTTTTGTGTTTTAGCAGTCTATATTCACCCAGAGGTGCAAATTTGTCCTGTTTATAGAGAAAATATGGGGAGCTTAAATTTTCCAACCTAGTCCACCATCCTTCCAGAATCCTCCTCCTCTGTCATTTCTTACTGAATTACCTTTCTTATTTGATTTTTTGCAAATCCCTTTTGAGGTCTCCCATGGCCCAAAACAATTCTTATTTTTCTTGGCATTGGATATATTGACTTTGACTTTGTTGTCTTCTTCTGAGTGTGTACTTTGATCTTTCTTGTCATCATAGTAACTTTCTATGGCCAGAATATTTTTCTGTTGTTTGCTCTCTTCTCCAGTATATTACTTGGCTTTTAACTTAAAAAAATAGGACTCTTTTCAGGGTGGAAGTGCACTGTCCCAAGCTTCAGGAATACTGTGCAGCTGTTTGCAGAGATTCTTCTAGGGATCTGTACTGTGAGCCAACACTGCAACCCAAATCTGAGTATAAGCAAAGCAACAGTGTCCTGACTCAGTGCTAGAAAAGAAACCATTGTAATCTCTTTCTGACTACCCCATAGGTAACCTTTCTCCATAGTAAGGTTATGAGATAAGTATTTCCAGAAGATGCCAAGACTGCTGCCTCTGCTGTCACTGCTGCTGCTGCCACCACTGCTGTTGATTCAGTGGCTCCAAAATCCCTCTCCTGTTTTGCTGGGCCCTGGGCTATGTTGATGTGGCCTTCATCACAACTTTGCTCCAGTCCCACCATGGTGAAACAGACCTTTCCTGCTGAATTTCTAAGTAGCTTCAGCTAGAAAATTATTCCACTCCATGTTTTTGTGGGTTGTGACATTCTAAAATTTGTTTTGAGTCATTATTCAAGGGTATTTGGAAGGGTTTGGGGGAGAGCTCGTAAAAGTCCCTGCCTTTATTCTGCCATCTTGGCTCCATCTCTAGATAATTCTCAATGTAAACAATTATACCTCAGAAATCAGCAAACACTACAAGTTACTACTTAATTTGTTGTTTGTTGTCTAGACTTTGGAAAGTGATACAGAAAATATTAATATTGCAGATTTAACTCAAAAGTTTTGTCTATGTACTTTTCCTCAAAGAGAACCATTTTTAAACATTTTCCAGGTTTTGAACTATTGACAATAACTGGACAGCCATCATGTTACATTTTTATCCAGGAAATGTGAAGAGAATGAGAAGAAACCCTGCAGAACATTATTAATTCGTATAGCAATTTTATAGAAGCACATAAACAAGAATTATACAGGACATATAGAGCCAGGTAGGTTGTGATTTGTATGGTTGAAGAGAGCATCCTTCACAATGTATAACAATTTCATCAAAATATCAAAAGTGACGTTATTCAATGCTAAACATGGTACCTGCAAATACATGCTTAGAAAGTTACTTCTCTGAGTGTTATTACAAAACTTCATTTTCTCAATATCCCAGGAGCAATGAAAAACAGAACTAAAAATTCTAATCAATAAATTAAGCTTTATAAAGCATCTACTCAATATAACCCTCTCCCCCAAATTTTAAACACTTGAAGGAAAAAAGCAAGGTAAGAGTGGTACAATGGGTAAAATGCTGGGCAGAGCCAGGAAGACCTGAGTTTGAAACTTGCCTCAAACATTTATTAATTGTTTGATCCTGAGTAAGTAATTTAACTTCTCTAAGCTTCATTTACCTCATCTGTAAAGTGAGGGGCTTCAACTAATTGCCTTCTAAGTCCCATAAAATTCTAAATCTATGGTTACATAGAAGCAAATAATGAAATTTGGCCCTTTAATGCTACCCAAGAGCTTGTGAAAGGGTACATGGACTAGTGGACCAAGCAACACCTACAGACTAACAAAATTCTTCACATTTTAAATAATCAATGGAATGTTACAAATTACAAGTTTTAGAGATATAGAGGAAATAGTAATGACCTAGAGTACTTCTAGGGCAGCTTATAACTATGAATCAATTCTTTTTTATTTTGTTTTATTAAAGCTTTTTATTTTCCAAGCATATCCATGGATAATTTTTCAACATTGACCCTTGCAAAACCTTGTGTTACAAATTTCCCCCCTTTCCCCTGCCCTATATGGCAAGTAATCCAATATATGTTAAACATGTGTAATTCTTCTATACATATTTCTACACTTATGCTGCACAAGAAAAATCAGATCAAATAGGAAAAAATATGAAAGAAAACAAATTGAAGCAAACAAAAACAAAAAGAGAGAAAATGCTATGTTGTGATCCATACTCAGTTTCCACTATCATCTCTCTGTGTGTAGATAGCTCTCTTCATCGCAAGATCATTGGAACTGGCCTCAATCATCTCATTGTTGAAAAGAGCCACAGCCGACAAAATTGATTTTCATATAATCTTATTGTTGCCATGTATAATGATATGGATCTATTCTTAAGATATCTGCTCTCCCTTGGGTAAGCATAAATCATGTTCTAGCATCAATATCATATGAGGCTTCTACTATTATTCCTTTTTGCTATTCCTATTTCAGCACTTTAGATGCATAACTCAGCTGGCCCTCAAGATAACTTAGCAGATACCTATTGTTTTCTCTCTGCTGTTCACTCTAGGGAATTATCCATGAATCTTTCCTTAGTTTTATTTTCCTTTGCTGTCAGTGATAATTCTCAAAAAGCATCTTTCTATCTATAAAAATCTCTTGTTGTACTCTAAGTTCCCCTTTCAATGCAAGCCATTTATTGGCAAAAGTTTTAAGCAAAAAGCTTTGGTATTTCCACTTATCTCAAAAGGAGTGAATGTATAAAGATCTCAAAATAAAATAAAATTGAATTTGTTTTCATTTTTAGGAGGTGAAATATAAAGCCACATAGCATTTTTAATAGAGATAAAAGAATATCATCAGATATAAAAATGTTTTTTAAAGATAAGAGGACTGTAAGGCTGAATATGAGAAGATT
Organism: Antechinus flavipes; assembly: GCF_016432865.1. Taxonomy (NCBI): domain Eukaryota; kingdom Metazoa; phylum Chordata; class Mammalia; order Dasyuromorphia; family Dasyuridae; genus Antechinus; species Antechinus flavipes. Next base: position 119,310,865 of record NC_067399.1, on the reverse strand, counting down.
GTGCCAAAAAGAGGTCCTAGTAGCAGTAATTATGAATGTGCTTAGCACAATGTACTACATAGAGCAGAAGCTTGGTAAATGTTTTATACATATATATGTACACATACATATAGTAAATAATATACACACAGAGACAATCGGTTAAAACCACATTCCCCCTTTGTTCTAACTTTCTACACAAAGGAAGGCATGATGATTCTGTAGCCTGAAGCTATAAAAATTGATTTGTAATCTTAACCTCTAGCTTACATTTGCAGATATTTTTTTTAACCAGACACCCAAAGATTTCTGTCCATGTCCATCAATAAATGTGCAGTGTGGTAAAACTGCTGAGTTGGCTGATTGCTTTGAGGCAAACTAGATTTAAAATGAATAATGCATTCCATAATCCAAAAATGACATTATGGCCCATAGTGCCTTGGGGAATTTAGTGAACAGATGTTACTTAATGTTTTCCCAAGTATTTCTCATTAACTCACAGGATGATCATACCTATGTTACAAGTGTTCAGAAAGGAAATAGGTTATTTCTCACCATATACACTCTTTCATAATAGAGAGCATATTCATTCTTGGTAAATATTGTAATTTTATTTTCTGAGATAAAGAAAAAGGAGGAAAGATTCACAAAATTTTATGTGATTCTTCTAAATTTGAGCTATCTAGGTGTACACAATGTTGATTAACATCATCCTTTTGGTTTAAAAATAAGAAGGGAATGGAAAAATACTCAAAGAAGAGAACGGATTTTTCTTTTCAGTTTATGATCAGTGGCATGAAAATGCCAGGAATAGAAGAGGAGAAATCCAGAATTATAGGTCTCTCTGTAATACTAATGCCCTTTCTTTCCTAGCCCTAGATACACTTAAGTTCAATTAATTTAACATTTATTATGTGCATATTATGCATAAGGTTCTTTGCCAGGCACTGTGAATCCAAGGACAAAAATGAAATAACCTTTATTCTAAAGGCTCTTATATTGTGATGTATGGATGAGGTGGGAGTGTGGTGAGGAGGAAGAGAATAATCACTTATTAAGTGCCTGGCACTTATGCCAGCACAGTGCTAAATGCTTTACAAATATTATTTCATTATCACATAAATAAGCAATCACAATGAGAAAAATCAAGAAAGTCCTTATTTAGATAGGTCTCAGGGTTTCTGAAAAAGAAATCTGGGAACTTGATCAGGAAGAAATGAAGGAAGACTGTATTGGAACCACAAAGCCAAGGGATAAAATGTTGTATATAAGAAACAATCAGAAAGTGTGGTTTTTAGGAATGGTATAAAATGACTGGGTAAAGAGTATATAACCATATGTGCAAAACATTAATTTCCAAGACTTTGTTATTTAATTCTAAAGGCAATAGAAAAAGACCACTGAAGCTTTTTTTAGGGAGGATCTGGGGGAGTGTTACTGATAGCTCTGTGTTTTGGGATTTGGGATTTGGCAGTCTTGTGAATGGATTGGACAAAGATGAGACTAGAGATGGCAATTCCAATTAGGAGGTTGTTAGAATTAAATTATTAGATGAGATGGCATGGAGCCCTGAACTAATAATTAATATCTGTCAGACTTTTAAGCTTTATAAACTGCTTTTCTCAAATTAATTTGTTTGAACCTCACAATAACATTGTAGAGAAGCATAGTCTTATAATCCTATTTTACAGATAAGAACACTGAGGATCAAAAAATTTAAGTGCTTTGGTATGGGTAACATTGCTCATAATCATCTGTAGTAGGAACTGAACATACCTACAGATCTACCTACAGATCCAGTACTATCCAGCCTATCTATGTAAAAGTTATGTGAGTGAGAGGAGACAGATCCAAGACATGCTCTGAAGGTAGAATTTACAAGATTGCAACAAGTTGGATGGTAGTAGGAGATGGAGCTGGAAAAAGAAGGAAGAATCAAGTGTTGGAATAAGATCATGCCTTCCATAATCCAAAAATAACATTATGTCCATAATGCCTTGGGGAATTTGGTGAATGAATATCACTTAATATTCTCCTAAGTGACTGGAAGGATAATGGTGCCCTCAACAGAAATAGGAATTTGGAGGAGGGATGGATTGAGAGGGAAATATAATAAATTGCATATTACTATCCCTGCCCTACCCCTACCCCAAAGAGAACTTGATATGAGATGGTTAGAATAAGAGACAAATGGCTGGCTGTTTTAATGGCATTTTATTAGCTCATTTCTCCATTATTTCTCTGGCCTATTCTTAAATAAAAGGGAGCTTTCAGATCACTCCTTTCAACTTCCTGGACCTCAACTGTAAAATGAAAGGATTAGACGAGGCTTTTGAGATTCTTTCCTTCTCCAGATCTATGCTTCTATGATTTATGGATTTTCATTTGGTTCCATCACCGTAAACAACCATGTTTAAAAGGGGAACAAGGTGTTGCAGTTTCCCAAGCAGATGATGGCTGAATTCTGTTATACATACCTCTTATTCTTCATAAATTTTTTTTCTCTTATTGACTTGAACTGTATTGCTGTATTCTGCTTGGTGGACCTTCCTAAACTTCATTATTTTTTTCTTTCTACCTCTTTGGAATTGGCCTGTAGTATTTACCAATTCATTATTTTTTTCTTCTACCTCTTTGGAATTGGCCAGTAGTATTTACCAATTCAGGACTTTTGATTGTGCTTTCCATATATATACATTAATAATCCTGACTGGTTACATAACAAAAACTGTATTGCATACACATACACACACACACACACACACACACACACACACACACACACAGAGGATGTCATGACATAAGTGGACTGTCTATCTTCCCCAAAGAGACCATGACATTAAACTGCATTCCAGACCAGCAACCTACTAGCAACAAGGCAAATATAAGACTTGCTCCCTACTCCTTCCCCTAAACAAGGGATTCTGTTTTCTAGTAATTCACAAAAACTAGTAGGTCCCATATCCAAATTTGGTGCCCCAAGAATATAGATTGCAAGATGAACTCTTACTAAGTCAGGGACTGAAGCTTTTACCTAGTTATGTGAAATTCATAACATTCAAGAAACAAGGGAAAGGTCCTCTGTGACTACAGTGGTGATATCATATGGTAATAATCCAGATGTAAACACAAAAGTTTCATTCCTTTTACTTTTTTGTGCCTGGGATTCCTTTGACAGATTTGTGAAGTTTATAGATCCCTTCTTAGAATAATATTTTTAATGCATAAAATGAATAAATATCTTAAATTATATCTCCAGATTAATTGTATTGAAATACAATTGTTAAAATATTTTTAATCACAGATTCCAATTTAAGAACTCTGGGCTAACCTCTGCTGATAGTCAACTTGCCTACAGAATATTCCTTTCTCTAAATGGCACCTGGATAAATGTATTCTATTTTTACAGATTGCAGCACTACAAGAGGTTATTGTTAACCTATAAAATCAGCTGCACCCACAATAGTAAAACTTCAGGATTGTTTTAGTTTGTATTTAACTTGTTTTTTGGTGTTTTGGAACATTTTTCATTTGGCTTTTGGTAGAGTGAATTTCTTTATGTGAAAACTTTATGCTCATATCCTTTGAGTAGTTATACATTGGGAAATGCCTCTTGTTTTTATATCTTTACATCAATTCCACATATATGTATATATGAACATATAAATCCTATACTCTATTAAAGTACCACATTGTTGCCTATCAGACCTTTATTATAATATTTGCTATTAACATTTTCCCATTTAACTACTTCTCTTAATTGCTTTGATTTTATATGTGCAGGCTCAGCATAAGTTTTATATTCTAAAAAATCTTTGTAGTCATTTCATTAATCTCAAGGGTTATATAGAAAGTTAATAGCAAAACTGGCATTAGAACCTAGGTTTCTTGTATCCTTCATTATCAAGAGATTATAAAGATAAGAGAAATATTCGCTAAGTTGTAGAGAGTTTGAGAACTCTTCCTTTTCTTAGCTCTCTAATGACAAGCAATTTTCTTCCTTTCATGATATTCATCTGGAAAGAAGCCCTCTCTTAGCTTAGAGGAAATAGCTTTCATGTTTAAAACTGATGTTTAAAATAAAATTAATTTCTCCACTTGAAATGTCTCAACCTGTCTTAGCAAGTTGTGCATTTAATTTCTAGGTCAATCTTCCTAATTTAGGAGGAGAGAACTTCCTAGAAGGTTCCATAGGTAAGTTCATTTATTCATTCAAATATTTACTGATTACCTGTAATTGGAGTTTTTGTTTATTTTTAATATATTTTTCATTTACAAGACAATTTTTTCTTAAGTTTTATTTTTCCAGATACATGAAAAGATAGTTTTCAACATTCATTTTTGTAAGTCTTTATGTTTCAAATTTTTCTCTCTTCATCCCTTACCTAGCCCCTCCTCATGAGAAAAAGCAATCTGATCTAGGTTAAATACGTGCAATCGTTTTAAACATATTACCATATTTATCATATTGTGCAAGAAAAATCAGACCAAAAGGAGAAAAAATCATGAAAAAGAAAAAGCAAAGAAACAAAAAAGGTGAAAATACTATGCTTCAATTCACATTCAGTCCTCATAGTTCTTTCTCTGCTTGCAGATGGCATTTTCCATCCAAAATCTATTGGAATTGTCTTGAATTATTACATTGCTGGGAAGAGTCAGTTAATCATCATATAATCATTATCACTATTACAGTACACAAGGTTCTCCTGGTCTGCTCACTTCACTAATCATTAATTCATGTAAGTTAAAGACAATTTTTGATATTCATGTTAAAATAATTTTGAGTTCCAAATTTTCTTTCTCTCTTCTTCCTCTCTACTCTCCCTAAGATGGCAAGCAATTTGTTTTAGGTTATTTGTGCAATTATGTAAACCATATTTCTATGTCATATAGTGAAAGAAAAAACTTTGTCTACAGTATTTGTATTAGTATTATGCTTTTCAATTTTCAAAGCCTTTTTACAAACATTATCTCATCTGATCTTTACAAAAACCTTTTGAGGTAGGCAGGAACGAGATTATTATCTGCTTCTAAATTTTAATATTTCTGAAGACAGGGGCTATATCTGCTTTACCTTTTTTTTCCCCAATGATATCACAAGTTTAAAGCTAAAAGGGAACTTGGAGACAATCCAATCCAATTCAATTTTATAGGCAAAAAAAAAAAAAAAAAAAACAAGGAGAAAAGGGATTGCCTATAGTATCACTGTTAATGTGGCAATGCCAGGTCCCCTAATTCCAAATTCAGCACTGCTTCCATTCTATACCTACAGTGCTTTACATAGAGAAAGCATTGAAATAAAACTTTAATGGAAATGCACCATATAATAAGGAAGAAAATGTTTAAGTGCAAAATAACTAAAATATATAGTAGAAGTCTTTGGGATTGGGGTGGAGGAAAGCAAGCTAGAATGGGGGGGGGGCAATAATCAGAACAAAGGAAAACAGCTGAATCTAAAAGGATGCATACAATTGAAAATATTCCAATTTTTGGAATATATTCTTAATTTATTTATTGTATATTTTTCCCTAGTTACATTCAAAACAAATTTTTTTACATTTGCTTTTAAGATTTTTGAATTCTAGGTTTTCCCTCTTCTCCCTACCCACAATTAAAAAAAATACGTGAAGTTACGAAAAACATTTGCATAAAAGTCAAGTTGTGAAAGAAAATAGATATCCCACCTTAATGAAAATAAAAAACCCTCAAGAAAAAAATAAGTTAAAAATAAAGAGAGAGATAGAGACAGTAATAGAGAATGCTTTGCTCTACATTCAAACTCTATCAGTTTCTTCTCTGGGTATGGATAGGATTTTAAATCCTAAATCCTTCAGAATAGTCATGGATGACTGTACTACTGAAAATAACAAAATCATTTACAGCTGGTTATCCCAGAACATTGCTATTACTTTGTATACAGCATATTTCATTTTGTTCATGGAGGACTTTCCAGAGTTGTTTTTTTTTTTTTTTTTCTGAGAGCATACTGCTCATCATTTTCCAGGGAACAATAATATTCTATCAGAGAAACTTGCTTCAATGTTTTTTGTTTTTTTTTATGATTGCTATTGCTAATTGTATTTCTCCCCACTTATTTTCTCCTTTTACCATCTCCCTCCTCAAAAGTGTTTTGTTATGGACCATTCCCTCCCTAAATATGCCCTCTCTTTTATCACCCTCCCCTCTTTCCCACATCCCATTCCCCTCCTATTTTCCTGCAGGGTACAATACATTTTTATACCCCTATTGAATATGTATGTTATTTTTTTTTTGAGCCAAAAAGGTGATTGGTGTATTTTCTTTTTTTATTAAAGCTTTTTTATTTTTAAAATCTGTACGGATATTTTTTCAACATTGATCCTTGCATAGCCTTATGTTTCAAATCATCCCCTTCTTCCCCTCACTCCCTCCCCTAGATGGCAAGCAATATGTTATACATGTTAAAATATGTTAAATCCAATATATGTAAACATATTTATACAATTATCTTGCTGCATAAGAAAAATCAGAGCAAAAAGGAAAGAAAATGAGTAAGAAAACAAAATGCAAGTAAATAACAACAAAAAAGTAAGAATGTTATGTTGTGATCTACACTCAGTTCCTACAGCTCTCTCTCTTTATCACAAGATCATTGGAACTGGCCTCAATCACCTTATTGTTGGAAAGAGTCATATCCATCAGAATTAATTGTCATATAACATTGCTATTGCCATGAACCATTAATGATCTCTTGGTTCTGCTCATTTCACTTAGCATCAGTTCATGTAAGTCTCTCCAAGCCTCTCTGAAATCATCCTGTTGGTCATTTCTTACAGAACAATAATATTTCATAGTATTTGTATGTCATAATTTATTCAGTCATTCTCCAACTGTTGGGCATCCACTCAGTTTCCAGTTTCTAACCACTACAAAAAGGACTGCCACAAACATTTTTGCACATGTGGATGCTGTTCTTTGCTTTAAGATCTTTTTGGGATATAATCCCAGTAGAAATAGTGCTGGATCAAAGTTTATGCACAGCTAGTTCCAAACTGCTCTCCAGAATGGCTGGATCCATTCACAATTCCACCAACAATGTATTAGTGTCCCAGTTTTCCCACATTCCCTCCAACATTCATCACTATATTTTCCTGTCATCTTAGCCAATATGAGAGGTGTATAATTGCATCTCAGAGTTGTCTTAATCTGCATTTCTCTGATCAATAATGATTTGGAGCACCTTTTCATATGACTAGAAATGGTTTTAATTTCTTCATCTGAAAATTGTCTGGCCTATCCTTCGACAATTTGTCAATTGGAGAATGGCTTGAATTCTTATAAATTTGAATAAATTCTCTATATGTTTTAGAAATGAGCCCTTTATTAGAACACTTAAAAGTAAAAATGTTTTCCCAATTTATTGCTTCCCTTCTAATCTTTTCTGTATTAGTTTTCTTTGTACAAAAACTTTTTAACTTAATATAATCAAAATTATCTATTTGGTATTCAATTATGAGTTCCGGTTCTTTAGTCACAAATTCCTTCCTTCTCCGCAGATTTGAGAGGTAAACCATCCTATGTTCTTCTAATTTATTTATAATTTCATTCTTTATGTCTAGATCATGAAGCCATTTCAACCTTATCTTGGTATATAGTGTTAGGTGTAGGTCAATGCCTAGTTTCTGCCATTCTAGTTTCCAATTTTCCCAGCAATTTTTATCAAATAGTGAGTTCTTATCCCCAAAGCTGGGGTCTTTGGATTTGTCAAACATTAGATTGCTATAGTCATTGTCCTATTTTGTGAACCTAACCTATTCCACTGAGCAGGACTACTTTATTTCTTAACCAGTACCAAATGACTTCGATGACTGTTGCTTTATAATATAGTTTTAGGTCTGGCACAGCTAGGCCACCTTCATAGGCATTTTTTTTATTAATTCCTTTGAAATTTTTAACCTTGTGTTCTTCCAGATGAACTTTGTTATTATTTTTTCTAAATCTATAAAATAATTTCTTAGGAGTTTGATTGGTATGGCACTAAATAAATATATTAATTTAGGTAGTATTGTCATTTTTATTATATTTGCTCAGCCTACCTATGAGTACTTGATATTTTTCCAACTTATTAGATCTGACATTATTTTTGTGGAAAAGTGTTTTATAGTTGTGTTCATACCGTTACTGACTTTTCCTTGGCAGATAGATTCCCAAATATTTTATACTATCGACAGTCATTTCGAATTGAATTTCTCTTTGAATCTCTTGCTGCTGGACTTGGTTGGTAATATATGAAAATGCTGATGATTTATGTGGATTTATTTTGTATCTTGCAACTTTGCTAAATTTGTTCATTGTTTTTAGTAGCTTTTTAGTTGATTCTCTAGGATTCTCTAAGAATACCATCATAACATCTGAAAAGAGTAATAATTTGCTTTCCTCATTACCTACCCTAATAGCTTTAATCTCTTTTTCTTTTCTTATTGCCAAAGCTAACATTTCTAATTTAATATTGAATAGTAATAGTGATAGTGGGCAACCTTATTTCTCCCCTTATCTTATTGGGAATGGTTCTAGTTTATTCCTATTACATATGATGCTTACTAATGGTTTTAAATAGATGCTATTGATCATTGTAAGAAAAACTATGTTTATTCTTATACTCTCTAGTGTTTTCAATAGGAATGGGTATTGCATTTTATCAAATGCTTTTTCTGCATCTATTGAGATACTCATATGGTTTGTGTTAGTTTGGTTATTGATATAGTCAATTATGCTAATTTTCCTAATATTGAAATAGCCCTGCATTCTTGCTATAAATCCTACTTGGTCATACTGTATTATTCTGGGAGTGACTTTCTGTAATCTTTTTTGCTAATATTTTATTTAAGATTTTTGCAGCAATATTCATTATGGAAATTGGTCTAGAAATTGGTCTATACTTTTCTTTCTCTGTTTTCACCCTACCTGGTTTAGGTATCAGCACCATATCTGTGTCATAAGGTAGAAGTCCTTCTTTCCCTATTTTTTCAAATTTATATAGTATAGGAATTAATTCACATGTAAATTCATTTGGCCCTAGAGAATTTTTCTTAGGGAATTAATAGCTTATTCTATTTTTTTTCTAAAATGGGATTGTTTAAATAATTTATTTCCTCTTCTGTTAATCTGGGCTATCTATATTTTTGTAGATATTCTTCCATTTCACTTAGATTATCAAATTTATTGACATATAGTTGGGCAAAATTACTCCTAATTATTACTTTACTTTCTTCTTCACTGGTGGAAAGTTATCCCTTTTCATTTTTGAGACTAATAATTTGATTTTCTTCTTTCCTTTTTTTAATCAACTAAAAGTTTATCTATTTTGTTGGTTTTTTCCATAAAACCAAATTTTAAATTTTATTTATTAATTCAATAGTTTTCTTATTTTCAATTTTATTAATCTTTTTTATTTTAAGAATTTGAAATTTGGTATTTAATTGAGGGTTTAAATTTGTTCTCTCTTCTAGTTATTTTTTTAAGTGGTAAGTCCAATTCATTGATTTTCTCTTTCTCTATTTTATGCAAGTAAGCATCGAGGGATGTAAAATTTCCCCTAATTACCACTTTGGCTACATCCTACAAATTTTGGTATGTTGTCTCATTATTGTCATTCTCTTGGATAAAGTTATTGATTGTGTCTATGATTTGTTCTTTTACACATTCATTCTTTAGGATTAGATTATTTAGCCTGGACTTTTATTGCATTGTGATCTGAAAAAATATGCATTTACTATTTCTGCCTTTCAGCATTTGATTTTGAGGTCTTTATACACTAACATATGGTCAATTTTTCTATAGATTCCATGAACTACCAAGAAAAAAGTAAACTCCTTTGTGTCTTCATTCAATTTTCTCCAAAGATCTAGCATACCCAACTTTTCTAAATTCTGTTTACTTCTGTAACTTCTTTCTTTTTTTATTTTTTGGAATGATTTATCTAGTTTTGAGAGAGCAAGGTTGAGATCTCCTATTAGTATAGTTTTGTTGTCTATTTCTTCTTGCATCTCTCAACTTCTCCTGTAGGCTATACTATTTGGTATATATATATGTTTATATATATGTATATATGTATGTATATGTATATATGTATATATATGTATATATATATATATATGTTTAGTATTGATATTGCTTCATTATTTATGGTATCCTTTAGCAAGATGTAGTTTCCTTCTTTATCTCTTTTAATTAAATCTATCTTTGCTTTAACTTGATCTGAGATCAGGATTGCTACCCCTGATTTTTTTACTTCACCTGAAGCATAATAAATTCTGCTCCAGACCTTTACCTTCACTCTGTATGTATTACTCTGCTTTAAATGTGTTTCTTGTAAACAACATATTGTAGGATTCTGGCTTTTAATTCAGTCTGCTATCCACTTCTGTTTTATGTGAGAGTTCATCTTATTCACATTCACAGTTAAAATAATTAATTCTAAATTTCCTGCCATCTTATTTATCCTTAAGTTATGCTTTTCTCCTTTCCCTTTTTCCCTCCTCTCCAGTATTTTGCTTCTGATCACCACCTCCCTCAAACAGCCCTCCCCCTTTAGAGCCCTTCCCCTTTCTTACACCTTTCCCCTACTACTTCTGTTTTCCCTTCTATTAGTCTTCCTCTTCTTTTTCTCTTTCCCCTCCCATTTTCCTATAAGACAAGTTTCCCTGTAAAATCAAATATGTCTGATATTTCTCTGAGCCAAATCTTAAGAGTAGATTCACACAATGCTCAATCCCCTCCCTTCTTTCCCTCAATTATAATAGGTCTTCTTTGCCTCTTTGTGAGAGGTAATTTTTCTTATTTTATCTCCTTTGTTCTTTTTCCAGTACAATCACCTTTCTTCCTTATTTCTTTTTCATATTATAATAAAATAAAATTATACCCACACTCTTTATACTCATAACAGAAATATAGTTCTCAAGAGTTCTTTCCTTTTTACCTTTTTATGTTTCTTTTGACTTCTGTGTTTGGAGATCAAATTTTTTGTTCAGCTCTGGTCATTTCTTCAGAAATAGATGAAATTCACCTGTATCATTGAATGTCCATCTTCTTGCCTGGAAGATAATGCTTGTTTTAACTGGATAGCTTATTCTTGGCTATAATTCAAATTCCTTTGCTTTTTGGAATATCAGATTCCAGGCCCTTCCATCCTTTAAGTTGAAAGATGCTAAGTCTTGGGTATTTGTGGCTCCTCAGTATTTAAATTGTTTCTTTCTGGCTGCTTGCAATTTTTTTTTTCCTTGGTCTGATAGTTCTGAAATTTAGCCACAATATTCCTTGGAGTTTTCATTTGGAGGTTTCTTTCAGGAGGTGATCAGTGAATTCTTTCAATGGCTATTGTACCTTCTGATTTTAGGGAACATATGGGCAGTTTTCTTTTATGATTTCCTGTGGGATAATGTCTAGGTTTTTTTTATCAGGACTTTCAGGAAGTTCAATAATCCTTAGATTGTCTCTCCTAGATCTATTTTCCAGGTCAGTTGTTTTTCTTAGGAGATATTTCATATTTTCTTCTATTTTTTCTTTTTTTTGTTGTTTTTGTTTGACTGCTTCTGGGAGTCTTATTGAGTCATTCATTTCCATTTGTTTAATTCTAATGTTTAGTGTATTATTTTCTTCAGTTACCTTTTTCAGCTCCTTTTGTAATTGGACAATTAAATTGTTCTGTTTATTGAATCATTTTTCTATTTCACAAATTCTGTTTTTCAATGAGTTGGTATCTTTTTCATATCTATTTTTTATGGAGTTCTATGTTTTTTCCATTTCATCAAATCTTTTTAAAGGAGTTTTATTCAGATAATTTCTGTTTTTCCTTTTCCATATCCTCTTGCAAAGATTTCATTTCCTTTCCCCATTTTTTTTCTAACTCTCTTTTAAGATCCTTTTTGAAATCATCCAAGAAAGCCTTATGAAATGAGAACAAGCTCATATCTTTTGGGGAGACTTCATTTGGAATTGACTGGCCTTTAGGAACCTCAGGGTTTGAGGTTTGTTCTTTCTCTCCATAAAAGTTGTTATGATCAGAGTTCTTTTTGCTTTTTTTGTTCTTTTTTTAATAGTTGAGACTGCTTTTAAGGCAAAGGAGTGACAGCTGCTTTAGTTTGCCCTGGAGCTGGTGTTTCTCACTGATGTCTAGTGCTGGGTAACTGGCCAGCTGTCAAGTTCTTCAGGGGCTCAGGGGCTTACAATTTGCTTTTTGTATTAGCTTTTGGTGTTTTACAGCAAATCTGCTAAACCTACTTGCAACCAGGACAGAGTAGCCCAACAGCCTCATGGAAGATTCCCTGGTAGAGGCTTCAACACTCTGGCTCCCCATACCAGCTCCTTGCCCTGGGCTCCCTGTGCTGCAGTTTGGGCTCGGCAGACCACCCCCCTGTCCATTTGAAACAGACCTGTTCTGAAGTTCTTCCAAGGTATTTTCTTCTGAGAATGTACTGTATTCCAGATATTTGGGGGTTCTGTCACTTCCAAACCAGTTTAGAGGCTTAATCTATTGTTGATTTGAGAGAAAGTCAGAGGAGGTCACAGAAAGTTATGTCTACTCTCTGCCATCTTGGGTTCACCCCCAGTGTATTCTCTCAGTATCTCTTTTACCTTCTGTTTCTAGAATATGAGCACAGTTTGCCTTGATAATTTCTTGAAAGATGATGTCCAGACTCTTTTGAATAATGACTTTCAGGCAGACCAATAATTTTTAAATTATCTCTCCTGGCTCTATTTTCCAGATCAGTTGTTTTTCCAATGAGATATTTCATATTGTTTTCTATTTTTTGGTTTTAGTTTATTGTACTTTGATTTTTCATAATAAGCCATTAGCTTCCATTTGCTAAATTCTATTTTTAAGGAATTATTTCCCTCAGTGAGCTTTTGTACCTCCTTTCCTAGTTGGCCAGTTTTGCTTTTAGGCACTCTTCTCATTACTTTTTATATTTCCTTTTGCACCTCTTAATTCTTTCCCTAATTTTCCCCCTATTTCTCTTATTTGATTTTCAAAGTCCTTTTTGAGCTCTTCCATGTCTTGAGCCAAATTCTTATTTTTCTTGGAGCTTTTGGAGGTAGTAGCTTTGACTTTGTTATCATCTTCTTAGTGTGTTTTGATCTTCCTTCTCAACATAATAACTTTTAATGATAAGAAAATTTTTTCTTGCTCATTTTCCTAATTCATTACTCTGCATTTAACTCTTTGTTCAAGTTGAACTCTGTTTCCAGAGTCAAGGGTGCACTGTCCCAAGCTTCCGAGTTTTGTGCAGTTGTTTGCAGAAATCTTCTAGGAATTTGATCACAAGCATTCTTTCCTATCCTTAAGCTGTTAGGTATGTCCCTGTCCCATTGTTGATGTTAGATCTAGTGTGCTGGCTGGAGCTGGGGCTCTACTGACCAGGGCTACACTGGAACTGCACACTAGACTCCTACTCCATTGCTACAGACTCTCTCCACTGACGTACAAAGTCCTGTCTGGTGTCCCTGGGCAGAGAGGGCCAGAAGCCTCCAACACTACTGCTGTTTCAGAGATCCCATCTAACTGACACTGGGGTCTGGGCAGGAGCTGGGGCCAGAGCCACCCTATACTGGGATTGCCTAATAGGCTTCCACTCTAGTTCCACAGATCTTTCCTGCTGACCTTCCAGTTCCTCTTTGGTATTTCTGTGCTTAAAAGTGTGGAAGCTACCAGTACAGCCACTGATTCAGAATTTGGCATGGGCAGGGTTATAGCTAGGTCTGAGTTTGTATTGGTGTCTCTTGCCTTGGAACAGCCATCCTGTTGTCATAGATCTTTTTTCCAGACCTTCTAAGTTGCCTTTGGCTGAAAAATGTTCTACCCCATCTTTTTGGGTGTTCTGATGCTTGAAAATTTGTTTAGAGTCATTATTTAAGAAAATTTGGAGCAGTTTGGAGGAGAGGGTGGCCTTTATTCATCATCTTGGCTCTGCCTCCCTGAAATATTCTTAATGTTTTTTTAAAAAACTGAAAATTAGTTCTAAATATTCTTAACATTTTAAAATATTGAGAATGAAATTTGCGATGAAAAGGGAAACTAATAAGAGAATGATTTAAAAAAAAAAAAAAAAAACAATCCTGGCTGTTATAGACCTTTACCATGGACTTGTTCCCTAACTTCCCTTTCCAGCCAGACTTAGTTACTTCCTTCAAATTTAGGATTGCTAATGCTTTGGGAATATCTCTTAACCTTATAAGAAACATTCTTTCTGGTTAGATCAGAGTCTCTATTAGGGACTTGTATAAGATAAGACTCTAAAAAGAGTCTTTCATAATCACAGAAACTGAGAATTGGAAGAATTTCAGCAACTTTAGACCAAATCATAACCTGCAAAATAAAAAAATCCTCTGTATTATATCTGTAACAAGTGGTCTTCCAGCATCCATTTGAGGAATCCAGTGATGAGAATCTACAGCCTCCCATAACCATTTCATTTTTTAAACAACTCCAGCTTTTTAGAAGAATTTTCTTACCATGATCATAAATCTACTTCAACAACTTCCATCCCTTGTTCCTAGTTCTGACCTCTGGATCCAAGGTTCAGTGTAATTCTTCTTCCATGTGATAGTTCTTTCACCATTTGAAGAGAATTTATCATATCTCTGACTTTCTCTTTCTAACCACAACCTGGTGACCATTGAGGAGCTAAGGACTAATAACTTCTTCTGTTTCTTCTTCCTCTGTTTATCAGTCTTCCTTTCTCCAAGCTAAACATCCTCTAGTTATTCCAAGCAATTCCAAAGCATGATTTCAGTGTTTTAACTATCTTGGTTTCTCTTCTTTGGTGCAATTCAGAAGTTGTGAACCTCTAAATAGCTGTTTGGTTCTGGGTAAAGGCAGATGGAAGATCAAACTTCCCATGAACAAACTTGATCTCATTTTTTAAATTCAGTGATCATTAGTAGATTAATTCTTGCATCTCTAAATCCCCTCTATCTCTGCTTTCCTACTCCCTATTTTCCTTTTTGTTATTTTATTAATTCTTCTAACAGAGAATAGCAGAATCATATAAGATCAATCACCAACCAAGTAAGGTTGCCATTACCTAAAGATTTGGAGAAGGAAGAACTTTCTATTGTGGGTGAAATGAGGTCTTATGATTACCAGGAGACTGCAATAATATACTGTCCTTGGTCTCCACTATTAGAAGCAAATAACTATTTGTAGAAGGAAAGTCCTTTACCAGAGAAATGAGCTGCCCCTTTCTTACTAGTAACTTGGTGAGTATTGTTCAAATAAGGATGGTAAAATAACTAGTTGTGCTGTACTAAAATCAATAGAACTATGAAGACTTCTCTGTCATCTTCAACAATCAAGAATTTTCTGGATTAAATGATATTATGATAAGCACCTTTCTTAGTTATATTTACTATTCCCTGATATCTTCAAAGAATATAGCTATATAAATAGGAGCAAATAAGCAAGCTTGGTCTATTAACTTTTCTTTTCTACCATTATTCAGACCAAAGTCAATAATACTGCTGCAAGCTCTCTCAAATTTATAAATTCTTAGAAAAACAAGATCCCCTTGGAGGCTGAAGGATCCACTCTCAGATGGGTTTGGAGGACAAAGTAATATGATATCTGAATATTAATGATACTGCAGCATATGTAGAACTAAGACTAAGTAACCCATGCTGATGTTTTATGGAAGCTTAGGATAATAAAACTGTTACTGACTCTGTTATCTAGCAAAGCTAGAGGCTAACAAATATCCTGGTTAATAAAAACATACCCAGAGACCCAAGCAGTCATTATTAATCTTCAAACAAATAATTAAAATGCAATAAAATATATTTAACCCTAAACTACACTGAAATCATTTTATCTTTCTTTGATGATTCAGAAGATGCTTCAGGGCTTTCTCAACAGAAGTCACATTAGGAGTCAAGACATCAAATAACATTTTTTGTAGATGCATTTGATCAAATATTGTATAAACAAATTTTCCTCTAATGGGCACAGTAGAGATAAAGGAATTAGCACAAGCCAACATTAATATAAATAATCTGTTCTAATGAGAAGCCAGTTAGTAGCCCTAGAGATCACATTCACATATTTTCCCATATTTAAACTTTAGGATTGTTCTTACCTTTTCCTCTTGCTTGTAACTCATACTTAATTTGTGACAAAATTGTGTCAGTTTCAACTTCAAAGCATACACCTGATCCCTCTTAGCAATTCCCACTTTGACCATCTTAGCACTGGATCGCTTGATCACTTACCTTCATTTTATTTATTTTTTATTTAATAATTCATTCATTTGTTTGATTATTTATTTATCCACTTGTGTATTTGCTTGCTTGCTTGCTTATCTATTCATTCATTCATTCATTTACTTTTTACTGTGTCTTAATAGTTCTTCCAGCACAGAGTTAAAATGAAGAGTTGGAGCTAATTTTTTTGGCTAATATTATAAAGCTATAATGATAATCCTCATCTCACACAAGTCAATTTATTAAAAATAACATTAAGAGAACAGTGAAACTACATTATACCTAAAGACATAAGAGATAATAAAATCACCATTAAATATATAGTCATCAAATGGTCTAAATCTAATTTCTTCTCCCACTGTCCCAGCAGTTTTTGTCAAATAGTGACTCCTTATTGCAGTATTTGGCATCTTCACGTTTATCAGATACTGTAGCAAATTAGATATATTTGCTTCTATATATTGTATTCCCAATCTATTCAATTTATTTCCCTCTATTTTTTTAGCCAGTACCAAATAGCTAAAATAATAACTTCTATGTAGTATAGTTCAAAATTGCTAGGCCTCTTTTTCCCCATTTCTTTTCATTTTTTTTCTCTTGGGTGGGGTACAGAGAATGCTACAGATGTGAAATATGGCCAACACTTTCAGATGAGGTAGCTATGATTAGTTTTACTTAACCATTTAACTTAGTTACAAGAGACTTCTAATGGAATGGGATAATCTGGTAATGTAATATAAAAATGAATACATCAATAAAATCTTTTTTTAAAGATAAATAACAGTAGAGGCACTCCAAACTTTATAAGAGAAAATCCAAGGTAGGGACCAGTAATACATCCCATGGTCTCAGATGTTTGTATACAAATGCCCAAATTACAGATAATAAGCAAGACAACGAAGAGACCCTGAAATATGGTAAAAATTTTGACCTCATAAGTAACACTAAGATTCGAATGTCACTCTGAAAGAATAAAACACTCCAAAGAAACAGGACTGGCAAAATGGTTTGAAGTAATAATGAAATATACTCATGTAAGGAAAGCCTTTAATTAGAGGGGTAAAGCATGATAGAAGATCATTTGAGTGAAATCAACCAAGATGAAAATTTTAAAAATCAATTACTTGGATAAAGGAATATGTGTCTATAAAAAACAGCCCTTTACAAACACAAGATAGAGAGGATAAGACTATATAGTATTTGTAAGAAAGCCTTAGGGATTTAATATGGATCAACAGTATAATATTGTAGACATGAAAGGGAATGTAATCTTAGGTACATTAAGAAAGACATAATTTCCAAGATTAAAGAGATTCTTTCCCTCTATCCAGTAATTAGGACACATTTAGAGCATGGTATTCTGGGTATCACATTTTAGAAAGAATATTGATAAATTGGGGAGCATCCAGAGGAGCATTATCTGCATGGTTAAAAGGCCTCAAGATCTTCCCATTTGATAGTAGGCCAAAGAAACTGGGGATGTTTAGTCTGGAAAAGAAAAGATTTAAGAGGCTCATGATTACCTCATTCCAGTATTTGAAGGACTATCCTGTGGAAGCGGGATTAAAAACTTGTTCTCATTAACCCAAGAAAATAAAATTAATAGCACTAAGCAGATATTTCAGAGAGAAAAATTTAGATCATTACAGAGAATAAAAGTTGCAAGAAATTTCAGAAATGATGTTGATAAGCTGAAACAACCCAGAGAAAGGTAATAGGGATAGTAAAAAGGAACTCAAAATTATGTTATATGTTATATGTTGATAGGAAATGTGATGTTTAGAAAGCAACCAAAGTTTAGAGAAGATGTTATAATCATCTTCAAGAATTTTGAGGATTATCATATTGGAGAAGACATTAAAATTGTTCTGCTTGCCCACAAATGTAGAAGCAGGGTTGAAATTGTAGAAGTAAACTTTGCTTGGATATAAAGAAATAAATTGACAATACAATTAGAGCTTGTAAAAGTAGAATGGACTTCTTCAAGAGAAAATGGATTCTCCCTCACTAAAGGTTTTTAAGGAGATGCTGGAAAACCATTTGTTGGATATGTTATAATGAGAGGTTCTTTTGTACATAGATTGAATTAGATGGAAACTGAGGTCCCTTCTAACTCTAAAATTCTAGGATTCTGGGATCTATAAGTCTATTAAAATATCGAATATATAATAGAGAATCTACAAAGAATTAAGGGATCCTAGAAAGAATCAAGAGTTTTAAATTGCAAAACTACAGAAATGGAAGAATATTTGATAAAAAGAGAAGCAAAAAGTAATAATGTTTTAAAAAAAACGAATTAATTCTAGGTAAGCTGTATTAACTGACTTTACAATAGAATGTAAAATGATAACTTCAGGATCATATCTTTCAGAAAAAGTTTTTGAAAATAATTTATGTAGCATAGGTGTTGCTATTCAGAATTCTGTGAATTTTTCTGGACTAGGGTTAATTCCACTTTGGTAGTTCCTTTATATTTTATTCAATTTGATTCTGTTATTAATTTAAGACCTTTATTTCATGTGCAGTTAATCAGTAACAAGATCCTTCTTTCTGGGCCAGCTACCAGAAAGATATGTATCCTCTAATCCCTTTTGTTACCATATGGATCTTGTTACTGGTCTATCTTAAGGAGTGGCCCCCTGAGGCTGGGTTGCTACGGAAATAGTCCCTCTGCTGGTAGGACCCAAGGATGGAGTCTTGTTCTTGACTCATCCTGGGATGTGGTCTGACTGCTGCTTAGCAAGAGATGGAAGCTTGTGCTGGAGGATGGACTACTGAGTGGGTCTTTGCTGACCTACTTCCCACTGGCCTTTGGGACTGCAGGTTTGCAGGAGGGTGAGACCTCACTGGTGGCTTGAAGCCTTACCACAGGCCACCTGCTGTAAAGCTGGCTGCTACTCCTGCTGCTGTTTTTGAACCTCATCCCTTCCACCCCAGTGAGACAGAACTTTCCTGCCGGGCTGGTAAGCTGCTTCCCTGCTCCTGGGTCAATTTTGAGGCAATTTTGAGGGAAATTTTGGAGAGCTTCAGAAGGTTCATTCCTCATTCCACTACTATGGCTTCAGAAGTCAATCCATGATGTAGCTTTCATTTATGATTTCTTGACCCAGACTTTGATAAAGCCCAAATGGAATTACTTGACCATGCCTTTAAATCTAAATCGCTCTAGCTTTCCAGTGGCAAGACATGTCAAGAAAACCAGTGAAAGCCACGAAGGCAGAGGACTGAGACTTTGCACACCTCTGTCTCACTTAAATCCAATTCATTTGCAAGACATTGCCTTTATAGTGTATTGATAAATAATACATATTGATAGACTCCATGGATGGAGTCATATGTCTATGTGCATGTGAGAAAGACCCTCACACTAGGAGGTCCAAGATCTAGGTTGTAGTGCTGATGCATATTGGAAGAGAAAGAATTACATAGCCTTCAAGGTCCTTTTCAGCTTCAAATCCTATGACTCCATTGGCTTGGGTTCTAGCCCCAGCTCTGAATTTTAACCAGTTGAGTTTCTGATGCTCCCCAACTCCATTCCAACTTTTAACATCCTCTGATCTTATGTAGTTCTTGCTCTGAGAAGTTCTACCTATCATATGCCAGGGGAATAGAGAAGGAACTGATGTTTATTACAATCTTTCATTACACAGAAAGCACACTTGATTCTAAAATATTTAATCATCTAGTAATCTTCTGGTATCTTTTCAGAACATAATAGATAAGAACACTATTTTCCAGCATAACAAGATCTGGGTCTGGATTCAGTATACTAGATGAAGGCATGCACTGCTGCTTTAAACTATTTAAGGACAGAATTTGACCCTGAAGACTTACATTTTCCAGTGAAATAAACTTTAAAGAATAAGATGTTATCATCAATACAAAATCAAAATGTCAACACAGGCAGAGATCTTAGAGATCATCTAGTTCAATTTTTTTTGTTGTTATATTTTACACATGAAAAAGCTGAGCCCCAAGAGATTGAGTGATATAGCCAAGGCATTGAACAGAAGTTTATTTAGTAACAAAGATAGAACTAGGATCCAGTTTCCTGATTCTCAATCCAGTATTCTCTCCAATATACCAATGTCATCCAATCCTGTTCCCTGTATCTGTTGTTTTCAAACATAAACCCTCAAATAGCAAACATAAAATATTCCAACCTATTCTTCCTCATCATGAGCTATTTTCTTACAATTAAAAAATGTTCAAGGTACTTTTATTTCAGGCATGCAAATTATCAGAAATACATAATTTACCAATGCAATTTACTGAAAAGATTGACTCATCTCCAAAACGTTCCAATAATTTTCCTAGAGTAAGAAAATTATCTTAGGGAACATGGAGCTCAGAAAGGTGACTTGTCTTAAGTCACACACATTAATGACAAAGTCATTAATACTTATTATTATCTTAATTCTCTGTCTAGGACACTTTCTACTACACTAATGATCACACAATCTATAATAAATTTTTATAATTCTTATAATTCACACTATGAAAAGGTAATGCTAATGTAGGGATATACTGGTAAATGTTCTATAGGCTCACTAGAAGAAAAATTTAAGTTTAAATTTAAACATATGAATATTTCTCCCTTCACTTTCTTAAATCTGGAAATAAATAACACAATAAATCAAGCTCTGTTTAATAACATTTGCCTGTTTCACACCTGAAATTTTAACAACTTTTTTCTCATGAGACAGTTCAAGCTGGCTCCAGTACATCAACATTCTAATCAAACAAAATTGTGATTGCAATCGTAAATGCTTTCAAATTTCAGAATCATAAACTGAGAAGATTTCCCAGTGCAACAATTTTGATCAGAACACACTATTCCAAACAGTTTGTGTCCTTTTTACTCTTGTCTTTTCCTATGTAGTCTGAAAGTTCCCTTACACAGGGCCCCTGAAAGGTACCCCTATATTGTATCTTTGGGTCAGCCTCCATTCAAAACTCTAGCTATTGAGGCACCACCAATGTTCCTTTTTTTTAAAACAAAAGTGATTAGAGGATACATTGATTTAAAAAAAGACATTCAATTAAATAGCAGAATAAAATAAAGGCCAAGGAAAATTCCCACATGCACACAGGGGACATGTTCTTCCATAGTTTGCCACAATAACAATGAAAAGGGGAACATATCCACAAGAAATCTTTGACCAGAGAAAACCTATAGAAAAGGCATATATATGAAGAACACATCTGCCCAGAGTTATACTTATGGCAAGGGCCATATGCATGCGGTGGTCAACAGGACTATCCTTACTGGAATCCTCTGCCTCCCTCACTGTGTCTACTCTTTCTCCATTTTACTCCATTAAGAGCTGTAGAGTTTATGTTTGCTTTCTTCCTTGCTTATTTATTTTTATATGGATGCTCCAGAGATATCACCAATCAACTAATGCAATATTATACTTCTTTTCCTTTCTCTACCCAGCCAACTGTTGGTCCTCCATAATTAGATTGCTCTCTACTGTCATCTTCTGGTCTCTACTTAAAAATACTATTTCGTGCGTTTTTTCTATTCCTGTAGAAAAGAGGTTTTCTCTTCTGTTAGCACATAGCCTCAGGGCTATCTTGTGCATGAACGTGTGTGATTTTAAACACCAAAATCAGAGCTTTAGGAGACCTTGAAGTTTATGCCTGTCTTTTGAACTCTATTGATGCTATCTGAGCCGACACTCCAAGTTCACTCCCTTTTTTGATCTAGAATGAGAAAATCCTTTCAATTCCTTTCCTTTCCCATGATGTAATTGTGGTCCATGCCAATCAGTACCCTAGGCATGTTTGTGAACAAGGCTGGAAGGTCAGGGTGGAGCTGATGAAATACTTTGAACAACAAAATCATTGCTCTGCATAAGCTCATAATTCAGACCCAGGACAAGCAGTGTTGGAAGGGAATATAGAAGTTGTAGAATCATAGATTTAAAGCTAGAAACACCCTTATATAGAATGCAGTCCTATCCTCTCTTTTTAAGTAATGGTATTAGTAATATAATAGTAAGATAAAGTAATTAAAGCTCACAGCAGTTAAGAGGTTTGCTCAGGGTCCCAAAAGCTAGTAACTGTCTTAGAGAGGATTTGAACCCAATTTTTTTTTTTACTCCAAATCCAACCACTGTATCCAGTACACTATGTTCCTTCTATTCATCTAGTTCTACCTCTTACTCCAATTTTTTTATTCCAAATCCAATCACTGTATCCAGTACAACATGTTCTTTCTAGTCATCTAGTTTTATCTCTTACTCAATACAGGAATCATCATTGCCTGCAGACCACCACGGGTATAAACAGAGAGAGAAAGGAAGAAATTAAGGATTTTTTAAAAGGAGGCTTTTTAATGAAATATTACCTAGCACTAATTATTTTGCTTGGATATTATATAGGAGAAATAATTATTAAATGTTTCTAATGCACTTTGGACTTCATAAAGAGGTGATTCAAAAGCCAAATATTCCTAATTATCTATAATAGGATTCACTTCAGTCCCAACTAGCAAACAATATATACAGTGATTTAATATCATTTTAATAGTGTAGAAAATACATTAATTCCCTGGTGGGATAAACCAGACTAGCATCTGCTTTAGGTTTGCAGAAAGTTTAGCCAGAGGGATCATCAGGGAGCTTAGGGGGGGAAAAAAAACACCAATCAATAAATTTCTTAAATCCCCACAAGGCTTCAAATCATTCCACTCAGCACTGAACATGGGATCTTTAATGTCTTCTCCTTTTTCATACTCAATGAGTCCTCTCCCCTGCCCCTCACTCTTTTCTTCTCCCTTCTCTTTTCTTCCTTCATCTTTTTTCTCCTATCAAGCTCCTACTACCTGACATGATTTTCAAAGAGGGAGAGAGAAAGAATGGATGATGCCCAGTCCTTGCAAATCTCCCAAATATTAGACAGGCCCTATGAGAGCTTCTTTCAAATGTCCAAATACCGTTCTGCCACCAAGTTAGCAAGTGTCCTTTAAGAATATTTTACTTTCATCTAAAAATCTGAAAGTTTGATATCACAATCAGGAATGGGCAGGTATAGGTAGAGGCTATTCCATGACCATATCATGCAAGCACAGAAAATGTACTCTTGTAAATATCAGGCTGAATCTGTAATCAAAGGATTTGGATTCAAATCTCAACTTTGATTTTGAACCCTCTGTGACAATGAGCAAATCACTTTATTTTTCTCAGTCTTGGTTTCTTCATTTTGAAATTGGTTTTATCATGTGATTTCTAGGATCCTTTCCTTGTGACCCATAAACTTTTCCTGATTGTAAGAAATGTCACCTCTAAAGATGTATTGCTTCAGATAAAATTTTCAGAAAAAATTGCTCTATATCACTATTTATTAAAGACATGCCAATTAAAACAACTATTTTCACATTTTCATCTATCTCATTTCACATCTATCATATTGGCTAATGTGACAGAAAAGGAAAATGATAAATGTTAGAGTGGATGTGGAAAAATTGAGACTGATGTATTGTTGGCAGAGTTGTGAACTGATTCAGAAATTCTGAAGAATAATTTGGAGGTATGCCAAAGAGCTATAAAACTGTGAATATAATTTGACTCAGTAATACCACTACTAAGTCTATATTCTAAAACATTAAAAAGAAGAGAAGAGAAAAGAAAAAAGGGACCTATATGCACAAAAATATTTATAAAAGATCTTTTTAGCAAAGAATTGCAACTTGAGGGAATGCCTATCAATTGGGAAATGATTAAATAAATTACAAGATATGATTGTGATGGAATATTATTGTTACAAGAAATGACAATAAGAAAAACTTGGAAATACATGTGAAGTTATATAAAGTGAAATGAGCAGAATTAGGAGAGTACTGTATATAGTAACATCAATATTGTATAATGATCTACTATGAATAACCTGGCTACTCTCATCAATAAAGTAATATGAGACAGTGAATTGACTTCAAAGGAATTATGATGAAAAATGCTATCTACTTCCAGAGAAAGAACTGATAAGAGTCTGAATGCAGATCAAACATGTTTTTAAAAACTTTCTTAGTGGGGCAGAGCCAAGATGGCAGAGAGAAGAAACGACTCTCTAACCTCCTCTAACCTTCTCTCAAACCAACAGCAGATTACGCCTCCAAACTGTATTTGAAGTCAAAGAATACACAAATATTGGGAGGACAACACATTTATAGAAGAAGATGCCTTGGAAGAACTCCTGAACAAGTCTGTTCAAGACTTGTCTTGTGTTCAAGACAGTCTGCCAAATCCAGACTGCAGCATAGGGAAACCAGGGAGAGAATTTGGAGCAGAGAGTCAGAATGTTGTAACTTCCATGCACTTGGGAATCTTCTGTGAGCCTCTGTCCTAATTGCAAGCAGGTGATTTGACAGATTTGCCTTTTTTTTAAAAGACAAATTGTAAACCACTGAGCCCCAGAAGAACATTGACTTAGTAGCCATTCCAGCAAAGGAAATCAATCAGCAGAACTGCCCCACAGAAAATTAAAGCAGCTGTTGCTCCTTTGTATTGAACAGACTTCAAGCCTTAAAAAAAAATGAACAAAAAACAAAAAAGAACTCTCACCACAGAGAACTTTTATGGAGAGAACAATAGATCTCAAATCCTGAGGTTCCTAAAGGCAAAGTAATTCCAGAAGAAGCCCCAAAGAGAGACATAAGCTGGTGCCCATTTCCCAAGGCTTTCTTTGAAGATTGCATAAAGGATCTTAAAAGAGAGTTAGACAAAAAATGGGGAAATGAAATGAGATCATTGCAAGAAGGAATGGAAAAAAATGAAAAAAGAATGCAATAAATGAAAAAATTTAATTGGCCAATTGCAAAAGGAGCTAAAAAAGGTAACTGAAAAAATAATACACTAAAAATTAGAATTTTGACTCAATAAGACTAAGAATCAATCAAACAAACATAAAAAATGAAAAAATAGAAGAAAATATGAAATATTTCCTAGGAAAAACAACTGACCTGAAAAATAGATCTAGGAGAGACAATCTAAGTATCATTGGGCTTACTGAAAACCATGATGAAAAAAAGAACCTAGACATCATCTTACAGAAAATCATAAAATAAAACTGCCCTGATCTTTTAGAACTAGAAGGTAAAATAGCTATCAAAAGAATCCACAGATCACCTCCCGAAAGAGACCCCAAAATTAAATCCCCAAGTAATATTGTGGCTAAACTTCAGAACTATTGGACCAAGGAAAAAAATATTGCAAGCAACCAGAAAGAAACAATTTAAATACCAAGGAGCCACAATTAGGACTACCCAAGACCTATCAACTTCCTCCTTAAAGGATCAAAGAGACTGGAATCTGATATTCCAAAAAACAAAGGAACTGGGATTACAGCCAAGAATAAGCTTTCCAGCTAAAATGAGCATTATCTTTCAGGGAAGAAGATGAACATTCAATGATATAGATGAATTTCACCTATTTCTGATGAAAACCCCAAAACTGAACAGAACTCAAAAGAAGTATAAAAAGGTAAAAAGGAAAGAACTCTTGAGACTATATTTCTATTATGGGGGGAAAGTGGCCCTACTTTCTAAGTAGGAGAACTGAATGTGGAGAAAGGGACAGAATGGGATCCCATATGGAAGCAGGTATTTGGTGTTACAGGTGGAGAAACCAACAGGATGAGACAAAGAAAAAAAAAATGGGACAGAACCAAGATGATGGAGAAAAGGCAGGAAATTCCCTGAACTCTCTTCAGTTTCCCTCAGAAACAATTTCAAATCAAGATTTTGAACTCAAGTTGTTCTGATTCTAAGGCTCACATTCTATCCACTCTACTGCCTCTGCATACAATAAAGAATCTAAATGCTAAATAATTCTAGTAACCAGTCTTGGTCTTGAAGATTAGATAGTGCATCACCCTAACTTCACCCTTGTTTTAGTTATCTGTGATGAGATGTGAGAAAGTTGCAAAACCTGATAAAACCTAAGGCTATTTGGCCCTGGGAGTGCACAAACAATGCTCATCAATCTTGGCCAGTTGGTCCTAAACTGTAGGACTCAGTGTTGGGAACTATCTCATCCCTATCATTCCTCAGTTGTACCTCTAAACCATAATATTAACATAGCAACCTAATCTTTGTTTCTCTTTCCTATAGTTGTCTTTTATCTTCTGCCTTTTTCTAAACCCCTTTGGAAATTAACTGGCTATCAAGAAGTGTTATAAATCTTTGCCCCTTAATTTGGAGACTGAGTGTGCAAATTCTTTTGCCATATCCAACCAGAGATACCCTAATCTTGTTGGGTTGTCTTTCTCCTCAACAGAAAGAAGGTGAAGGATGTAGGAAGCAGAATATTTCCTGCACTGCCATTGTTATGCCCTGAATAAAATTATTATGGTCACCCCCCCCCCTTTCTTGCCATTAGGACTGGGAGAATTGAGTCAGGAAAAACTTTGCTGGAATAATTCCCCCTCCTTTTGAGTATTGCCTCTATCCTCACTATCTCCTGCCCTTAACCTTCTTATCTTGACTCTTATCCCTCAGGATTAGGTTATAATCTTTTCCTGGAATTATAGCTTGTCTGCTTACCCAGTGTCCTCACCTCCCTTATCTGTCTTTGTTTTCCCTAAAAGATTGTATACTCAAGTTATGTATTCTGTTTGCAAATCCTAGTTAGCTATATAAGTTCCCTGCCTAATTTACTTGGGGGCAGAATGATTTTTTAACGTGAGTTCCATTCCCATCAGGTAGCCTAAAACTCTCTACATTAAAAAGATTAAAAACCAATCTTTGTCTTGCCTCAGTTTCTCTGGCATTACACAGTTGTATTATTATATGGGTGGTAGAAAGAATATAATTGGGGGTGGGAGGAATTGGAAGAGAAAGGATATATATATATAATCAATGATTTTTTAAAAAAGATAATCCTGGAAAGATGGGTTGGAGCCAGATTGGAAGTGTTTTTTAGAGTATGACCCTTAGAGTAGTTTTTAGTCATTAGGAAGCCATTTAAATTATTTGAGCAAGAGACTGACTTATCAGAGTTTCATTTTAGGAAGATTTAATTGTTCAGTCTTTTCAATTGTGTCCAAGTCTTCATGACCTTTTTGGAAGTTTTCTTGGCAGAGATAATAGACTGATTTGCCATTTCCTTCTCTGGCTCATTTTACAGATGAGGAAATTGAAGAGGGTTAAGTGATTTGCCCAGTCATATTACTAGTAAATGTTGTAATGCCAGAGAAACTGAAGGAAGATAGAGATTAGATTTTTAATATTATAATAGTGGATAATTTGGGCTAGGAAAAACTAGCTGTCAGAATGAGACTCTTGGGCCTAAGCATCCAGCAGCAAGCAATTAATTCCAGAGACTTTTATAGGGCTCCAGCTATCAGGAAAACAAAGGCAAGGGAGAGGCAAAACACTGGGTGAGTGAAAATTCCAGGAATCATAATTTTAGTTTTAACAGGATGGGGATCAGGAGACAGCAAGTCTAGGGCAAGAGATAGTGAGCGATACCCAGGCATTTGAGCTAAGCCATCTGGAGTTTTATAATTCTTTGGAATATGAGAGTGGCCAGAGCTTTGAGGTCCCCAATTCTCTGTCCCACTGGAGCAAGGAAGGTGGGGAGGCCACAATTCCACTCAGGGCATAATAATTCAGGGAAACTGAGGTATTATAGTGTCTTAGTTCAGATTTCAACTTGGGTCAACCTCTTTCCACCTGTTCTCTCTGTGTGAGTGTGTCTCTTTGTTCTATCTCTGTCTTTCTATAATCTCCAAATATCATATAAATATGATCTATGGCGTGGGATTTGGCACCTAAAGTTGGGATTTGGTCATGTGAAGAATTCACAATGGCCATTCTCTTTGGCAAAAGGTAGATATATTTAGGCATATAGGTTACAGAAAAAATGAAGGAATACAATAGACACCAGAAATGTAAAACGTGAAATGGAAAATATATGGGAGAGCATATAAAAGACAAGTTCCTCAGTGGGACTCACAATTACCCAGTAGAAAGGAAGCTCCCCATGAGGCTGGGGCATGCCCTTAGCTGGCAGGCTAAATCCTGAAAGGGACTTTGCATCCTCAAAGAGTTAGTTAGCTATAAGGAGAAGTGAGGTTGGGAAACTTAATGGAGTTAGGGGAGATACTATGGGGCATGGGAAAATGGAAGGGGAAAGATACCACAAGGCAGAGTGCTGTGGCAGGTTGATCCAAAGGAAAGTAGCAACCATGGAATGGACCAAAAATAGGTTTTATAGGGGGATTTTTTTTTCTGAGGCAATTGAGGTTAAGTGACTTGCCCAGGGTCACACAGCTAGGAAGTGTTAAATGTCTGAGACCAGATTTGAATTCAGGTCTTCATGACTTCAGGGTTGGTGCATTATTTACTTACTTGTGCCATTAACTGCCCCATATAAGGAAAATTTAACCTCAGGGATATGAGCTTGGTATTTCTACAGAGGGTAAGTCTCAGGAGTTTGACATTACATGGATTTTAGACTGGACAGTATCCCCAAAAAGAGGGACCAGAGAGCTAAACTAATCTGTATCAGAGCCTTCTGCCTGCTTGCCCCAGGGATCCTTTACAAACCACACAACACTGAAGACCTCATTATCTCTGTCTCTGTCTTTGTCTCTGTCTTTCTGTCTCTCTTTCACTCTTCACTTTCTCTTTTATCTCATAAATATAGTGATACACACTTACATAGATGTGCATATATATACATAATATATGGAGTGGTACATAGTAAGCACTTGATAAATGTTTGGTTTAATGACTTACCCTCTAATTCTCAAAGTCCAATGGGAGATATACCATGTAAACAAGCTATATACATAATAAATTGAAGATCAACAGGTGAAAGAAACTGTCATTCAGGGAGATCAGGAAAGGTTTTTTGCCAAAACTTAAATTTTACCTGAGACTTGAAGGAAGCCATGGAGTCCAGGAGGTAGAAAGGAGAGAGGAAGTTTCACCTCTAATTGAAAATGTCCCAGATCCAGAGATTGAGTGTCTTTTGTGAGGAACAACATGAAGGTCAATGATACAGGATCAAAAATCACAAAGTATCTGGGTGGGGTATCCAGGGAGGGACATTATGTAAGAAGACAAGAAAGGTTGAAAGGTGCCAAGTGATGAATGACATTATAAACTAAATAGAGGATTTTATGTTTGATCCTGGAGTTAATAGAGAGCCACTAGATTTGATTAAATAGGAAGGTGGTATGGTCAGACCTGTACTTTAGGAAGATCAATTGTGACAACAGATGGAGGATGACCTAGTGTCCATACTCCAGAGGAATAAATTTGAGGCAGGAATATTAACCAAAAAGCTAATATAAGGAGACTTAGTATATACTAGCAATTAAGTGGTAATAATATTCTAATTCTTCATGATCCCATTTGGGGTTTTCTTGGCAAAGATCCTGAAGTGGTTTGTCATTTCCTTCTGAGGCTCATTTTACAGGTGAGGAAACTGAGGCAGACAGGGTAAAGTTCATTTGTCTGGGATCACATAACTAGTAACTGAGATTAGATTTGAACTCAGGAAGATAAGTGTTCTCCTGGTATGCTATCTACTATGCTACCTGGCAACCTTAACTCCTACAAAAACAGCCAGAGCTATTTGGAATGAAGAAGTTATGGTACAGACTAAGAGAGTCTAACTTTGTTCCAGGTATATTGCTCTGAAATTTAGCTTTGAGCTCTTTATGCATAAAGAATATATAATTTGTTTTTAGGACTTTGGCAGAGTTCCTGGAACCCAAGGGAACTTCTTTGCTGACTACTTTTAATTTTCTTGCCAATAGCTTTTACTTTTATAAACTATCTTGGGAACTGCTTTAACCTAGGTATATTTGTATATATATTTTTATTAAAGGGATTGGTTATTTGAACCTCATGCTCTAAGTGATATCTTGAACATGGAACTGTGACCAGCACAAACATTAATCCACTCTGATATTTAAAAATGCTCTTAAAATCCAAATTCTAGAAATTACAATTTATACTCTTTTATCTTTTCTATTCCCAGTTTGGAAAGAGAAATTAGTTAGTAATGAACCTTTGCATGAAAAAATTTCTTAAAACCCAAGATGGTTATTAAAATCCTCTTTGCCTTTTCTTTTCTTCATGCTAAATAAATTGGATTCCTTGACCATTCTCTTTGGTTCCCAAAGGATCCTCAGGAGCCAAAGGCAGCCTCAAAGAGCTTTTCCCTGGACCTCTGTCAGTCTTGACTGCCTTCCAATTTTTTATATCATTTTCACTTGTCTCTTTCTTAAGGTCTTTGCCAATTTCTCTAATGCTCTCAACAAAGCTGAAGAGCACTAAATTTCACACAATCAGCTAGAATGGGCTTGTCCATAGCAAAAGAATCACCTTTAATCTCCATCTTGTTCTATTGTTGTGTGGGCACGTGGGCATGTCAGTATATTACAGACTGAGCACACCCAGAGTACAATGGAATAGGGGGAAGATGCTGATTCTGTATTTTGAAGCTGATGGGTCAAATCCTTCCCTGGCTACCTTAGCATTGGATTAGTGCCTAGTGCTGACAAAGTTGAGAGCATGTATTCATTTCTCATTCCTTTGAACAGAGAAGGAGAGATCCACAACCACAGACTTCATTGCTAATACTGGTCAGCAAAAATAAATGAATATACCTCTCCTACAGTTACTTTATCCTCACAACAATCTTGTAAAGGTAGACAATACAATATCCCTATCATATAGATAAGAAAACTAATTCTTATCTAAGTTCACATAGTTACTTAAGTATCCTACTTTCAAATCCAGAAGTTGTTTCCAAGTCTTAATTATTCATGCTGTTGATAGTAAAGAGGGGTTGGGTGCTACATATCCTCCCTCGCCTCCTTCTTCTTTTCCTCTAAAGAAGCTAATTTATCTGAATAGACAATTCTAGGTAAGGAAATTCCCTGTTCAATGGATATCAGAGACTGTTTAGCACTTATGATAGTAGAGCATTTCCCAAGATATTCCCAGAAGTTAAATATTTGAGTCACCTGTTTCTAGAAGATTTCAAAATATCCATGACTTCATCGGAGTATACTAATGTGTATGTAACTCTATCCACTGGAACTGCAGGCTCTCTCCAATGTCCTCTTCTCTTTTTATACTCTTTTCCCTGAAAATCTTAACCTCTTTCATAGTTTTAGTTATTACCTTCATGGATAGAAGCTTCTTTCAGATTTATGTTTCAAGCTGAGTGTTATCCTTTAGTCTCATACTTACAACTCTCTCCTGAATAACTCCATGTCCTGCCAAAATTTTAAACTCAAGGATTTCAAAACTGAGTTCAACTTCTTCTTGAAGCCTGCCACTCCTCATAAGGTCTGCATTTCTGTTGATGGTTCCACTAAATTCCTAGTCACCTAGTTTCATAACCTCCTATTCATCCTTAACTTATCTTCCACTCAGGTCCCATTAGTTTACAGCTGTTGTCAATGTTGTCATATCTTTGAAGTACCCAGCCTCTTACCTCCACTCACTGCGTCACTACCCTAGATCAGGATCTTTCCACCGTTGCCCAGATTGGGCAATAGTCTTTTAATTGGTTTCTCTATTTCTAATTTCTTTCCTCTCTAAACCATTTGGATTTTGCATCCAAAGTAATCTTCCTAATATATAGGCTAATTACTCCTCTACTTTAAAACTTACAAAATTAAGTTAAAAATCAATAGTTTGAATTCTAAGGTTTGTCACCATTTGTTTAAAGTCTACTTATTTGACTTCTTGCCAAGTATTTCCTCGAATACACTCAATACTATAATCAATCCAGATTACTTCCTATTTCTTGAACAAATCTTGCCTTCTCACACTTTCATCAGTGTGTCCTCCATGCGTAGAGTCAACTTTGTCCACATCTCCACCTGCTGAAATTCTCCTTATCCATAATGAGGATTGGACTTCTTTGATCTCCCCACCTAGAAATAAAAATTCCTTCCTTGAATTTCTTATGTCACACTTGACCTCTTCTAAGCCCTTGATAATTTCCTAAATTTATACTTACATACGTATCTCACAACTTTCCTAAATTGTAATTCTCTTGTAGTACAATAGAAATTTCAGTTTAAATCCCATTCCTACTACTTCCTTCCTCTTTGATTTTAGGTGATCATTTTATCTCACCTTAGTGTTTTCATATAAAAAAAATAAGATTTGGGGAGATAATCTCTAAGATACCTTCCACTCCTAAATTTTAGGAGTTATGGAGGCAGAGACTGTAATTAACACAGCTTTGTATTCACAACCCCTCATATATTGCTTAATACATGAGTTTAAAGTGACCAAAAATTTCATTACCTAATGTTGAATATCTGGTGACTAGTCTCTCCAAATTAGAGTAGCATTCCAACAATTGGTCATTTGCCAGTGGCTCATCTGGCCTATACATGAAATCTTTGTTTTTAATTAAAGCTTCTTATTTTTCAAAACATATGCATAGATAATTCAAAATTAATCCTTGCACAACCTTGTGTTCCAATTTCCAGCCCCATTCCCACACTCTCTCCTCTAGATGGCGAATAGTCCAATATTTGTTAACCTTGGTAGAAGTATATA
Organism: Antechinus flavipes; assembly: GCF_016432865.1. Taxonomy (NCBI): domain Eukaryota; kingdom Metazoa; phylum Chordata; class Mammalia; order Dasyuromorphia; family Dasyuridae; genus Antechinus; species Antechinus flavipes. Next base: position 119,278,107 of record NC_067399.1, on the reverse strand, counting down.
TACATGAAATCTTTCCAGAAATATGACATTTTATGTATGTGCTTTTGGAAGTCCTGCTCCAGGGTCTCCATCCTGCCTATGGGTAGCCTGTGTTTTTGAAGATTATAGCAGCAGACGTGAAATGAGCAGAACCAGGAGATCATTATACACTTCAACAACAATACTATATGATGATCAATTCTGATGGATGTGGCTCTTTTCAACAATGAGAGGATCCAAATCAGTTCCAATTGATCTGTAATGAACAGAACCAGCTACACCCAGAGAAAGAACACTGGGAAATGAGTATGGTCCACAACATAACATTTCTACTCTTTCTGTTAATGTTTGCTTGCATTTTTGTTTTTTCCTTCTCAGGTTATTTTTACCTTCTTTCTAAATCTGATCATTCCTGTGCAAAAAGATAACTGTATAAATATGTATACATATATTGTATTTAACATATACTTTAACATATTTAACATGTATGGGACTATCTGCCATTAGGGGAGGGAGTAGGGGAAGGAGGGAAAAAGTTGGAATAGAAGGTTTTACAAGGGTCAATGTTGAAAAATTATCCATGCATATGTTTTGTATATAAAAAGCTATAACAAAAAAATAAAATTTAAAAAAGATTATACCAGCAGAATAAAAGCTCTAGCTAATTTTAGCAAGCTACAAAGGTTTTGAGATCAGCCAATTTACAGTCTATTTCTTTCATTTAAGGATCAGGATGTAAGTACAGAAAAACTCACATTTGGTCCCCAGGTAATGGATTTTGTCAATCCCCCACAACAGCCTCCCACAAAAGGAGGAAACCCACCCTAATAATATTGATTTTTGAAAGTGAAGTTAATATATTAGTGAGTATGTGTACTAAGATGTGTAGCAAATCCTGTCTTTTTATGCAAAAGTAAATTACCTCTTTGTCCCAATGATGCTGAATCTTAAGTTATTAGAGTATCAATTTTTAGTGGGATTTTTTATTTCCTTTCTTCTTCTAGCCACCCATCTTAATGACACTGAGAATGATCTCCCCCACCAAAAAAAAATACTGTAATGATTCTTTACCTTTTTCACTCATTAACATATAGTGATAGAAAAAATTGCACAAAGAATATCATGAAATTTTTCCAGTTTTCTTCTTTTATCAAAGACTAAATGAGCTTTTTAGAGAATTTTTGGTACCCTAAGGAGATGTGAATATTGGCCTACAAACTTACTGTGTTAGTAGTGATAACTCACGGATTTTTTCCTAATCACTCTAAAAGTCATCATTACTTAGAATTTCATATTATATGTGAAAATAAACTGCTTATTCCATATGAGATTCATGTTTGTACACTGGGCAACTTTTTAAAAAGACCAATAAGAGAATATTTTGGTTTGCATCCAGAGGTCATTAGTTCTTTGTCTGGAGAGAGAGAATATTTTTTACATGAATCTTTTGATAGTTGTCTTGGATTATTGCATTGCTGAAAATAGCTAAGTCATTCACAATTGTTCATTGTACAATATTGCTATTACTGTGTATAATGTCCTGGTTGTCCTCACTTCTTTCAGCATAGTTCATGTAAGTCTTTCTAGGTTTTTCTGAAATGCACCTGCTCATTTCTCATAGCACACCAGTATTCCATTATAATCATCTAGTTGGGCCATTCCCCCAATTGATGGGCATCCTCTCAATTTCCAATTCTTTGCCACTACAAAAAAGTCTTGTACAAATAAGTCCTTTTGCCTTTAAAAAAACAAACAAACAATTTTGGATACAGATGTAATAGTAGTATTGCTGAATCAAAGGATAAACACAGTCTTATAGGACTGTGGACATTTCACTTTGCTTTTTATCAGTCCAAACAGTTTCACCAGTCCAAAACTCCACCAACAATGCATTAATGACCCAATTTTCCCCACATCGCCTCCAGCATTTATCATTTTCCTTTTCTGATATATTAGCCAATCTGATATGTATGAGGTGATACCTCAGAGTTATTTTAATTTGCATTTCTCTAGTATTGATTTATAGCATTTTTTTATCATTATAACTAGAAAGATCTTCATCTGAAAACTGCTTATTCATATCTCTTGACCATTTATCAACTAGGGAATGACTTGGATTTTTATAAATTTGATTCAGTTCTCTATTTGAGAAATGAAACTATTATCAGGCACACTTGCTATTGAAAATTTCTCTAGTTTCCTGCTTTCCTTCTAATCCTGATTGTATTGGTTTTGTTTATGCAAAACTTTTAATTTTAATATAATCAAAATTATCCATTTTATATTTCATAATGCTCTCCATTTCTTGTTTGGTCACAAAATCTTTCCTTATTTATACATCTGACATGTAAATTATTCCATGCTCCCCTAATTTGTTTATGGTATCCATATGGTGTTGCCATTATATGTCTAGTAAGAGAACGGCTCTTTCTCCAACATTCTTGGAAATAATATCTTACTGAATGAATTTCAGAAACAGGTCTGCCATCCAAAATGTGCCTATTCTTTTGTTAAATTTATTGCCCAACTGTTTCAGCAACCATTCAGGGGAACTCAACTCAACAATGACTCACACATTGTCAGAAGCATGCAGAGAATAACTGTACATCTTCATTTCTACTTATTTTGCCAGGAACAGATATGACATATGCAGAGTGAGAATTTTTTTTAAAATTTATTTCTTTTTAATACACATTGCTTTATGAATCATGTTGGAAGAGAAAAATCAGAACAAAATAGAAAACCATAGGAGAGATTTTTTAAAAGCAGAAAAAAAGAAGTGAACATAGCATGTATTAATTTACATTCAGTCTCCATACTTCTTTTTCTGGGTGCAGATAGCATTTTCTTTCCAAAATCTATTGGGATTGCTTTGAGAATCCCTGAGGAAGAACCAAGTCTTTCATAGTTGATCATTATTCTTGCTGTTATTGTGTACGATGTATTCCTGGTTCTGCTTGTTTTGCTCAGCATCAGTTCATGTAAATCTTTCCAGGCCTTTCTAAAACCAGCTTGTTCATGATTTTTTAATAGAACAATAATATTCCATTATATTCCTATACCACAACTTGCTCAGCCACTCCCTAACTGATACTTATTTTCCAAATTTTCGCTACCACAAAAAAGAGCTGCTACAAACATTTTTGTGCATGTGGGTCCTTTTCCGTTCTTTATGATTTCTTTGAGATTCAAACCCAGTAATGGCATTGCTAGGTCAAAGGATATGCACAATTTTATAGCCTTTTGGGCATAGTCCAGATTGCTCTCCAGAATGGTTGGATAAGTTCACAACTCCACCAACAATGCATTAGTGTCCCAGTTTTCCCACATCCTCTCCAACATTTATCATTATCTTTTTCTGTCATCTTAGCCAATCTAAGAGGTCTTTTAATGTGCATGTTGTAGAATTAGAGTTTAATATTACCACAACTATATAAAGATCCTATGACTATAGGGAGGTATGAAAGTAGTATAGCCAATAGAAGACTGGGCCAGAGTCAAAAAGACCCGAGTTAATATCCCATGTGACTCTGGGAAAGTCAATTTACCTTTATTTACCCTAGTTTCTTCATCTGTTAAATGGGGATAACAAATGTACTTACCTTACAAGGTTGTTCTGAGGATCATATAAGATTATATTTGTAAAGTACTTAGTACAGTTCCTAGAACATATTAGGTCCTGTATAAATATTTAATCTCTTCCCCCTTTGCTTTCCCTAAGATGTTCTTGGATGAAATTTATATTATGATCTTGTTGAAAGTCAAATAATAAATTCTAAAAGAAATTATACTGGAAATTCATGCAGTAAAAATATTGGGGATTTGAGTACTGTTATACTCAGCTTACTTTCTATTTAACATCTGGAATCACTAACCCATAGCATGATGAACTACAATTGTCCTTACAAATTGTTCTTCCATATCATCAAGGTTCATGCCCTCATTTCATAAGATACTCAAGCCCTGTGGAAATGGAGTGACTTGACAACAGTCACACAATTAGTAATGCATTTAAGACTAGAATGCAAATCTTCTGACTTCACAGAACAAAATTCTTTTCACTCTATCCCTTTTGTTCCACTGAATTCTTTCTTACCTCTCATATTTATCTATTGCTTGATAACACAACTAATATACATAATGGAGATAAGTAATAGTTTGAGTAAAATAGCCGAATGCAACATAAATCCACAAAAATTATCAGCTACTATATAACAGTAGGAGAAAATGATAGTAAAATAAATTCCATTCAAAAATAACTATAGAATATAAAAATATCTGAGTTAACCATTAAGCTATATTCAGGACTTAAATACAATCACAAAATAAAAAGTCTTTTACAAGGAAAAATAAATATAGAAATATTCTAAACTCATAGTGGTATGTATGGCAACATAACAAAATTATAATGATACCTAATTACTTGACAGCTATAGTGCCATATCAAACAGATCACCAAGGAGTTATTTTACTCAAACTAATTAGAAGCTATGTAGACTTCCCCTTTGATCCAACAGTGTTACTACTGGGCTGATATCCCAAAGAGATCTTAAAGAAGGGAAAGGGACCTGTATGTGCAAGAATATTTGTGGCAGTCTCTTTGTGGTGGCCAAAAACTGGAAACTGAGGAGATGCCCATCAATTGGAGAATGGCTGAATAAATTGTGGTATATGAATGTTATGGAATATTATTGTTTGGTAAGAAATGACCAACAGGATGATTTCAGAAAGGCCTGGAGAGACTTACATGCACTGATGCTGAGTGAAATGAGCAGGACCAAGAGATCATTATATACTTCAACAACAATACTATATGATGATCAATTCTGATGGACCTGGCCATCTTCAGCAATGAGATGAACCAAATCAGTTCCAACGGAGCAGTAATGAACTGAACCAGCTACACCCAGAGAAAGAACTTTAGGAGATGACTAAGAAGCATTATATAGAATTCCCAACCCCCTTTTTTTGTCCGCCTGCATTTTTTATTTCCTTCACAGGCTAATTGTACACTATTTCAGAATCTGATTCTTTTTGTACAGCAAAATAACGATTTGGACATGTATACTTATTTTGTATTTAATTTATACTTTAACATATTTAACATGTATTGGTCATCCTGTCATCTAGGGGAGGGGATGGAGGGAAAGAGGGGAAAAAATGGAACAAAAGGTTTGGCAATTGTCAATGCTGTAAAATTAACCATGCATATAACTTGTAAATAAAAAGCTATTTAAAAAAAGCTATGCAGACTAATATCATAAATTATTTGAAAAAAGAAAGGAGCCAGAATGTTAAAGGAAATAATGAAGAGAAAATAAGAATGAAAAGAGCTAATATTTCTAGAAAAACAAAATTTAAAAATAAAAATTGCTAGGAAAACTGTAAAACAGTTTGGCAGAAGTTAAATTTGAATTAGTGCCTTACTCCAAAAATCAAAATAAGTTCCAAATGGATATGCAACCTAAACATAAAAGGTCATGTTCTTTTTTTTGTTGTTATATTTTAAGAACAAGATCAAGTATATTTTACAACCCTGGTTGAGATAATATTCTTTACAAAGAATAAAATTCTGAATGAAGATTAGTCAGTCACACAAGACAAAATAGAGAATTTCAAAGACATAAAATGTTTAAAGTTTGGCACAAATAAAATCAATGTATCCAAAAGAAGACTAGAAATCATATAGTGGAGGCAAAAATCTTTGCATCAAATATTGATGATAAATGTTGATATACAAAATACAGATAATTTATTTAAATATAAAATCAAGAGCCATTTCAATAGCCATTGTAATATATACATATGTGTGTATATGGATCCATAGTTTTCAACAGAATTATAAATTACTAATAGCTATATATAAAAATGAAATAAGTCACTAATAAGTAGAGAAATACAAATTAAAACAAGAATGAGATTTTACTTTATACTTAATAAATTCTCAAAAATGACAAAAATGGAAATAGTCAATTTTTATAATGTTCAAAAATAAGCATAATAACACAAAAGTGAAGAGCCTAGTAAATTGTTTCAATTTAATTTTGTTTTCACCTGTGTTTATGATTTTTCTTTTCTCGAAAAGAAACTTCTTGACTAATCCTCCTGTCTCTCTCACTAACCATGTAATAATCAGCGGTCATTTAGGAGAAAACTATCCTTGTCACCATTTTCATGCTCTTTCATCCTTGTCTACTTCAATCCTGTCCTACTTATGTCCCAGTTGAACCCCCCCACTGTCCATTTTTACATTAAGCAATCTCTTCTTCATCCTAAATATCTTTTTATCGCATTCTTTCCAGCTATTACCCCTTCAAGAGACCTGGTTGTGATCTAACAGCATTTCACTTTCATGTATCCTCTCTAATACTAGCTGCACCTTCTCTCACTTTTCTCTTCATGCTGGCCATGGAGACAATCAAAAAAATTCCTCTCCCCTGTCACTTCCCAACTCTTTCTTTACCTACTTCCTTATTTCCTCCTTTGAAGAAATCACGAATATCAAATATAGTGTGTATTTGTTACTTTACAACTGGGGGTGTTCAATATGCTTCTTATACCAATGAGCAGTATAACTGAAACATGATTTAATTATGAAGAATAAGTAGGAAGAAACCCTAGAGGCCATCTAGTTCAACCATGCATAAAAAAAGAATGTCTCCTGAAATATACCCAACAAGTTGTCAGCCAGTTTCTGCTGGAAATTCTCTCACTGAGAAGAACTTGCTATTTCCAGAGATCACCTTTTAGATAGATCTATTTATTAAGGTCAACTTGACATCATCCTTATTGAAATGTGTTCTCATTACTCTTTGTTCTGCCCATTAAGATCAAGTAGAACAACTATAATATCTCTTCCATGAGGTAATCTTTCAAATAGTGTAAAACCACTATTATGATCCTCTTCTCTTTTGAACACCATTTCCTTCAGTCGGTCTTCATATAACAAGGGACTCAAGATTTTTCATTATCTGATTTCCCTTATTTTGGACTCTCTCCCATTGATCACTGACTTTTCTAAAATGCAATGCCCCAAAACCATAATGATATTTCAGACATAGTCTGACTAGAGATTATCACACCTCTAGTCCCAAATATTATTTCTTTTACAATATGAAATCATATTAGCTTTCGTGTCTGTCTTATCATTCTCTTAGCTCATATTGAGTTTGAAGGTCACAAAAATATCGAGATCATTTGAGCCAAATAGCCACACCGTGCTAATTTTATATTTAGGGAATTTTTTTCTTAAACACAAATATAAAACTTTACATTTATCTCAAGTAAATTTTATACTATTCCATTTAGTCCAATGGTGTAATAACTCTCAAAATCCACTTCATCTGTGAATCTGTCATTTAAACTATTAGGTCTCCTCTCTCAATTTTGTGTCACCTGGGGGGGGGGCAGATACCAGATGGCAGAGTGAAGCCAGGAAGGAGCTCAGGTTTTCCCAGTTTCCATAAAAACCACATGAAACCAAGCCTCTGAACAGAGTCCGGAATGACAGAACTTACAAAGAGATGAAACAAAACTATTTTGTAGCTCAAGATAGATTGGAAGGACTGCAAGAAACATAAATCTCTCTGGGGTTAAAGGGGTTCTCTAGTTTTTCTAGAAAGAAAAGGAAAAAAGGAAGGAAGGAAGGAAGGAAGGAAGGAAGGAAGGAAGGAAAAGTTGACCATATCTACACTATATCTATACATCTATACCAAAACTACCAGAAATCATGATAATCTCAATACATATACAAAAAGCTTTTGATAAAATATACTATTCCTATTAAAAATACTAGAAATTTTAAAATATTTTTTCCTATTTCTTCTAATTTTCCTCTCCCAACACAATTCATGTGGAAATATATTTTAAAAATCGAATATATACATATAACCAAAATGTGCTTTATATGTAACTGGGAAAAATTAAAATATAAAAAATTTTTGTGTGTGTTAACTGCATATCTTATAAGAATGTCTTATCCATACCTTTGTTCAAGTCATTGCCCATAAAAAGTTGCTTTTTAATTGATGCACAACTGTACAGAAGCATCTCTCTCTAAAGTGAAGTGCTTCCACAATAAATGCATTAACCTCCAACAGCTGTGCCACTCCAGCTGTGCCACATATGACTGATTCCTCTGAAATAGAATCTGAAATTTCAGCAAACCACAGAGGAAATTAATCTTTAATGAACTTGTGATGATAATGATTAGCTGTATACTAGATTCTAGGTTCTCATGTCAGACTGACTTCCAAACCTAATTATTTTTGCATAGCATTTTTTTTAAGATTTTAGAGTTCTAGGTTCTCTCCCTTATCCCCACTCAAAACCACATGTGAAGTTATTCAAAACATGTCCATAAAAGTCAAGTTGTGAAAGAAAACAGATCTCCCACCCTAATGAAAATAAAATCCCTCAAGAAAAATTAAGTTAAAAGAGAGAACAGAGAGAGACAGAGAGACAGAGACAGAGATAGAGACAGAGATAGAGACAGTGAGACAGAGACAGACAGAGGCAGACCGAGAGAGAGACAGAGAGAGAGAAAGAGAGAGACAGAGAGAGAGAGAGAGACAGAGAGAGAGAGAGAGAGAGAGACTATTCAGACACAATCAGTTTCTTCTCTGGGTATGGACAGGAATTTTCATCATAAGTCCTTCAGAGTAGTTATTAATTTTCACTAAAATTAATTTTGTTGCAAGTGATGAAAATGGAACAGAGCTAAACAAGGAAGCAGAGACCTGAGACTAAACTACTATAACATCCTGCTCCTTACCTGATAACATACAAATGTTTGAACAATCAGAAGTCCAGAAATAAGGAGCTTTCTTTCTTATTTCTGTGAATATCCAGGGCAACCAGCCTGATCAGACTAGCATTCACCAGGGTCACCAACGAAAAGATGTCATGACAGCAATATAGGAAGAATGTGTGACTTTTATCATCTTGGGAAATTCTCTTTGTGGGTATTCTTTCCACTACCACATGTAACAGCCCATCTCTTACTTAATGGGCCAGTCTTAGGAAGTTATCTGAGGCATACAGCAGTTGAGAAACTCACTGATGGCCAGAGTCAGAGGCAAACTTGGAACCCAGGTCTCCTGACTCTAAGCCCATTCGATCAAAAAGCATTTATCAAATGCCTATTCTATACAATATACTGTATTAAATTCTATCGACAGAAAGACAAAAATGAGAATCCCTACCTATTAGAAGCTTATGTTCTAAATGGGGAGGAAGCTTATGTTCTAAAAGGGAAAAATAAGTATGTACAAAATACATATAATTAAACATTATTAAACAAAATTATTAAACGTAATTAAACAAAATTAAACATGAAAGGTACTTTCAGGGAAGAGGCTCTAAGGACTGGGGTGATCCAGAAAAACTTTTTATAGGAGGTGCCATTGGAGCTGAGCTTGGAAATTAGTCAACAGGTGTTTATTAAATGCCTAGCACCGTGCTAAGAGTGGACAGTAGGCAGGGAAGATAGGGTTTCTAACTAAGAGAGAACCTAGAACTCAAAAATCTTAAAAAACAAATGTTATGCAAAAATAATTGCCCCTGTTGAGGTCTCATGGTCTCATGCAAAAAAGTAAAACTATCACTGATATGAAATTTTTTTCTTCTGCTATTGACAATTAGCCCATTGTTAATATAATTTCAGGATTTTTAAAGGATATAATTAACACAATAACACAAAGCATACATGCATTATTTTCTATTTTTGTCTGTATCCAGGTTATCACTAATACTCTGAAGCATCTCATGTGGACCTGGGTCTAGAGATTGACCATGTACAAGGAATCTTTCCTAATCTCACCCCCTGCCCCCCTTAATGCTCATGTCTTCTCTCTGTTGATTATTAAGTCGATCTTTTCCAAAATCTTTCCGTTGCATAAGTTGCATATTATTTCCCCGACTGGAGTATAAGTTTCTTGAAAGCAGGGACTATAATTTGCCTTTCTTTGTATCCCTAGCACTTAGTATAGTTCCTGGAACATAGCAGGTGCTTAATAAATATTTATTAACTGAATAACTTCTGATTATGGTAAAGGAAGTGACCCATAATAAATCCTCTACAAGCAAAAAAAGATGAAGAGTCTGGTCACATTAGATTTAGAGAAAAGAAAATGTTAAAGGTTTGGATATGATTTTATTTCATTTTTTAAAATTGGAATTGGTGTAATTTAAAATTGAACTTTAACTGTTTGCCTGTCTAGAAAAACTTTTATGATTCATCACACATAGAACAAGTCACAGATAATAGATAGCATGCCAAAATATTTAAACTGCAAGATCGTGCTACTTGGGTAATAATTCTGTTGCTTTCAGAAGTACTCGTTAGAAATGTTGGGATTGGACTAGATTAAATTCATATTCCTAGAGCTACTCTTTTATGTACCTTATTCCTTAGGAAGTATATAATATGTTAAATATATAGAAAGGTTCTTTTGGGCTTCAAACTCAGCACTCTATCCATGAGGCTGTGGGAAGAAATAAGAAAAACATGAAAGGTGTGAAAAACATAGTTATTGCCTTGCCTCTTGGAAAAATCAAGGAAATTAATTTAGACACTGCCTGATTGTTATTTTAATTGACTGCTATGCAGTGTAGGACAGCTAGGTGGCACAGTGGACAGAGCACTGACCTGGAATCAGGAAAACTCATTTTCAAATATGACCCCAGGTCCGTACTAGCTCTGTGATCCTGGGCAAGTCATTAACCCTCTTTGTCTCAGTTTCTCATCTGTAAAATGAAATGGCAAACTACCCTAGCTTCTTTGCCCTCCCCCCCCAAAAAAAATCCCAATTGGTTTTAAAAAGAGTAAACAGTCACTGAACAATAAATAGTGTGGAGACAATTTAGAAGAGCATTCATGTGAGACTAAAAGATCCAAATGTTTGGATTTAAAAAAAATCTGTTTTCTAATAGTTATAGAGTAACCTCATAATCACTCATGAAGAGCAGGAAGCATGAGTCCCATAGATTTAAAAGCGAAATAGGAAGATAAGTGTTGGTTTAGGGATTTGTGATAAAGTATCATAGGATCCAACACCCTCTTCTGAATTTTGTTGGTATGGAAATGAAATTACTACCTTTGGCAGTAATAAGCAGAAAAAAAAACATTTAACAGTCTGGTCTTTCCTTGGGCAAAAGCTCATCAGTATATAATAGGGTTGGGCATGAGTATTCTGTGGCTACTCCAAGCAGGAAGCCCTTTACAACCTCAGCAATCCAGAGGCTGCAGGAAACTGGAGCTAGCATGATTTAAAAACAGAAGCAGATCCACTTGTTATTTCTACCACTGGCATTGGAGGCCCACCAGATACAGCAGTAAAATCTGTTAAGAAAATTAGAGCCAAAATTCTGCCACCTGATTTTTTTTCTCATCTGAGACTGATCAAGCTAACCCAGAAGTATTACTCATTGACTTGCAAATCGCACTTCTCAAATTAGATGGTTCAGGAGAAAAGTTTCTGAGACTTCAACACAAAATATTACCAATGTTCATTCAGGAACTTTAATTGAAAATTCTGAGCCCTCACTTATTCTGTCAACACTACCTCTTGTACAACCTACTCTTAAAATTCCAACATTACCTCTAGAATATTTAGCTGTCCAGTTTAGGAGTCTTTTGGTCAGGAGCAATGCCAAGTATCTTTTACTCTAGTGGATAGTTTTCCAGATTCTCATTTCAAAGATCATTCAACATAAAAACCACTCTGCTGTTAGAATTGAACATTTCAAATACAACATTTGCCTACCAAGCTGGAGATTTCGTCAATATTATTTGTCCTAATGGTGCTTCAGATATAAAGGAATTATTTTTAAAGACTACAGACTTCAGAGAAAAAAAGAATATTGTATTATATTGAAAGTTAAAGAAAACAATAAAAAAGAAAGGAGCAGCCATACCATACCATATTCCCGGAAGAGTTTATCTTCATTTCCTTCTTACTTGGTGCCTTGAAGTATAAGCAATTCCTGAAAAGGTATTTTTTTGAGTCCTTGTGGAATATAACAGTGATAATACAAAAAAGTGAATTTTACAAGAGCTTTGCAGCAAACAAAGGACTTATGACTAATCATCTCATATAAGACTCTTATGTCTGCTTGTTAGACTTAATCCACGTTTTTCTAACTTTTAGGCGACCTCAATCTGCTGCTAAGATATCTTCCCAAGGTTAACTGAGGCACAAATTTTAAGTCATTTATTAGCAAAGCTAGCAATTACCAATAAATTGAATGTTTCCCCAGTAGCCAAGGATAAACTCAGGGATGTGCAGAGAGCATTTTTCTAGTCAATAAAGAGAAACTAATCAAAAAATTAAATGTATTTGTTAATGAGATTAGTATTCATGATAGTGATGCATATTCTTAGGATTTACCAAAAGTATAATAGTATAACAAGAATAGGGAATAGGTCATTTGTAACATAAAGGCTGTAGGCATTTCCAACTCCATGTGACTTTAATTAAATCAAAACTCAATTTTATTATTGGGTTGGGTATCCAAGATTAAAGAAGCAATGCATTGATATATTATGAGAACATCTTGGAGTGTTTGTAAGTTTTCATGAGTCTAAATGAGGAATTAATTTACATGCAAACAGGGAAAATACACACAGAAAATGGGAAGGTTTATAAAACAAGAGATTTGGGCTCAGGAGGAGCCTCACTCTAACAATTTGGTAGGTCTCAATTTTTTCAACTTAACTTATAAAAGCTAGCTTAAAAAGAAAAATCTTGCTTTATCAGTTCCTCTATGGCACAGAAATGCAAATTGAGAATAGATATAATCATCCATAGAGGAACTGATAAAAAAAATTATTTTCTTTTTGTAGTCTTTCTTTTATTAAAATATAATAATGCTATTAAAATTTACCCCATTTCTATCAAAGCATGTAAGGTAGTTTTGATCTTAAAAAAGAAAAGGTCTATTATAAAATCTACCTAAAAAAATCAATGACTTTTAAAAATAATTTTTACCATGAATTTACCTTGAAAGAACTAGTCAAGCATTCCTAGATAGAAAAGTGGCAAAAAGAAGTGAATAAATTCTTCTCAAAAGAATTTAAAGCTATTAACTATTTGAATGAATGTTATTCCAGATAACTAAAAAGAAGAGAAATATTACTCAGGAAAACTATGAGTTTGCCTTACTCCTTTGTCACAGCAAAGTGGCAAAGATGATAAAGAATGTGACTGACTGTTGGAAATATGTAAATAATCACAATAATGTAAATGGGAGAAAAAACAGCAACAAAATAATTAAAATAAAATGATTCAAAATTTTAATGACTAAGCATTATCTCCCCCTATAGAGATGAAAAAATACTTTCCTACTTCATTACAGAGATGGGGATTTGTTTTGGAAAACAGAATATAATGTCAGACTTTCTCCACCCTCCAACCTCCCATATTATAAGGTTACTTGTGAATTTTTCTCCTTACTTTTTGCCTTGGAAGTTGGTTTTATGGAAAGAGGAGGGAAGGAGTTAATCTTGGGGAATATAGATGATATGAAAACAAAATATCAGTAAAATATTTTTAACAAAACTCACAAAAACAGAAATGACATTTAAAACCATTTCACAGAATCACAGAATTTCAGAGATGAAAGTAATATTGTCCTTAATAAAACAGTAAGTGATATCTGCCTAGAGACTGGCAATAAAGATGGATTTGGAGCTGAGAAAAAAGGAAGAAGTTTGCTATAAATAATAAGCAGTATGAGGGGCATTCAATCAAAGATGAACAAATACTTCTAATTTTTTTATCTACCCCTATCCATTGGATGGATGAGTTATCCAATTTATCCCTGATTTGGGATGTTGTTATACTTTGGTCCTTGGTGTCTCTTCTTAGTAAATATTTCTCTATAAAAGCTAATTGATGTTAATTGGTATTGACTAAATGTTAATTCATTGATTGATAATGGAAAGAATAGTTCATACAACCCGATAAACAATAATATGGGGAGGAGGGCATTTCTTCAGGGTTATCCCTATAACCCCAAGGGGAGATATAGGAGTTGAATGCTAAAGAACTGACCAGGTAGTCAAATTGTGATTTGGGAGAATTCTGTCTATGCAGAAGGGCACATAAGCCTTTCTACCATTTTGCATCCCATGTTTCAGCCTTGTCTCACATTACCCTCCACCTCACTCCTATATGCTCTTGTAAAATCATGATACTTTCTGCCTCCCCCTTTCACCACATAAAAACATACCCTGCACTGTCCTTGACTCCAAGTCTTAGATCATGCGATTCACTATGCCTGGAATATTCTCTCTGTCTCTCTTGTTGGTGAATTCCTATTCATTCTTTAAAACCTAGGTCAAATGCCATCATGAAGCTCTGCCTTGGTAATATTCCCCTCACACATCACATATCACTTCATTTTACACTTCTGGTATTTATTACATGGCATTGTATAACACAATCATATCATTGAGTATTAGCCCTCTATAATTCTATAAGTTCCATGAGGACAGGGACTCTTTCTCATATAAACTATATCTTCAAGTTTGGTGCTTTCTGCTCAAAACAATTGCTTAATTTTTCTTAAGTGAATGAAAAGGGAAGAAAGAAGCCAGAAAAAGATAACTGAGAAAATAAGGAGAAATCCAGGGACTAGAGGTCACAATGAGAACAGATCAGGTGTGAGAGAAGAAAAAAAGGAAAACATTGTGATCTGAGATGAGTATTTCAGAGTTTCTGGGAGTGATAATTGTTTTAGGTAATGATAAAGATTGAGTTGTGGCCAGCCCTTTGAAAGTTAAAACAGAATAGATATGGTTCTCCTTGAGCCCTAAGTCAGCCCTGCTTAAGTATAGAGTCAGTTGTTCAGATTCATCAATTCCACTTTCACAAGGACTTTTTATTATAGGTCCCAGACATAAAAGAAGAGGAGATAAAATGACATCCACACAGCTAACAGCCAGACTTTTGTTCTCATTTGTTACATACCCACTTGGGAAATCAGAGCTAAGTGAAGAGGGAAAATGGATTGTGTTCAGCTCAGGCTGAAAAATCTTTTTCTCCATTGTGGATATTTTCAGAATCTATCAGACATTAAATCAATACAATTAAAGGAAAGGACCAACTTAACTCCAGATGAGATGACCTCATACTTAATCTAGATGTCTAGGATTTTGGCATTTAGAACCCAGCTTTCCCCATTCAACCATAGACAGATGTCTGAAGCAAGCCAGCCACTCACCAGGAATTTACTTTAACCTTCATTTGCAAGAACATCTTCCTGACTGGAGCTGAAAGCCAGCATGAACTGGGGAGCAGGAACCAACTCCAATCTTCAAGTTTCCATGGATGGTCAAACATAAAGTTCACTATGCTGAGTTTTAAATGTTTACAATCCAATTCATTAATTAAAAAGACTGGCTAAGACCTAAACATCAAGGATATTTTCTCTTTATGGGAGGGCACAAATTAAGCTTCACACATCACATACCTTTCATTGATCTTTCTCTCTCCTTGCTTGCTTGCTCTAAGTACTGAGGATTTGGTTTAAACCACTTATCTTCACAAGGGAGTAAGAGTAATCACTGCTTTTGCCACAGTCTAGTTGGATCTCAATCATCTATCTTTAGAGTTGGGACAAGTAAGTAAGATCTCAGTTAAATGTAGCAGTGGTATTCGGAAATAAATCATGAGTGCTTTAAAAGGGTCATAGAGTTGGACATTTAAAAAATAGATTTCCAAAGAAGGATCAAAAATATTCCAAATGAATATTTGATGAAGATGATGCTGGTCAGGATCTTTTTCTGCCCGTGTCACAGATGTACTACATGTAGCCATGTCAGATAAATGAGATCTGCATGAAAATTACCTTCATAGTGCTTAAGAAGTAGAGCTCATGAAAAAGATCACAAGTACAAACACAGACCACAATGAAATTCAATATTATTTGATGACTCAATGACTTCATAAATGTGAATATTTTTTCCACAATTGCACGTTGTATGCAGGAGTGTATTAGAACCAGCTCAAACTTGCTGGTGAAAGTCAAATTGTTGAATTTTCAGTAAGAGAATTTACACCTTAAAAATCAGCAAATGCTACAAATCTGGGCTTGGTTTATTGTTTTATTGGATGACTAGATTTCAGAATGTGGTGGATAACATGCTAATTAAGATTCAGTTTAAAAGTATGTAGTGCATTTTTTTTTCTCAGAGAACCAATTGTTAAATATCTGCCAGCATACTCATAATTATATACTACCTTTGGTTTCTCATCCTGACTAACTCATCTATATTTCTATATAAATCCTTCATAGGAGAACTATCTAATGAATTAGAAGCTTTCTTTTAGTCCTTTAATATTAAGAATATCAAACACTTTAGTTACCTAACTGTTGTCTTACACTCTTGTTACATGATTAGCCCATTTCCTTGTATAGCTCTTTTGCACATTATCATTAGCAATATATTGCTATTCTGTTTGTACCTTAATAATTATGCTTCCTCCATTGTGAATTTCTTCTATATGAATCTGGAAAGGTCAAAGATGCATGTACTGGAAGTTTAACTCAAAAAATTGCTCCAAAAATCTGAGTAATCTGATTTCTTAATCTACTTAGTTTTTGCTAAACTATTTGACTGATGTCTTTTGAGGCCCTGTAATATTTCAGGATTCAGTGTAATTGGTACAATGTTATATGACAACAGAAACATTTAAGGCAGCTATTATAGTTCAGTAAATAGAACATTAGACTATAGACAGAAAAACCTGAGTTCAACTCCAACGTTAGACACTTACAAGTTATGTAACACAAAGTAAGTAATTTAATCATCTGTCTGATTCAGTTTCCTCAATGGTAAAAGGTGAATAGCACTTACTTCCCAGGGTTATTGTGAAGATTAAATGAAATATTTATAAAGTGCTGTGCACAGTGCCTAGCACAGAGTAGGCCCGTTATAAATGTTTGTTCCTTTTCCTCCTTTCCCTTCTCAAGAAAATAATCATTTCTAGAACATATTTCTTTTATTTGTCATTTATAAAAGACATCTTCTATGATACTAATAATCACCTTTGGTGAATATATGTTTTCTCTATTTAAAAAGCACTGAATAATGGCAAAAAAAAAAGAAGAACTGAATTTGAATCTTGATACTAACATCTGTTAACTGCATAACTAAATTATTTTACCTCTCTGAACTTCAGAGAGGATGAAGGTTGAGGGAAGGAAAAAATACTTTGTGAACCTTAAAGTATTATAAACATATGAGTTATAGTGCTAACGCTCAAAGTGAGGATTATTGAATAAGGTTATCTTTATTGTTGCATCCACTATAGAATCTGATATGAACTTGACATACAAATGGTAGACATGTTATCTGAGTAGAGCTCAAACAATTGTGAACATGAATTATCATTTAAATCTAATTTCTGCATAAATTTGGGACAGCACTCATGATGTCACAAGACCTCAGTAAAAATGAAGAATATGAATGAGAACAATGAATTTTCTTGACAATAGATATTATTAGTATTGCAGTTCTTATCATGATAGTGCCCACAAAATCATTTGATAATAAACCAGTTTGGGAACCACTGGCATAATGGAAAGTTGAAGTCAGGAAAACAATTTGAATGTTGCAGTCTACCCTGAATAGCAGAGTCACTGTACAAAGTCAGTTATATAAATTCTCTGAGCTTTAGTAGAAAGGATGCCTTTTCAGGTAAGGATTTAATATTCTATGAATGCAGCTCTGAAGTTTGTGATTCTTTGAATAGAAAATAAATCACTCGTTGAGGAAAATAAATCCCAAGCAGTCCCTTTGACTGGCATCCAGAGCTCAATAGTATAGGATTTCAGAGTCACAGATTTCGAAGCTGGAAGAGCCCATAAAGATTATCAAGTCCAAATGCCTCATTTTATAGATGAAGACTTAAGGCCAGCTGAGACTAAGTAACTTGCCTAAAGTTACAAGTAGTAAATAACAGAATGTAGATTTGAACTCATATCTTCAAACTTCTCACTCAAAACTCTCTCCAACGTACCAGGATGTTATTCAAGAGAAGTTGCCCTAGACTTAATACCATGCTTTAACTATCTTTCTTTCTTAGAAGGTACCTTCTAAAACTGAAATATCTCTCCATTTTTGCTCCCCTATTCCCATTGGTGAGTGCCTTCTTGTGAGAAGGATCTGAGCCTCCAATCCTTCATTTCCCTCGTGATTTTTTTTCTTGTTCTCTGTACTTCTCTACCATTTCCTGCTCACTCTCACCCCTCTCTTTTCAATTCCCTTTTATGTGTGCTTTCTTTCACTAAAACATAAATTCCTTAAAGTCAGGAGATAACCTTCTTTTTTTGCTTGTATATGTATTCCCAGCATTTGGCAATATTTAGCAGTGTCTAGCATGTAGTGAACAATTGGTAAATTCTTATTGCCCACCTGCCTACCTAATTAATTGGGGCATTAAGAAAGGCTTTAAGAAAGTAGCATATAATATGGGTCTTGAGGAAAGAAGAGAAGGATTTCATCAGAGATGAGATGAGAGCTCATTTTAGTCATTGATGATAGCTTACCTAAATGCTTACAAAAAGAAGACTTGATAAGATAAAGTGAGGCAACAACTAGTAATTTAACTTATCCAGAATGTTGGGTAAGTGAAAAGGCATCCATCTATTCACTTATATTCTACTGAGAAGCTGACTCCTAAAATCCCTCTTAGGTTTTTCCAGCAAAAATCGACCACCCCAAACCCTTCAACTTTTTACAGAATCAGATATATATAGATATAAGATGACTATGGGTTAAATGCTGGACTTAGAGCAAGGAAGATCTGAATTCAAAACTTGCATCATATATTTCCTACCAGCATAATCCTCATAAAGTCTTTTAATCACTTTTCAGTCTTGGTTTCTTCAACTTTAAAATGCTACATTAAATGTCAGATCCTATTATTAATTCATAGGTTAAAAAATTTCAGAGAAATCTGTTCAAGTTTTCAAAACCACTGGAAAAGATAGATTAAAAATTTCTCTTAGGTCACTTGCCTCATTTCCACATAAATTATTTTCTCTCTCTAACTGGGGAATTTCTTTAATGTTTAAAAAGATTTTGAATGACATGTCCTAAATCTTTGTTTTGGGTCAGATCTTTTTTGTTTTTTATGTTTTTATTAAAGAAACTGAAGGCAAGAAAATTGTTTTCCCTACCAAGGAATGAAGCAAAAGGGGAAGAATGGTATTGTAGACACTTATGGAGGAGTCATTCAATGACAAAGTATCTGCCTGGGACTGCTAATTTTGACTTTTTTTTTTTTTTTTTTTTTGCAGCTCTCAAAATCAAGCTGAAGCACTTCTACAGCTTCCCCTTCCCACACCCCTCCCACTTCTAAATCCATCTGCTCATTCCTTACAGATCACCGTGACTTCTCTTAAAAATATTTATAAATAACATGCCAAAAACAATACCCTGTCAATCTGCAAGCTGGCATTACCATGTGTGTATTTGGGGAGAGGTGAGGGAAGGCAGCAGATTCTTTTAGGAGACCAAAAAACCAAAAAAACAAAAACAATCAGAATCAGGAACTGAGGGTCTAATTTCTACTAATTCCCTACTTTGTGTTATTTTGGAACCCTAGGAAAATTATTTCAGCTCTCTAAGCCTATTTCCTCATCTATAAAATAAAGGAGTTAGACTAGATAGTTTCTATGGTTCATAATCGATTTACATTGGGTGATGTTACATGCTAGTGACTTGAAATACATCGTACTATGGCTGTGTTGCTAGAAATGAGAAGAGGACACTAAAAGCAGATAGAACTTTGTAAATTACCTCCTCCCTGCCTGGGATACAGGATTAATAAGGTCAAGGATTTCCAAGAACTGAGATAAAGCTTCACATCCTGTTCATTTAACCAATTTATTAAAAAATATTTACCAATATAGAAAGAGTAGATACAGACACAAGCATTCTGTTTTCACTGATACCTACCAGATCCCCATCTTTGTCTGATCAGCATAATCAAGAAACATATGTAACTGTTCCCAAGAATTTGGTCCTATTGAAACATAACCCAATCACCAGATGGTTTACCACTAGTTGTTGGGAGCAAACATGGTCAACATAGCCAGATGCTGGAACTGAATGGTTTTATTCTGATTGAAAGGACACTGGAGCCTCTTACAATGATCTTGAGGGGGTCAGATTTAATTGAACACAAGGTTTGGTCAAATTCCTTTCTACCTATGTCTGTCTATATGTTCTTTCTTATCTTGATGAAGGCAACTTATCTAATCAACCTGATGATCTATGAATGGCCAAAAAAAAAAAAAATTCAGCAACCATTCTAATTGTTGGGTTTGATTTCTTCTTGTGGCAAAAATTATACAAATCAATGATGATGACAATCCTAATCTTCACCCCCAGAGACCCACCCCTACCAGAATGAACTAGCTTCCAAATCTTCTCCCCTTCCACAAAAACTAAGAAACTTATCACTAAAATGAATGCCATTTCATTAAAGCTAAGATACTAGATAGATGCCTGAGATCTTGATGTAGCTAACAGGAAAACTGAATAAAATCAAATATTTGGAAACTGATCCTCACATTGATCCTCATCTTGATTTATAGGAGCTACTATTAATCTCCAAGGCAGATTCTATCTGTTGGAAGACAAAAAAAAAAAAAAAAAAGGTTTTTAAAGCTTTAATTGGGATGTGGCAGGGTAGAGTGCAATTAATTCTTGATTAAGCATATATTCATTCTTGGAATACATGCTAGGAACCAGCTGAAAAATTCTCTCCTCCAATTACTCTTTTAGATGGCGAGAGGAGAAAAAGTGGTTCCATATTGATCTGCTTTTGATTGAAGTTTTCAAAAGAAATATTTTATGGTGAGTATGGAGACAGAGCCCTAAGCACTGAAAGATTTACTGGGTAGCAAAGGCCAGGACCTAAGTTTGAAGAAGTGAGGAATCTGGAGTCAACTAGCCAGGTCCCAGAAGTATTACATGACCTGGAATGGACAAGAAATTCAAAGCAGGATTTATGACAAAAACAGACTTTGAAGATCCAATTTGTCCATCCCAAGGAGGAACAATGACTTGGCAGATACAGGAGGCATAATGGTTAGAGTGTTGGGCCTCTTTAGGAAAATGTGTTCAAAGTCTGTCTCAGATATTGACTAGCTATGTGATCCTTAGCAAATGACCTAATATTTCTGTGACCATCTTTTCAAATCTATAAAATGAATAGAGATCAGTAGTCCCAGATCCTAAACTATATCACAAAGCAGTATTCACCAAAATTATTCAATATCGCTTAAAAAAATAAAGATGTCAATCAGTAGAACAGATGAGAGATACAACATACAGAAGCAAACATTATAGCACAGTATTCAACAAATACAAAGATCCTAACTACTAAGAGCTCACTATTTGATTGCCAAGAAAAATGGAAAGCATTCTGGCAGCAAGTATGTATAAACCAACATCTCACATCAGTAACCAAGATAAGTTCCAAATGAATATATGTCTTATATATAATATATATCATAAACAAATTAAAGCATCAAAGAAGAAAATACCTTTCACAGCAATGAATAAGGGAAGAATTTTGGAAGAAATAAGGGATATATATAGGATTATAGAAGATACAATGAACCATTTTGATTAAATTTTAAATAATTTTGCACAAATAAAATCAATACAGTTAAATTAAAAAAGAAATAGGTAATTGGAAAAGTTTTACAAAGTCCTTTTATAAAAGTTTCATCTCTAAGATTTTTAAAGAAGTAATTCAAATTTATGAGTGAGAACCATAAGTGGCACAGTAGATGGAATACTGGGCCTGGAATTAGCAAGACCTAGCTTTAGACATTTACTAGCTATATGACTCTTGACAAGTCACTTAATCTTTGTCTCAGTTTTCTCATTTATAAAATGGGGATAATAACAATACCTAGCTCCGGGGATTGGTCTAAAGATAAAATAAAATAATAACTACAAAGCAGTTAGTACAATGCTTGGCACTATAGTAGGTACTATAAAAATATTAGCTATTGTTCTTAAATGATACAAACGGGTAATTTTTAAAGGGAGAAATTCAAGGTATTACCAACCATGTAAAAATGTGTTAAATTATTTATAATTTTAAAAGTACAAATAAAAATCTACCTCCTACCCATCAAGTTAGCAAAGATGATAAAAAAGAGAAATGCAAATTTTGAAGGGGTTAAGGAAAAATAAGAACAGTGAATTTGTTGAGAGAGCAAATAACTGGGTCATCCAACTGGAAAGTGATTCTGTGGACCAAAAGTCATTAGGTTGTTCATATCTTTTGAACCAATTAACTGTTGCTGTCCCTCATTCTTAAACTAGACCAAAAGGACATCACTATTTTGGGGTCAAGTAATAGTGTGTTCAACTGTGGCTACTCAGATCAATCCAAATTCAGAAGACTCCACCATTGCTCAGGCACACAATTGGTACTATATAAATGTTTATTGGCCTACTAGCATCACTACCAAGATCTATTTCCCCAATGAAAACTCCTATCTATAGTCTTAGATCGCATATACCTAAATGCCAGATGGAAAGGATCCCCTTCTCCTAGGAAGTTTCATTTGAAACTGTGGATGCCCTCTACATTTCACACACTGGGGCACAGCCCCAGTTACTTTAAATTAAGCATAACCTCCTTAATCCTCAATTCCTTTATCTATAAAATGAGGTGAGTGAGTTACCTTCTAGCTCTAAATATATGATCCCAAGATCCATATTCACAAGGTTGGATGAAAATAATAACTGCAAATCTTGGGATGCAAATCTTTGGCAAGCTCAAGTCCGTGTTCTGAAATTTTTTACTTGGCTCTTGAGATGCCTTCCTTTCAGCAATAGCAGAGAAGTGTGCCCTAAGGAAGAGCTCTTCTAGCTTTTCATTAGCTAAACATGTAAACAAAATTTCCACTCCCCTCTGCTTGTTATCTGCATGAATAAACTACCTCCTCCTAAGGACATTTAAAAGAACCTCTCCCCCATCATTTCTGAATGAATCAAACTGTGATGAAAAGTACTTCTCCATGCAGGAGTTCAGAATTTCTCTTAGGAGAGAAAAAAGAATGTCTCAATACATCAGAGTATTTCATTTCAATTAAAAAACTTTTTAAGTACCTACTAAGTGTAAGGCACTGTTCTACATGCTGAGAATAGACACTAAAAAGCCCTTGACTTCCAGGAGCTTACTTCCCCACTAAGATAAGACCTAAGGATCACAGAGGAAGGTTTGGCTTTCAAAACCAAGGATGGTCTTCTGTAGAGTAGAGCGCCAGTTTCTTAATTTGTGTTCCCTGAGTTTCTTTAAATATATTTTGATAATTATGTTTTAATATAATTGGTTTCCATTGCAATCTCATTTATTTTATTTTATGCATTGAAAAATATTATTCTTAGAAGAGTAACCAGATTGCCAAAGGTTGACACCAAAAAAAGGAAAAGAACCTGTGAGTTTGATTAGTAGTAGTTAACAACTTAATAACCACTCTGAAAAAGAACAGGGTATATACATAAAGAATAAATGAAATTCGCTGAAGTCCAACTGTGTCATTCTGGCCTTAAATCTCATCTCCATTCTTTTCCTATGCTGCTAACTCAAAGAAATACATAGTGTCCAGGCCTTAGGTGAGAGACTATAGAGAGATCTGTATGCATGCCTGAACTGGTCACAGATGAAGTATGCTAAGTCTGTCTCCCTAGTCTATTAAGTAATCCCTATTCCCAGGAGCCCATGAGTCCCATATCAACAAAGGAGTAAATTAATGAAAACTGCTGCTTCAAAAAGCTTGTCTACTCCTGTGTGAAGCAGCACTGAGATTGACTTATTTGCAATTCATCTCTTAAATTTCCTTTCTCTCCTGCCTTGAAAAACACAAAGTAAAATCATCAAACGATGGGTTAACTGGGTGATATATTAATCAGTAATCTGTTCTGAGAAATCAAAGAGGAGGGAGGGGACATCAAATCTGGGAAGAAAAGACCTTAGAGAGCTATTATTTTGTAAATATATAAACAGAAGCCCAAAGAGATAAATATAAGATCATAAGTCTCATAGACAGGATCTCAAGAAAAATATAGCCCAAATCAAATCCCTTACTTTATAGGTAAGGAAAAAGACTAAGTGATCACACAAATAGAAAGATCACAAGATCACACAAATTAAAAAAAAAAAAAGTATTAAAGGCAGAATTTGAACACCGGTGTTCTGATTCCTAAGCCAGCTATGTCCAAGGTTAAACAGTTCTGGGATCATGAAAAGATCAGTGTATTCAAAGTCAGAGATCCTTGTCTCCATTCTCACTTTGGCTATTGGTTATCTGTGCAATCTTAAGCATAATTTTCTCATATGAAAAATTAAGAAATTAGAATAACTCTATAGCCATTTTGAGCTCTAATATTCCATGACTTTTAACAGATTCTAGGTCTATTCTATGCCCAACACTTGACTGAGCCAACCTTAGTTGTATCAAAGACTCCCATGTGATGCACTTTACAAGCAGCTTTTGACAATATTCTGAAATGTTTATTAAGACAAAATTATCTGTTCATTTCAAACTGATGGAAGAAAAAGCCCCACTGTGACCTGGCTCTCATCCAACGTCAGCAGCACAGAGGGATGGTTCAAAGGACATTTCCATTTTTGCTTATTAGCTCCCCTCTGGAGTTTGAAAAATGTATTCCAATAACTGAAAGTATGCTTGGTTGGGTTTTCAATACTGTTTATCTTATGAACTGTGATTTTGAGAAGCTTATGAAAAAATTCCTATAGTAGATTCTCAGTATAATTATTTTAAGATCCATATGCTTGTTCTGGCCCACCAGTTTTATGAGTTTTTCTCCCTGTGATCCCAGATGAAAAAGATCACAGCTATCAAATATTATTTCAATGCCATTAGGAACATGTGTTGTTGATGCTGTTTGTGGTTTACACAGGCTTATTTCTCTTCTAAGTTGTATAAGTAACCCATATGTTAGAACCCATCATGATAAGAAGGGTCTGAGAATATGGTTTTTTTGGTGAAGAGGAGATTCTTATCCTTTTAACTTTTGACCCCCACCCAGCATATGTGGGATAACATATGTCCATTAATAACCCCTCCCTCTTAGAATCCCAAGACAAAGTCTCCATTAATAAGCATGCAGTTCAGAATTCTTGTTTTTGAGCAAAAGCAGTGATTTTTAACAGTGTATGGAACTGCCAATGAGGAAAAAATATCCCTTTACCAGTGTAATCTGGTACTTGATTTTACATCTTACATTCTCAAAGAGAATGGCTTGGAAAACAGAAATTAAATGACTTATCTAGGATCACATAACTCCAGTATGCTGTGAGATGAGAATTAACTCAGATCTTATACATTGTGTGGTTGGCTCTCTATCCATTATGCAATGTTTTCTTAAAAAAGAAAAAAAAAAAGGAAAAAAAATCACTCAATATTTGTTCAATGACTATAATGTACCAGGTACACTGTGCTAAAAGCTGGGGTGTGAAGACAAAAGTGGAACAAAAGTGTTTTGAAAGACTTTATAATCTAGTAAAAAAAAATAATAAGTTAACATATAAGTATATGCAGCTAGGAGGTGAAGTAGATAGAGTGTTGGGCCTGAAATCTGGAAAACTCCAGATTTGTGAGTCCAAATTTGGCTATGTTCCCCATGGCAAGTCATTTAACCCTATTTACCTCAGTTTCCTATTCTGTACAATGAGAAGGATAAGGCAAACTCCAGTATCTTTGTAAAGAAAAGTGCAAATTAATTATGAAGTCATACATGACTAAAACAACTGAACAACCCCAAAATATTAAAAACATAGAATGCTTTTATCATGACTCTTATAATGTGATTAAGTTGTGGTACATTGCCTTATCAGGCAGGTGTAATAGACTAATTTTTAAAATCTACAGGCAATCACAACTTCACTGGGTAAAACATGACATCTCCTATGGAGACTACCTGGGACAGCCCCAATTTTAAAGTAGGATCAAAACTATTAACAAATCACAGTACAAGCCATATCCTTACCAAGGACAAGCACTATCAGTGGAGGGTGAGAAACACCCATGAGGTGGAAAGAGAGGTATATCAATTTAAAAAATCTTGTAGAAAATAGTGTTTGAAGTGAGGCTTTAAAGAAGCTTAAAAGGTGGAGGGCAGTGGGATACATTTCAGGTAAAGTTAACCATTATCTCTATACAGGTTGCTTTCTTCTAACTGTCAGGTTTTCCCAGAAGGTGTTGTCCATTCAGAGCTTTCTATAAAGACTCCTCTATTTCTTTGCAACTTTCAGGGATCACTAGATTTAGAATTATTTTCCTGGGCTTTGCCACTACTCCTTCTGGCAAGAAGCCATGTAAAGCCTGGCTTGGGAAGCAAAGTCCTTGTCATTCCATCTTCAGAGCTCACTCCTTTGGTCCAAGTTCACATGTGATAACTACAAACGATTACATGATTTTTTTCCCCCTTCATTCAGAAAGGGTATATTTCCCACCCAAGGGAACACTCCTCACTTGTTGAGGAGCTGACAAAGTTCCTCATTCAGCAGACTCAGCTAATTACCCCATCTCTAACTCCCATTGTGGGAAGAGGGAAAGTTAAGGGGAGTGGTACTCTATAAGTCTTCAGACAAGCATTTCCTAAAGGAAAGACATTCACTGGGGAGAGGGGAAAGCATATAAACACCCAGAATATTTGCAATTTGTATATGTATATTGACCTGTTTTCTAAATTGACAGATAAGAGTTCAGAACAAATGTATTTTTACTCTACACGTTGGAGATGTTCCAAGTCCTGTTCCCTCAAGAACCTATTCTCATGGATCCATTTTTAAATTTGAGGTTTTGGAAATTAGCTTTTCTTTCCATATGCCCAGATGCATTCTTAATAACCATTCCCATTTACATATAGATTTTAATGTTTACAAAGGCATCATTTACATATGAAAAACTATTGACATCCAGTGTGTGTTGTGCCCACACATTAAGCCCTCTGATCTAATAATTCACAATTTAGGGTCAGTCCTACTTGTCCCAATGCCTGAGCTGACAATTTCATTGGCTCCTCTTTAATTCTCCAATGCTCTTGATTTTAGGAACAAGGAAAAAAGCCCAGGAATTTTATTGTTAAGTAGGTTAAAATTTCAGGTGGAAAAGGACTTAAGGAAAAGGACTCCCCTGTCTTATACAAAAGATGCTCAGCCTCCTTGCTCACCATCAGAGAAGGAAAAGTATGTATTTGAGGCAAGTCATCTCTTCAGAAACAAAATACCTATGAACATCCCAAAATAGGTTTTGCCTCAAGATCAACAAACTAATATTTATTTAGTATTTTAAAGTTTGTCCTTTATAAATGTAATGCCAGAGAAACTGAGGCAAAATAGGGATTAGAGAGTTATAATATTTTATTTGAAAGGGAGAGATTTACTGGGACCAAATGGATCCATGGCTTGGTCCCAGGGCTGAATGAGACTATCCTCTCCAAGAATCCAGCAGCGAATTCTCACTGACATATATACACGTGGCTCAGATACAGGGGGTAGACTGAAGCAGGGGCAGAGTAAGAGTGCTGAGAATGGGAACACAGGACTAACAATTTGCTTCTGACAGGGTAGGGGGAGGCATGGGGGACATCTGATAAATTGGGATTACAGAATGGGGAGAGGCACCCTACATTTTGATGATGCCTAAGATAGAAGGTACTTTCTCTTTATCTGGATCATCATGATTAGGAGGGAGAGGTGATGTAGTATTGACCAGAACAATTAGGAGCTAAGGCAGAACAATTCAGGGAAACTGAAGCAGGAAAATTTAGGGAAACTGAGTTAGAACCATAAAAGAGAATTGTGGCACAACATTCCACACTCTCTCTCTTCTGAATATTCAGATCATTGAATTACCTTCCTCTAGAAGGTCTTAGCAGCATTATTTTGACCAACTGTATGTAAAGCAAATAAACCAAAATAAAACTAGAAAAAATGCAAGGACAAGTCTCTCTGTGATAACCCCAGAGTTAATCAGCAGCACAAAGGCTCCCTGTTGCTATGTCAGGTCCTCTGCAATTGGGGCACCATCTCAGCCAGAGAATCCAGTTTGAGATGGACAGTTCACTGGGAGTTAGGTCTGTGGTCATTTGTGCATTTAACTCAGCCTCTGCTTCTAGGGCAGCAGGGCTCAAGACAGTTGTGCTGCCCATTCAGAGGGGCAACCTGCTCCAGGGGAGAAGGGTGAGGCTTGGTAGCTCCACCTGTCCCTGCCCAGAGGAACAGACAAGGCTGCAGAAAGGATCCAGATTTCTGAGCAGAGTATCAGAGTATGCAGTTAGATCAAGGCAGGCAAACCCTGAACTTTTAGAGGTTTGATACCAAACTGCAGGGTCCTTTGAGAATGCTAAAATACTAATTAAGGACCTGGGGTTACAGGAGTGGAGAAGCAGATCAGAGACACTGCCAGTCCCAAGACAGGTGTCTGATTTCTGGTTGTTTCTAAAAAATAATCCCCAAAACTGAGTCTTCCTGGGCAATTCCAACAGAATAAGGGATTTCAGAATTAAAACATAACTATCAAATCATAATACAGTAAATTTAAGGATTTTCAATTCAATTTGTGTGTGTTTAGTAGAGACAAGGTGAAGAACTTCCAGCAGCTGTGTGTAGTAGAGGTAAAATGAAGAACTTCCAAGAATGTTTAAATTTCTCTTCTATATTTCAGTTTCTCTAGGTCTCTGTGACCTGCATAAGTATGTTGAGTAATAGCCAATATGTATTTGGAATTTAGCTATATGTATTTAAACTAGAATGATGACATTTATCGCTGTTCAAGTTATCAGTGTTTAGACAACTAGTTGCCTGATGTATGGTTCCTCCTGGAATTAGGGAATCTGCTGTTTTTGGCACGAATAACATCCAATTAAGGATGAGGATGAGGGGAGGGCATCTATCTCTTAATATTCTCCAACTCATGATGTAATTCTTTGTAACTAAAACCTATAAAAACTGTATATCTTATCCTTTCTTTAGCCCTTCTACCGTGAGCTGTCTCTCTTTCTCTCTTTGCAGTGGAATTGCTCATTCTCATAAGAATCAATTAAATAAACAACTTTTCTGTTTTTTACTTTGAGAGGTCTCTGAGTAGTCATTTTTGGATAGGATTTTCTATCCCTCACAAATCTGAACTAGTGAGATAGGGGGTGGGGGCAGAAGTGCCTAAGGCAAAGTGAATAGGAACTAAGGGTTCCCATTCTTTCAGGTATTTTGGGGAAAATTTCCTATTTCTTCCTCCCTTTTTTTCTCACAGAAAGGAATTATCAAATAACCCTCCCACATATAAATCCCAATTGTGAATGAAAATTCCTATACCTAACAGACTAGTACAGTAAGGTTTCCTGAAAATCCCTCAAACATAACAGCAATAGTTACACAGTTTTAACAAATTCCATCCCAAATCTTAAACACACAGTAATAGATGACCCAATCAGGGTTCCCAAATTCCCCATATCAGTCCAAAGTACACGAGGAACAGGTACGATGGTCTCTCAAAAACTGCTTCAGGCTGATGAGCCGAGACTCTCAATGCAGGGAGGGGAATGGGTATGGTGTGGCATGTTGACAATCAAAGCTGATCTAAGTCCCAGAAGCAAGTCAATATTTCTGTACTTTGACCAAAATCTAGAACCAAAAAACACAAATTTAACAAAGAAAGGTTAGAACAGTTTGAGAGAGAAAGACTAGTCCACAAGGACTGCTACAAGATGTGGGGAAGCCAAAATAAATTGGCCAGCAGCTGATCAGGTTTTCTATACAGGACAGGCAAATGACTGTCAGCTATAGTCCTAACAGATAAAACAGCAGTTAGCTTTCACAGACCACGGTTAATTGTCCTTTAAAAACACTTGAATATCATAGACACAATATCCAGTACAGATAGATGACCAGGCTAAATACTTATTTGCCCAAGTATTTAGGATATTAAATTACAGATAACAAGATTGGAAAAATCCTAAACAGATATATTTACCATAACCTTATATTGATAATAGTAAGAAATTTGTCTCAGTAAGTTCATTTTTAAGTAGACAATTTCATAAGTGAACATTATACATACAAACCATTTTGCTTTAAAATACCCAATACATAGACAATTATCCCAAATTGCATATTGTCCATAACAGAAACATTTTCAAAAGGACAAAGAAAAAAAAACTATTATTTTCAGAGGCTCTTTAAATGACCTCAGGATGACCCAATACAATCAATTAAAACTTAGATAGAATATCCTATACAGAATATCCTAGTACCACATACAAGAATGCAAGAGGTTCTTAAAAATATTAAACTTTTAGAAATATCCCTACCAAATTATAGATCACATTTATGACCATATTTCTTAAGGAAACCATTATCAAAAGAAATACATATTCAGTCAATTAACTTAAAAGCAGGCCTATCTCTTGAAATCATTTGCCAAAGCCAAGCTTCTGCAGAAAGTGGCTGGACCAAGTTGGAGGGGAGGAGTAGGAGAGGATTCCACCTGGCTGTGCCTTCCCTACTCTACCTCCAAAGAGGCAGGGGGAAGGGAAGGCAAGCTAAACTGCACACCTTCCCCCCACAAAAGATTCCCTCATGTTTCCCACTCAATTTTTCCCACACAGAAATCTTTTCATTAAAAATTTTCCTGTTTTTTCCAATCTTTCTAACTAGATGCTCCATTGCTAAAGTAGCAGAGAGCAGTGGGGGAGGTGAGTTTTAATCTTCAACTTTGAAGACAAAAGATCCTTTTTCTCCTCACCCCACACAATCTTTTTCCACATGCAAATTTTCCTTCTAGTCTCTCCTAAACACCTTCAAAACTACTAAGATTCATAATATAGTGGATAGCTAAATGACTCCATAAAACCCACATGTCCAGCAAAGCTAAATTTAAAGCATAACTTAACAATGTTAACAAATTACCCAATGTATTTCAGAAGGTAACATACTTTGCCTAATTAGAGGCATGTGACCCTTTTAGGCAAGTTAACAGAACCTCTCTTTAACAAGCCTTTGTTCTTAAGATCTTATACTCAAAGGTAACCAAATCTAGCCTGCATAGGCAACAGTAAAATTATTTCCCACAATTTTAAAACTGCCCAAAAGAATACTCAGAACAAATCTAGCATGCAAAGGCAATAGTGAAATTATTTCCCACAATTTCAGAATCATCCTAAAATTCCTAATCAAATGTTTTCTCCTGCCTGAGTTTCAATCAGATACAGTTTTGCAACAGTTTGCAACAAATCACAAGCAAATTTTATACTAAACAGTTGCAACATTGAAATAACCAATTCTTAATCACTGTTCCTAAACCTTTAGCAGAGGTCTTTAACCAACAACTGGATCGGACTCTCTTCTTCAAGTATTGAGTCAATTAATTAACTCTCCAATAAATTAAATTATTAAAACTCTCTAACCTCTATCTTGCCTCCACTTCTTCGGCATTACAATAAAGAGATAGGTGTTGAACCAGTTACTTAAATTGGCCTAAGAAATTCCCAATTGAGAAAACTTATTCTAACAATATAAATCCATACATTCACTGAAGCTTGTGGTCATTTTAGTTGAATATAAATAGTCATTTATATATTCCCAGTTGCCTAGATGGACAAAAAAGTCAAGTGACTTGCTAAGAGTCATATATTCAGTATGTGACAGGTGGAATTTGAAATCTTGACTCCAGATTATCCGTTATGGCAGGCTGCCTCTCTTTTACATATATTATTTCATTTAAGTCTTATAATAATACTTTAAAGATAATATAATGGATATTATTCCTACTAAGAGAATATAATAACAAATCACTGTAAGGTTTGTAAACTACTTTACATATAGTATTTAATTTCATCTTCACAATAATCCTGAGAAGTAAATGCTGATATTATTTCTATTTTACCAAAAAGGAAACAGATTAAGAAAGGTTCTGTGACTTGGCCAACATCACACAATATATAAAGCAAGATTTGAACTTGGCTAAATGCAAGTTTAGTTCTTTACCTACTACATTATGCTGAAGCAATGTGTTCATGATCTTTGGGCAAACTTCTATGAGAAGTAGCAAATCAAGGGAGAAACTCCAGAACAGAAGTAAATGAATAAATAAGTGGGACTTGAGTTACAGGAAGAACTGGCAATTGACAAAATAAGGGAGCTCCAGAGAAGACAGACACAAGACAGAATCCTTGGAGGAGCTGTCATCAAGAACTGAGTGCAGATGTTCCAAAAGAAGACACGTAAGAGGGAAGAGGCTAACTGACTTTAATCTCAATTGACACCATGACTGGAGCAGGTTCAAACCAGTTTCCCCATTACTGTATTTGGAGTCTGAGCCTGTTGTTCTGACCAGATGTAACTCCTACCCCTGATCTTCTCTATGGATTTCTGGCTGTTATGCAAAACAGCTTATGTAAAGGCTTCTTCTTATGTAAAGGGTCTCTCATGAGACTCTCCCCAACCCTCTCCATTGAAATGTATTAAATCCTGCTTCTTTATGCCCTCTTGAGCACTCCAGGATTCCCCTACTTACGTGGTGACTCAAATTTTAATGTGTTTGCTTCTATTAAAGATCCTAGTCTTTGCTATTTTGGTAGTCTTCTGTATTTCAAATTGACACTTGTTATAAGGAAGAAAAATAGGATTTGTTGTGAATGGTCCTCAGATACACAGCAATGGATAGAAGTTGCAGAGAGGCAGATTTCAATATATAAAATAATATAATAGACTGATATAAGACATAACTTTCTAATGAAATATTTGTGTAATGATTTCATTTTCACAAACCAAGTTACATTTATTATCTCATTTGATCTTTATTACAGTCCTGAAAGGTAAGAGCAATTTCCATCCTCATTTTACAGATGAGGAAAGTGAAACTAAGAAAAGCTAAATTGACTTGCTCAGGATCACACAGCTAGTAAAAATCTGAGGCAAGAATCAAATTAAAGTGTTTCTATCTCATAATGTAGCACTCTATGAAGTGTTTGGGCAGCAAACTGTCTTAATTTCCATCTAAAAGTAAAATGGGATATTCTAGGAAAAATGTTCCTTATTACTAGAGGCCTTCAGAGTAGAAGCTAAGACCCTTATTATGTCATGGGAAGACCACTGATTCTGGAGGCAAGAAATTCAAGTTCACATCCTTCCTCTGAAGCTAAGTGCCTGCTGTGTGGTAAACAAGTCACTTACTTCTCTGGATCTTACCCATAAAATGAGAGAAATTAACTAGATGACCTTTGCAGCCCCTTTTAAAGGTAAAACTATGTTCTCATAACCACTGGTCAGGAGTTCTGTACATTTGGCAATGGATGTGTCAATTTTATTATCAATGTGGACATCCCTGGAAAGTATACTGCCAAGTAAGAGAACTTTTCCACAGCACTGAAAACTTCATCATTTGCTGTAACTGATGGTTCCACATGTGGATGATGTAGTGCTGGCTGATGGAGGATTGTGTTTTCTTTAATTAATGTGGTGCCAAATGTATGCTTGCCCAAAAGATTATTTTATGGAGAGCTCATACAGGTAAGCACTCAGAAGGTGATCAGAAAAAGCAATACAAAGACACTCTCATGGTTTCTCTTAGAACTTTAAAACTGACTGTATGACATGGGATTCACTGGCAGAGGACTACCCTGTGTGGCGTGCTCTCATCAAGTTCAATGAGTAAAGAAGAATTGAATTAGCTCAGAAGAAATGTGAGATGCTCAAAGTTAGAGAATCCTCCCCAAATGTGTTAAGTACTATTGTGTCTTATCTGTGCCAGAGCATTCTGAACTTTTATGGGTCTAATCAGCCACACTCAGACACACTGTAACTTGACTCTAACATAGTGATGTCATTTTGAGCCTCTTAGAGAACAAAAGACAATAACCAAGGAGTTCTGTAAAATATATTTCTGCTCAAAGATGGGTTTGACTAGAAAATTTCTAATAGCCCTACCAAACCTTCAATGCCATGATTCTAATTTGGGAATTTTTCCAACTCCCTTACTTTAATATTCGCTCCAAAATGTAATGTTCTCTGTTGAGGTTTTCTTGGGGTCTCTGGAAGCAGCCTTCGTTTCAGTTCGATAATCACCACAAATTAATCCAAATCCTTTATTGTCTCAGTCCTATCTCCTTCACTTGGGGCTTGGCTAGCTTTGTGGAGGTCTTCCTCTCTCCTTGGTTTTGAGAGCTTGAGCTCCCACCTGTCTTCTCTGGTTTCTGAATCTCCCTGACTTTAAAGGTTTGTGCTTTAGCCTCCAGCCACTACAAAGGTGGAGGATGGAATGAATCTGTCTCAACCTCTGAGAACTTCTAGTACACTATCTTTTTGACCCTGAGAGATTGTAGCTTACATCCTCCACACTGAGTACAAACCAATCATTACATCACTAGGAAACCATTATTTGCTGTAAGATTAAATCAATGCTAAACTTGATTTAACCATCGTTTCCTCTATTCCACTTAGTACCTTGTTTCAAGTTTTGGCCCATAACATCTCCTTGTAGGATTAAATCAATCATACTGAACCATGGTAAATTAGATAACTATTGTCTCAATCAATTGCACTGACTTAGTACCTTGTAAGAACCCTTTGTTTCATGTTCAGAGTTCTGGCCCATAACACCTTATCATAATAATAAAAATGCAAACAGCATGGTGAAAATCTCTCTGAGATGTAGAAAAGTTTCACCTGAACAGAGCACAAATCCAATAGCCTTGTCTAACTACATCCCAAATGTCTTAAGGAATGCAAAAATAGAAAAATATGTGTAAAGGAGTCTACCAGTAAAGGAATAAGTTAGAGCCCGCTTGGGGTCCTCTTAGGTGAAGAAGAAGAATACACTAGAACAGTGTATTCTAGAAGTCTAACTTCAGAGACAGGGCTGGAAGGAGCGTCTTTTCAAATTCAGGACCCAAGAGACCTTTGGTCAATTGCACATAGTAGTAACCCTGAAGCGAAAAGAGCACTTAGGTCCTTTTTATTCTCTATTCTGACTTCAGCCCTTCCTTTTATTTTCATATTGATAATAAAGAAAAGGTGGTCGGATAAGCAAATGAGAAATTAGTGGCTGTTTGTACAGAATGAACGCCTGGTAAGAAAATGAAACAAAAAATTCCTCAGGATTTTTTTAACAACATGCTTGTTGCTTCCACCTGACTGATTCATAGCAATTTCTGGTCAGTCCAATGCATCTTCTGTTACTAGAGATTGGTCATCACCTTGGCTCATCACTTTTCTTGCCTGAAGTCCAATGTTAATATCTCTATGAGCCACCTGCAATCATTTTGCTTTTTAGTTGGTCAGACAAAATTGAATCAGGCTCTCACTGGACAAGCCATTTTTTTCTCCAGAAGCAGTCCTTTTCCCAAATGCTGATGGGGAACAGAAAAAAACCTGCAAATTCCAGAGTGGACTGAGCTCCCTGCCCTTCTGTCTTCCCAACTCCCTCTAACACATTTATAAGAGAAAAAAAAAGTTAAGAAAACAGAACGATGTAATTTTAGAATTCTCTTAATATATCCATATGCCAGGAAGAGAAAAACAGATGGTTTATTCATGCGGTTTGGAAAAATGTTCTTTGTTGAAAAGAGAAAGTGGAATGTTCATAGTTCAGACACTGATACCACCTATATACCATCCTTCTGGTCCTCTGGTTATTCTATATATTTTTTTGCTTCCTCCTCTTCCTTCTGTTCCCTAAATATGGGCATTCCCCAGTGCTCTATTCCTTCTATCCTCTCTCTCTCCATGGTCTTGTCCATTCCTATCACATTGACTATCAACTCTGTGTGGAAGATATTTCTTTACTGTAACTACTCAAGCATGCCAGACCTGCATTTCCAACTGCATGGTGGACATTAGCACCTAAGTATCTAACTGAGATCTTAAACTTATATTTAAAACTGAACTCATCACTCATCTCTCTCTTCCAACATAGTTCTTCCTCATGACTTCCTTATTTCTGTTAATGGCATTTTTTTCCAAAAGTAATGATTTTTTTCAAACCTGAGATTTCACTCCAGTAGAACCCCCCCAACACACACACCAGTAGCAGATCAGCAAGCCATCTGTAGTTTATAATCTTAGAAAGTTATCTGAAGGTACCTAGGGATTCTCTATATCAAGACTTGAATTTTGTCCTATCTAATTCTAGGTCAGATTTCTTCCAATTATATCATGTTGACTCTTAAAATAATAACAATTGTAATGGTGATGATAATGATGATGATACTTAGAATTTCCTAGTCACCTAACTTTATTCATGTTTACTATATTCCCATCTTAGAAAGTTATCTGAAGGTATGGAGACATTAAGTGATTTACCTGTAATCACAGAGCTCATAAGCACCTGTCTCAAGGCTTGAATTCAGTCCTATGATTCTAGGACAGTTTCTTTCAATTATATTATGTTGACTCTTAGAATAATAGTAATTGTAATGGTGGTGATGATAATGATGATACTTAGAATTTCCTAGTCACCTAACTTTATTCATGTTTAATATATTCCCATCTGTTGTGTTCTTGAACTGAAACCATGAAGATCAATGGGACCTTTTCATTTAGCTTTCAAGTTAAATTTTCTCTTTTTCTGCTTCCACTTATGGAGTAGGAATTATCTGTAAATGTTTGTAATGTAAAAAACAAAACACTTCAATAAAGCTTATTAAAAAAAAGAATGTGAGCTTTTTGAAAGAAAAAACTGCCTCCACTTTTCTATTAGTATTCCCAGCATTAATCACTTTATAAATGCTTAATAAATATTCTTTTCAATGATTTATTCATCTATCCATTTATTTATTCATGTTTGACTTCTCCCTTTTCATGGATCTTTTGTGAGCTCTCTTACATTCAGGCTTTCTGTTCTATTCCAATTTCATAACTTAATTCCAAGTCCTTCTAAACTTATATTTGGAAAATAAAATTCTCTTAATTTGTCTCTTTGACTCTAGTTTCCCCACTATCAAGCCATCCTGAATGTTGTCAACAGATTGATTTTTGTAACAATCTATACAATAAACTAAAGAATAAATAGTCTGATTCTGTAACTCTTGCTATTTCCCTAGTTGTAAATAGAATGAAAATTTAACAATCTCTTGAAAGCTTGTTTGAACTGGCTGCAGGACATGCTTGGACTTATAGGGACACCAGAAATTACCCAGTCCAATCTGTAATTGAATGGAAATTCCCTGAGAAACATATCAGACATCATCTTACATTTGTTTGAAGTCCATTAGGATGGATAACATATACTCTTAAGGCAGTTCCATTCAACTCTTGGATAGTTAGTTATTAGGAAGTTTTTTTTTCCTTTTATCAATCCTAAGCAGATGCCTCCACTCAAAGCTTGTGGTAATGTGCTAAGTGCAGCCAGAGAATTTCCAAATGGGATCTGAATTTGAAACCCAATGGAGTCTTCTCCATTACTCAACTCAAAATCCCATGTATGTACAACTGGGCCCATAAAATATTTTGGGATCTCTTTTAAGTAATTGATTTACCTAGCCAAAAATAGACTACATATACTAATTTGACAGTTAAATTGCTTTTATCTATAACTCACAAATATTTGTGTTCTTTTTTATTTATTAACAAATTTAACCTAATTTGAATTTATTGCCTGTGCATTAAAATCTACTTTCTTTCTCACTTCCAAAGATCTGTCAATGGTGCCTAATCTACTTGGTCACAAAGATGTTTTCCTCTTTCTCTCTTCTTGTATATACTATTTCTCTAGTACCTTTGCCATCTATCCCCTCATTATTCCCATTTCACAACTCTATCTCTGATTTAATTACATCTTCCCTGGATCTTTGCAATAAGCTAGAGGAAATTAATGGATATCTTAGAGTTATGAAGAACTTAGACAGTTACTAATTTTTTCATACTTATTAATTTATTTAATTTTTAAAATTTTATTTTACTAGTATATTATTTTTCTTTTTTTTTGAAAAAAAAGTGTGAATTTTATTTTTAGAAGGCAGAACAGGAAGGTTTTAGGGCATTTTCAGATTCCAAAAAATAAAA
Source organism: Antechinus flavipes (assembly GCF_016432865.1). Lineage (NCBI taxonomy): Eukaryota > Metazoa > Chordata > Mammalia > Dasyuromorphia > Dasyuridae > Antechinus > Antechinus flavipes. The sequence continues at coordinate 119,240,062 of NC_067399.1, read as the reverse complement.
GTGGAATTAGAATTTATTTGCTGTTCTATTGCTTACTCTTTTTTATATAAATAGCTTTTTATTGACAAAACATATGCATATGTAATTTTCCAACACTGACCCTTGCAAAAACTTCTGTTCCAACTTTTCCTCTCTTTCCCTCCACGCCCTCCCCTAGATAGCAGGTAGTCCCATACGTGTTAAATACGTTAAAGTATATATTAAATACAATGTATGTAGACATATTTATACAGTTATCTTGCTATGCAAGAAAAATCGGATTTAGAAAGAAGATAAAAATAATCTGGGAAGAAAAACAAAAATGCAAGCAAACAATAATAGAAAGAATATAAATGCTATGTTGTGGTCCACCTTCATTTCCCATAGTTCTCTTTCTGGGTGTAGCTGATTTTCTTCATTACTGATCAATTAGAACTGATCTGGATCTTCTCCTTGTTGAAGACAGCCACATCCATCAGAATTGATCCTCATATAGTATTGGTATTGAAATGTGTAATGATCTCCTGGTTCTGCTCATTTCACTTAGCTTCAATTTATCTAAGTCTCTCCAAGCATCTCTATATTCATCCTGCTAGTCCTTTCTTACAGAATAATAATATTACATAACATTCATATACCACAATTTACTCAGCCATTCTCCAATTGATGAGCATCCATTCAATTTCCAGTTTTTAGCCACCACAAAAAGGGCTGCCACAGACATTTTTGCACATAGTATATTATTTTTCCAATTATATGTAAAGATCGTTTTCAACATTCCTTTTTGATAGATATTGAATTTAAATTTTTCCCCTTCCTCTCTTATTTCCCCCCTTCCCACATTAGCAAGCAATCTGATATAGATTATAAATGTACATCCACTTTTTTTTCTTTTTCTTTTTTTTTTTTTTCTTGAGGCAAAAAGTGACTTGCCCAGGATCACACACTAGGAAGTGTTAAGTGTCTGAAATCAGATTTGAACTCAGGTCCTCTTGACTTCAGGGCTGGTGCTCTATCCATTGCACCACCTAGCTGCCCCTACATTCACTTTTAACATATTTCCATATGAGACATATTGGAAAAGAAAAGAAAAACATGAGAAAGAAAAACAAAAGAAAGAAAGGTGATAATAATATGCTTTAATATAAATTGTCTCATTAATTCTCTCTAGATGAAGATAGCATTTTCCAGCCAAAGTTTTTTGGGATTGCCTTGGATCACTGAATTGCTGATAAAAGCTAAGTCTGTCATAGTTGATCATCACATGATCTTGCTGTTACTGTATACAATGTTCTCCTAGTTTTGCTTACTTACTTCACTCAGCATCAGTTCATGTAAATCTTTCCAGGTTTTTTTTTTAATCAGCTTATTCATCCTTTCTTAAAGAAACTAATATTAAATTATATTCATATACTATAACTTAATTCAGTCATTTCCCAAATGATGAGCATCCACTCAATTTCCAGTTCTTTGTCATTACAAAAAGAGCTACTACAAACATTTTTGCACATATGGGTTTTTTCCCCTCTTTTATGATCCTTTCGGGATACAGACTTAGTAGTGACACTGCTGTATCAAAGGATATGTATGCACAGTTTTATAGACCTTTGGGCATCATACTTATTAATTTATGAGAAACAGCTCTTTACTGTGGGGAAGATCATCTTAAGAGATCTACTGTTAGCATTCACAAAGAAACTATATTATTCCCCACATTCTTCCTTCTATTTTATCTATGAGGGATGAGAACTGATATTTCTCTCACCTTTTGTCCCTTTATTTGGTCCACTCTCTTTGTCTGCCTATCACCCATCTCTGTCTTCTAATAATAATAATCTATCTCTTCTTTTTTCACGCAACTTCTAAGCCATCTTCTATGAAACCTCTAGTTTTTCTAGTTTCTTCAAGAAATATCTCCCTCAGCCTACTTCATAACATTCTCTCATCTTCTTGTAAACATCTTAATTTTATTATATTCACTTGCCTCTGTCGGACCATCCCATGTTATAAACATAACTTTTATCATTGTAGCTCCCCTAGAACAATATATTTAATAATCAATTGGCAAAAGTTTGAGGGCCAGTTTTCACTTACAACCTGAATTCTTTGGGCTGGGTCTAATTTCTTTCAGGCCCTAACCCATATAACTAAACATTAATCTTGATTGCCTGAAATCTTTTCCCAGCTATGTGCTTGTGCTCATGAGGCAGTCATATCACTTCCTCAGACACCCAGCTAAATTCTCAGAACCCTACAACCATTGGAAATAAGAAAATAAAAACAACTCTGGGGGAAGAGGTAAATGGCAGAATAAAATACTCCAAATCCTTCAGTTCCTGTGTTCTTAGAATAGCTGTTCTGTTCTTCTTGAAGGGAACACATTGTCTGAGAAAAGCATTATTCTCTCCTTGCAGATGTGAAAAAATCTTTTCAATTAAAAAAAGAGGTCAATTTATAAGTCCCTCAGAACACAGAAAGATTGAAAAGAAATAAACTAACTACAAGGTGCAACATGCTAGAGTGGATGAAGAACTGGTCTAATAGTCAGGAGGACCACACTTCAAAATCCACCTCTCACACATGCTGACTGTGTATTCCTAGCCAGTTCACTTACTTGACCTCTCAGTGACTTGTAGTGGTTGATGGGATTTTCCTTACTCTGGGAGTTCTTTATACCAATGAAATCACAGGTCTGAAAAAGAAAGTTGAGACCATATTGTGAGAATGGGTAAGATGAAAGAGTGGGTGTAGGGTAGAGGAAAACAGGAACAAAATTTCTCTGAGGTAGTCAAGAATAAGGAAAAACCTCATTTGACATAATGAAACACAATGTTGGCAATATACAGAAGAAGCATCATGGTACAGTGGAAAACAGAAGATCTGACATCAAATCCTTCTGATCTAACAATCTCAGGAATCTTAATAGGAACCTAACTTCTCCAGGTATCAGTTTTTCACATTCCCCAAATTGGTCTCTCTTCCAGCTCTGGATCTGTCATCAAATCCTGCCCTAATTCTCTGGAGATAATAGAAAATTGTTCTGATGTAGGCTTTTCATTAATTTAGCCATTATAAATGGCACTCTACTTTGGGTAATTAGGGTGCAAAATACAAAAGTTAGAGGTTGACTACTGACTTCAATTGCTCAATAGCATAATCCAATACAAATTCTGTGTGAAGTGGAAATTCAGACATGAAATAGGTAATCAGATTTGGGTGTCCCTGGGGACAATTGGATCTGAACATGAGCAGAAAATTTAAAAGTTCCATTCATGTCCAGATGAAAATTCATTTTTCAGCAAAGGTCAGAGAAGAAAACAAATATTGCTTGAATTTAATTACCACACCAGCTGTCAGTCACTGAAAGGAACAGTGCTAGGAAGATAATTCAAGGCTGAAACCAGCATGTCATAAGCCTTGTATTTTTGAATTCTGACCACTTCTTTCAGAAAAGCTTGAAGTTATCACTTGAAGGATGAAACCAAGCTGACTTCTTTTGTATTTCATTACTGATGTATCTCATTCTTTGAAATGGCAAAGACAGAAAACAAGACCTCATTTCACTAAAATGACGCATTTCTACCATGTGAGTAAGAAGGTTAAGGTAGCTTTAATTATCTACAGACTAAATGAAAATACTGGGACAAGAGCAAAACCTGAGATATTAAGACACACTAATCACCACCACCCACTACAAGTTCTCAACTCACTTTATTCTACCTTCAGATTTCACTGTGACAGTTTCTCCATGGGTCAGGGAGTGTGAAGCCCAGATTTTAGGTTCCTGATAAAATCAATAGTCAGTTAACAACAATTTATTAAACACCACCAATACCAAGCACTGTACTAAGCACTGAGGATACCCTCCCATAAAAAAAGACAAAAATAATTCCTGCCATCAAAGAGTTCACATTCAAGTGAGGGAGACAGCATGTAATTAACCAGGGATGTACAAGACAAGTGGAAGGCAGACTGAAAAGTTTGAGGGGAAGGAGAGGAAGCTTCCAGCACCATGGGAGATTTGATTTGACTCTTAAAGGAAGCAAAAGAAGAATTGGAAGCAAGGAGAAAGAATCTTCTAGGCATAGTGGATGGCCACTGGAAAGACCCAGAATTGGGAAATAAAATATTACGCATGGAAAGTAGCAAGTAATTCATTGTAATTAGATTGTAGACTGTGTGGAGGAGAATAAAGTATAAAAATAATGGAAATCTGTGGAAGAATTTTAAATGTCAAATAGAAAACTTTATATTTTACTGAATTAAAAGGAATCCAATGGAGTTTATTAAATCAGGGTTTGGGAAAGAGGTCAGCAAGGAAGGGAATCATATGGTTAGAATTACGCTTTAGAAAAATCATTTTGGCATCTGGGTAAACAATATATTGGGGTAAGAAAATATCAGTAAAAAGGCTACTGCAAAAATGCAGGTGACAGTAATGAGGGCCTGAACTAAGGTAATAGTTTGAAGAGTGGAGAAAAATGGAAATATGTAAAAGATGTTGTGATGGTAAAACAGTATTTGTCAATGGATGGAAAATACAGGATGAGTACAGGTCAATCAGTCCTTAAATAAACATTCATTAAATACTTACTATGTCCCTGATGTAAACACTGAGATTACAAAGAAAGGTAAAAGACAGTCCTTCCTCTGAAGGAGCTCTCAGTTTACTAGGGGAAACAGCAAGTAAATGAATAGGTTATAGAAGATAAATTGGAAATAATCTTAGAGGGAAGGTGTTAACAGCAAGGGGGGTATGGAAAGGCTTTCCTGTAGAAGACTGAATTTTAACTGGGATTTAAAGGAAGCTAGGAGGTAGAGATGAAAGGGAGAGCATTCTAGGAATGAGAGAGAACCAGTAAAAATGCCCAGAGGAAGGAAATGAGATATACTGTGTAAAACTGAGGATAATGCTGAATTTGGGAACCTGAGTGACTGGGAGGATGGTGGTGCTCTTGGCATTAATAGAGAACTTTGGAAGAAAAGAGGATTTGTAGGGAATGATAAGATATGTTTTGAATATGTTGAATGTGATGTCTTCAAATGCCCAGAAAGCATTCAGTGATAAGGATCTTGAGAAATATAAGGAACAATAGAGATTATTCAGTCTAATCCCTTAATTTTGATCAATTATTCACAAACTCTGATAGAACTTTTAAAAGTACTGTATGGATGAGAGCCAGCCTTGATGTTTAGTCCATTCCAATGAAAATAACTGATATGATGCTAAGCTGTGAAACCTTAACAAGATACTACTTTAAAAAGAGTTTGATTAATAGAATAAATTGAGTTTACAAGATACAATCAGATACAGTCAGAAGTAAATAAACACTTTTTGATAATCCAAAGATTCTAGCAATTGTGGCAAAAACTCACTATTCAATAAAAATTTTTTCAAAAACTGAAAAGCAGTCTGAGAGAAAAAAGATGTGCATTTTACCTCATATATAAAGTTAAATGGGCATATGACTTAGAGAAAGGAATATCTTTATCCTAAAATATCCCTAAACAAATATAAGAAACAAAAGAGAAATTACTTGTCAGATCCATGGATAGAAGAAGAGTTTGTGACCAATTAAGAAATAAAAAGTTTAGCAGGAAATAAAATAGCTAATTTTGATTACAAAATAAATAAATAAAGTTTTTGCACAGACAAAAGCCAATGCAGCCACTCTTGGAAGGTTTGAGGAGAGACAAAAAGTTTTAAAGAGACACTGGGTGGGGGGGGACAGCAAGCTAAGTAGAGAAGTGCAAAAAATTACTTTGCAAGTAGTAAGGGCCCAGTTGAGATTATGGAATATAAATCGGTAGAAGACCCCATTAGCAACTTCATGATTTACTTCAACTTCATTCAGTAGCGCATGTGTATGAGTAAAGGTAACAGGTGATAGGAGTAGTCCAAGACTGAGGCTTGGCAGGGCAAGATTGATGTCATAATAAAGGGGCACAAAATTCAAGAGGAAAAAAAAAACAAGTGTAGAGTTAAGCTAGCTCACCAAGGCATCAAAACAGGGAATGAAAAAGAATGTAGCTGGTGCATGATTGGGACAGCTAAGTAGCCCAGTGGCTAGACTGAGAGTCCTAGAGTCAGGAAAACCTGAGTTCAAATTTGGCTTTAGACTTTTACCAGCTGTCTGATACTGGACAAGTCACTTAACTCTTTTTGCCTCTGTTTCCTCATCTGTAAAATGAACTGGAGAAGGAAATAGTAAGACACTCCAGTATTTTTGCCAAGAAAACTCCAAATCACAGAATCAGACATGACTGAAGTAACTGAAAAACAACAATAACAATGACTGGGAGAAAACTGAGGCGGTGAGGGATTGGAGGTCAATAAGATGAAGGATAGAATGTGGGGCGGAAAGGCAGAAGAGGTAGAATGCCAATAGATTGTAATCAGAGAAAGGAATTTCAGAGTTCATGAACATGGAAATGGTACAATTGTGGGTAATGGCAACATCAAAATAGTAATGTATAAATGGCTCTATCCCCCATTCCTACATGTTTTCCTTGACTTTCACCTTATTTTTCTTTCTTAGTGTTTCCCTGAAGAATTTATTCTTAGTATTTGAAATAAAATTTACTAGAAGTAAAAAGAAAATAAAATGCAACCATATTAAAATCCAAAGTGCCTCAAGCAGCACAATTTGCCATAGAGTTTTTGGCATCTTTCGATAGATGTTAAGTTATCCAACATTTTGTTTCTCAAATATAAAAGATGGAGAGAAATATACTGCTCATAACAGTCTAGCCCACATGATCTCCTTTCATTACTAGGATGACTCTCAACTCCAATTCATATTGTGTGAACACAATTCCTGCAACCCAATTCCTGGTAGCCACCAAAAAAATCTAGTGGCTCCCAACCCTAAGAACCTGCCTTAGGCAATGTAGGCTATCTATTCCATTTAGTCTCTTTCTCTATAGCTCTTCCTGATAGAAACAGATGAACCTGGGAATTGGAGATTGCCACTAAAATAGTTTAGAGAAGGGAAAAAAAGAGACAAGAAAAAAAATTAGAAAGTCTATGTTCAAATATATGTGGATACATATTGTTATATATTCAGTCTCTTAAAAAGTCCTTGTTCTGTTTTTTAAATGGTAATGAATATTAAACATATTCCTTGCTGTTCTTTTCTATCCATTAGACAACATATTCTTCATATGATGGCTATTCTTAATTTGCCACAAGATCTGAAATATTAACCTATGGTACAATTTTGTATGTAATTAAACTCAATTCCAATTAATCTGTGCTCCCTGGTATCATCTCTGTGACCATAAATAAGTCATATAACCTGAATTTCCATTTTATCTTCTGTAGGTATGTGTGGTAATTGCCACACGCTATTGTGGCTATTGTGAAGATCAGATGTAATTATATATGTAAAGTGTTTGGGGGGAGTGACGGTAGCTACGTACTGCAGTCCTGAATCTGAAGTCAGGAAAAGTCATGTTTGTGAGTTCAAATCTTGCCTCGGACATTTTTTAGCTGGGTGACCCTAAGTAAATCACTTAACCCTACTTGCCTCAGTCTCCTCACCTGTAAAATGAGCTGAAGAAAAAGATGGCTAAATCACATAAGTATCTTTGCCAAGAAATCTCTAAATAGAATCACATGGTGTTGTAAGGGACAAAAACAAGTGAACAATAAAAAAGCACTTTGCCAAATTTAAAGTGCTGTAGCTATAGACCTACTATCCATATGTTAAGATATCTCTGGACCCATGGATAAAATTGTATTTAAGGATCCCTAGTCATTCAGCTTCTCTCTCTCTCTATATATATATTTTTTTAATTGGGAAGAGAAGTGACCTACTATAATGGATTGAGTGCCAGGCTTATTTTCAAGAAAAATGGAATTTAATACTACTTTTCATATTTACTCTGGGTAAGTATGACCTGAATAAGTCATTTGACCTCTGAGAACCTTAGGCAACTGGTAAAACTTATCTATGAATCTTAGATGAACTGCTTAGAAAAAATACCTTATGCTGATAAAAACCTGGATCCTTCCTCTACCCATTTACTTGCCACTTAACTGTAAATTTCACAGATAAATTTGTCTTAAAAAAAAAAAAAACTATGAATAAGTAACAGAAGGCTCTTTTTTTTTTTTTTTACAAAAGTGACAAGTATAAGAACAAGATGTTTTTTTTCCCCTAATGAAAGCACTAAGTGTTGCATAAGTATAAAAACAACAGAAAAAGAAAGATCTTTAAAACTAATTAATTGCTCCTCCCCCATCATGAGAAAATTGAGGCATACCCTAGCCACATCAGAAATTCTGCAACCAGCAGTGCTTCCCAGTATCATGACATCTCAGAATGGTAAGAGATCTGAGAGGCCACATAGTTTAACTTCTCAAAAAAAAAGAATAAAAGAAAAAAAAAAGAAGAGAGGAACAAAGAAAGAAAAGAAAAGAACAAGAAATTCCCACCTATAACATCCCTGATTATTGGTCGTCTAGGCTTTACTGGAAGAAAAGCAAGTCTAATCCCTCTTTCACAATTATTTTACAATGATCTAAAAAAGTCAACTATAGAAATAGCATTTCCTTGAACTACAGCTTAAAAACAGTCAAAAAAATAAAATAAGATTAGTTTAAAATGATCTGTTCCTGATGAAGTTGCACTAGTTCTTTTATGACTGCTTCCTTTCTCAAATGTTGCATATACATCCCTTTAATAATATTTTCTAGAATTCTTTCAGGTATCAAAGTGTAATTCACTGTCTTTTAACTTAAAGATTCTACTTTTTTTCTTTGTTGAAAGTCAGGATAGCATTTGCTTTTTTCAATACTCTGGTGCTTCTATTTCTACCATTTCTTAAAGACCAAAAATGGCTCAGTAATCACATCTGGCAGCTTTTTTCAATTCTCAAGCTTGCATCCAGTATAGCTAGAAGGTCTCCTACTTTCACTTTACTTATCTTGGGTATCACTTAGCTGGATAAATAGATATCAACCATTTTTGTTTTTTCTTTCTGGTCCAAAGATTATTCCCCTTGGCAGAGAAAACAGAAGGAAAGAACTGAATTTCTCTGTCAATTATAACGAACATATTCACCTTGTACAGGGGTACGTTGGGTATGAAGTTTTCAGAGAGCATGAGCACCTTTGTTGTGAGGGCTTGCCATGGCCTTTTCAGGGCTGCTAATCCATCTCTGGTGTCCACCTTTCACCCACCATTCAACTGTGGCTCCAAGAAGCTGTAGTATGGACAGCAACCACATCTTAATAAATTGTCTTTGCAGACAGATTAAACTAGTTGGAGGGTAACTGACAGGTCTCAAACTTAGGGCTGAGTTAGGCGGGTGCCTACCAATGGTCATAAAGACAGATGAAACAGGCCCTGTGGAGAGTTTACACTTGGTCAGACCTTGAAGCTGCCAAGGTCATCCACTGTATCTCGAGTCATCACCAATCATCCTGACATTGGTCTTATTATTAGACTTCAATGACTAGAAAAGAGGGTGGAGGGTGATTGTGTAACTGCCTCACTTAAATGTAATTCATGTGCAAGTCCAGATATCCCCTTTAAGAATGAAGGGTGAACAAATGCCTTGCACATCATTCCTCAACCTTCTTTAGTCCTCTTTTCCCCAGTGTAAGTTTTTAATCCCTTCTGGTTGCCCTTAGTTTTCCTCAGCAGCCTGAGCTCATTCTGTCTTGTGTTCATGCAAATCGGAGAGGTTAATATATCTTTATCAAATAATAACACAGTACAGAGTTTAGTCATAAGTAGCTGATAATAAATGAAGCAGTGAATCTTACTAGGTTATGAGAAATGTTATTACCAGTGATTTTATGGTACTGTACTGGCTTCAAAGTCAAATTGCACCTTACAATAATGAAATCAATTTTTTTAATTTATAAAATTGTATTTAGCAGAAACTGAGATTCTCACTATTATTCTACTTCAGCTAGAAGACTAGATCTTTATTTCTTAAATTTACTAAACACAGGGATACCTACAATTACCAAAGCTAGGATAGAATAATTGCTGATCACTTCTCCCAGACAGCATTAAGATGTCTAATTATCAAAATTATAATACTAATGAGACAAGAATGGCCATATGATATAATAATTATAAAGTGCTTAGCACAGTGCCTGGCACTGTGTTCTTTTTTAGTATTATTATTATTATAGCTAGCATTTACATGATGCTTTAAGATCTGCAAATAACTCCATTAAATATTCTCTTATTTTATTCTCACAACAACCCTGGGAAATAGTAATGGAGGTAGGCATTAGTTGTGACTTATCCAAGATCACACAATAAATGTCTATGATTAGATTTGAACTCAGACTTTCCTGACTCCAGGACCAGGATGCTATTCACTGCTCCAGGCTATGCTTGATACTCATTTTAACCTGATTTCATCTCTTCCAAAATGGTGATGAGAAAGGTGGAATACACAATATAATTGGCCCCAAACCTCTAGGATGGCTTTTGGGGACACTGGGGTTACTCTGACTCAGACTTCTAATTTCTTTGATTTAAAAAGGATGAAAAAACAAGGGAATTGACAAAGCAGACTTTAGGAGAAGTCAGTTTTCTTAAACTTTATCTATAACCAAAATCTGTTTCAGTGAACTCTCTAAGGCATTTATCTTTCTCTCCTTTCTCTTTTTTGTTAATTCTGCAGGAAGCCATTCCCTGAAATCTCACTTGCCATTACTGAATGAATGCTGTGCTCTGAGGAGTTACTTACTACTTGAGTAGCAGGCTAATACATGAAATCACCATCAATTACATGAACAGAAAGTAGCACTTATTGCTGAATGAAGACAAACTCCTAGAAAATTGTTACTTGGAAAAAATACCAGAGCAAGTGGTTATAATAACACAGAGGATCAAAAAGACCTTGAAATATCCATTTTACAAGGACAAAGATTGGCCTTTCAGCATTTCCACTTTCCCTCCTGGGGAACTGACTTTTTTGGGGGGAAACACAAGAAAAGAATTATCCTAACAATTAGTGAAGACAGAATGTAAATTGAATAACTGTTCATTTATTTAATGAAAGGAATACTGCAGTGATGATTATATAGCCAAATCACAATTTATGACTTAGAAATAAAAGCAGTGTTTAAGAAGGATTTTCTAAAATCAACTATTGATAATAGGCATTTTTGGAAGGAATTACCCAGAGAGATATACAAGTGCAGAACTATCATTTGAATCTCATCTGTAGTGAAGATAGCTGAAAAGGAGAAAGCATTGCAACAAAGTATTCTATTGTCCAAAAATTGCTTTATCTGAAGCAAGAACAAAGGAGGCCTAGAGATGTGTCTCCAGCCCTAAAGTAATCTGGAAAAGCCTATAACAGAGGTAGCAATGTTTTCTTCTGAAATGAAACTACCTGGTTTTTTTTTTTTTTTAACATCTTCAATAGTCATAAGAATCTCTTGAGCCCCCAGTACCAGCCCAATCTCTTCACTTATCTGCCATCTGCATAACACTTTCACCACAATCACAGAACTAGCCCTGAGATGACCAATTTATCTATCCCAATAAGCATTTATTAAACACTTACTATATGTAAGATATGATCAGGTTCTGGGAATACAATGACAAAAAGAATCTCAATAGGTTTATATTTTACTGGGTATGAAGAATGAGGATAGAGATATGAGAGAAATGCAATTCATGAGACTGACCCAAATAATACAATAATAATAGGTCACATATAAGTAGTGCTGTAAGATTTACCAAACATTGCACACATCTCATTTATTCTTCACAACGCTGTTGATAGTTCCATTGGACAGATGAAAATTGTCTAAGTGACTTGCTCAGGATGACATTGATAGTAAATACCCAAGTCATATTTAAATTTATATCTTCAGATCTGCCTTAAGAAAGAATTATTAAACTTATTCTATTAAATAGCAATTAAGTTCATGGATGTTTGGAAACTTGGCTTAATATCTATAAATTTAGAGTAACTAATAGTGAATTAATTTCTCCAGATCATGGCTTTAATTTCGTTTTTACATGTTATCATTTATTGGTTTGAACAGCTAATTAGATATATTTGCCTCACTTAGAAAGAATCCATGGAATATAACAAGATATAGAAACATTTTTATGGAAGTTTTGAATTTCATGGCAGAAATCCACTCATATTACTGTTTTAACAAAGTCAGTTTACAGCAAGATGCAGTGTCATAAGCTTACAAATAAATGACAGATGGATAAACAGGATTTTCATGAATGAATCTAACAACAGCCATTTCCTTATCACCGACATTATTAGTCTAAGCTATTTCCCTGATCAAATGTTTACCATATTATCAAGTCATGTTTTTCATACCACAATGATATTCCTGGTCATTCAGTATAAACTGCATCTATTCTTTTGTCCATCTCAAAATATCTTTGTATATTTATCCATCATCTTTTTCCCTCCCTCAAAGGAAGAAGTATCTTTCCTCTGTTCAAAAGAAAATTCATACTCTTCTGTTTTGATTCAAATCCCCTCATACCCATTCAGGGATTTTTACTCCATCAATTTTTCTTGCCCTTTATAATATCTTCCTCTCCACAGGCTACCTCTCCTCTGACTTCAAAGAAGCTCAGGTTTTCTTCCTTTGTATCAAGCTTTTCCAAAAAATGATTTAAGACACTGAATTTGGTGCTATAGAGGGATTCATGGGTCTTTTGTGATACTTAGTATCAAATACCCTGTAGATAAAGTCACTTTTGTGGTTAAGTCACTGGTCACAGCAGAAAATGAAAAACTATCCTCATACGAATATTAAAGGAATAAATACATTAATTAAGTTCCTATTAAGCCCTAAGCACTGTGTTAAATGCTGGGGATATAAAAAGAAACAAAAGATAGTTCCTGTCCTCAAGGAATTTATAATCTAATGGAGCAGACAACATGCAAACAAATATATATACAAAGTCATCTATGTACAGAATGAATAGGAAAAAATTTAGAGAGGGAAAGCATTAAAATTAAGAGGGATTTTGGGGTAGATTTCCAGTAGAAGATGGGATTTTAGTTGGCACAGGGTAATCAGCAAGCAAAATTAAGGAATGAAAACATTCCATGAGCGAGGTATAGATGTAGAAAATTACAGGAGGCCAGTGTCACTGGATTATCAAATTTAAAAATTTACAGCCACATAAAATGAATTATATATTAGTCTGCAATTAGTTGGTCCTGGTTTCAAATGTGTGGTAAAGTACTTACTGATTGGCCCACCATAGCCACCTATGCAATGCTATAAGGTTAAATTCAACTCTTTCCTATTTGATCCCTACATCTGAGCTAGAGATCAAAGTAAACCACTCATATATTTCAGGATTCTCTCTGGATTGGCTGCTTGGATTAGCCAAGACAGAGAGTAATTTAAGGCAGCTACATACACAAATAAGTCAATATAAGGTAATAACTATCAACTGGAAAGAACAAGGAAAACTTCAAAGAGGAGATGGCCCTTAAATGTCTTAGAGACCTTGAAACACTCAGGAATGTAGAGTTGAGACTTTTTCCAGGGATGGGTCTGTTGGAATGGATGCATTGAGGCGAGAAGTTTCAAAATGTTGTTTAAGGAACATCTAGTAGTCCAGTTAGGCTGGAACCAAAGTGTATGTGAAGGAGAATAACATGAAGCAATTTGGAATAGTATAGTAACTTGGAGTGAGACTATGCAGGATCTTAAGCACCAACCTAAGAATTGTGTTTTGTTCTATATGTAACTGTGAACTACTGAAAGTTTTGAGCAAAAGAATATCCGAGATCTGTGCCTTACAAAGATACTTTCCAGGCTGCAGTTCCGGCTGCAATCATAAGGGACTAGGATTGTGGTTATCAGATTAGGGGAAAGCATATGGAACCAACAGGACTAAGTGACTAATTGGAAATAGAGTATGGAAGAATAATCAAGGATAACTGCAAGATTTCAAAACTGAATTGGTGGTGATCTCAACAAAAATAGGCAAACTATGAATGTCCATTACTTTAATGATAAGTCTATTTTGTTCTTTGTCTCGAATAAGGAATCTTTTACCATCTTAAGTTACACATGGGATAATTTCTTGAAGGCAAGACTTTAAAATGGCATTTTTTTTGGCCATGTGCATCATTCTTATACAACTTGTATTCTCTACACCTTTTACTAAATCTAAATATTACTATAAAGATGCTATTTTCCAGAAAAAGTCTTTGCAGCTTACTTTAAAAAATATTTTCAGCAATGATACATTAATACATGTATGAAACAGTTTTACAAAGCTGAAAAAGAAAGCATTTGGCATTTTAAAATAACTTGAAAACTGATTTCTGAATGCTTTCAAAATTGTGTCACTTCCAATATAGCCTTTTTTTGTATTTGCTCAAGTGCATCAGCTCTTCCAAACTTTATCTTCCATTTTCATTTACTTTCATAGCAATTTGATGCCTGGAGTGTTGAATCCAAATATAATGGTTTTCCAATATCAATAAGGACACTGGATCACTAGAAAAACCATTGGCAATTTTTTCATCTTGGGTCTATTCTGTTCTTTCCAGTTTTCATCTAAAAATGCTCAAGATAATATTAGTTGTGCCTCAATGAGAATCTTTTTCCAATATTGTTTTCTCCTCCACTGCTTTTTGATGTTTTGAAAATGAAAACTGGCAATGTTCTTAGTTGTCATATCTTTTCACTTATAAAGGAAAATAAGTGTTTTCTGGCAAAAATTCTTTTAGGTTCCCTTTTAAGGTTAGTTTATGTCACATGAACCCAAATCATAAATGGTAATAGTACTTATTTGTACACATTTTCCATTTTTCAGCTTTACCAGCTTAGATTACCAAAATCTTTCTTTTTCTAATTTGGTCTTAATTATGCCCTTAGATCAAACATTCTAATGATCTAACTTTACACATCTAGTTCTGAAATGTGTACACATTTCACAACAGCTCCACAACAGCTGATTGTTACCTAATTTATAAGATACAGTAAATCTGATTTTACTTGATGTTTAGTGTTGGCTGTATGTAGCATTTTCCAGTTCTCTAAAAAAT
Organism: Antechinus flavipes; assembly: GCF_016432865.1. Taxonomy (NCBI): domain Eukaryota; kingdom Metazoa; phylum Chordata; class Mammalia; order Dasyuromorphia; family Dasyuridae; genus Antechinus; species Antechinus flavipes. Next base: position 119,225,053 of record NC_067399.1, on the reverse strand, counting down.
ATTGCTATATAGGCATTGGGCTTCTGTAGGTACAAGCTTTTGGTTTCTTAAACTTCTTAAATTTGGATGTGATTGTTTTTCTATATGATCTTTTATTTAAGAATTGAAATTAGTTAGTTAATTAGTTAGTTAACTTGTTTTGAGAACTTTCATTAATATTTCTCTACATCATCCTTTGCAACAGATGTTAGCACATAAACAAACTGCAATTATCTTCATGGCTATCTTTTTGCTTACACTCTAGCACCAACAATATAGATCAAGATGATCAAAAATAATCATCACATGAAATTTTCCTCTTACATTTGGGTGTACAATGAAATCAACTTATTAACTCTTTTATTCACCAAAGCTAAACCTATAAGTTCTTATTTAATTTTTTTTCACTTAGTAGTATTTTATTTTTTCCAATCACATGTAAAGACAGTGTTTAATATTCAATTTGGTAAGATTTTGAGTTCCAAATTTTTCTTTCTCTTTGTCTTCCATCTCCTCTTTGTAACATAGCAAGCAATCTGATATAGGTTATAAATGTACAATCATTTGAAACATTGTCCCATATTAGTCATATTGTGAAAGAAAAATCAGAACAAAAGGGAAATACCATGAGAAAGAAAAAAGGTGAAAATAGCATGCTTCAATCTGCATTTAGCCTCCAAAGTTCTCTGGATGGTATTTTTCATCATAAGTCTGATATATTGCTGTATTCCTAAAAAGAGCTAAGTCTATCATAGTCGATCATCACATGATGGTGTTGTTACTGCATACAACATTCTCTCAGTTTTGCTCATTTTACTAACAATTAGCTCATGTAAGACTTTCCAGGTTTTTCTGAACTCTACCTGCTTATAATGTCTTATAGAATAATAATATTCCATTACATCGATATACCATAACTTATCAGTCATTCCTCAATGAATGGCCAGCTCCTCTATTTGTAATTCTTTGCCACCACAAAAAAAAAAAAAAAAAATTGCTACCGTTTTTTGCACATGTGGTTCTTTCCCTTCTTTAAGATCTCTTTGGGACAAAGACCCACTAGTGGCACTGCTGTCTCAAAAGGTATGCACAATTTTATAGCCCTTTTGGCATAGTTTCAAATTGCTCTCCAGAATGGTTAGATCCACCAATAGTACATTAGTGTCCCAGTTTTCTCACATGTAACATTTTCTGACATTTTAGCCAATTTGACAGGTGTGAGATAGTACTTCAGTTTTAATTTGTATTCCTCTAGTCAATAAATAGTGACTTAGAGCAGTTTTTCATGACTATAGATAACTTTAATTTCTTCACCTGAAAATTGCCTGTTCATATCTTTTGACCCTTATCATTTGAGAGTAACTTGTATTCTTATAAATTTCAGTCAATCCTCTATATATTTAGAAAAGAGATCTTTATCAAAAACGTCTGTAAAAATTGTTTCCCAACTTTATGCTTCCTTTTTAATTTTGCCCACATTGATTTTGTTTGCAAAAAAACTTTTTAATTGAATGCAATCAAAATTATCCACTTTGCACTTAATATTCCCTATTTCTTGTTTGATCATAAATTTCTCCCTTTTCAAAAGATCTTCAAAAGAGGTGGACTATCCCTTGCTCTCCTAATGTGCTTATAGTATCACTCCGCCTAAATCAAGTAACCATTCTGACCTTGGTATAAGATGTGAGATGTTGATCTATACCTAGTTTCTTCCATAGTAGTTTCCAATTTTCCCAGCAGTTTTTGTCAAATAGTTAGTTCTTCTTCCATTTTCTGAGGTGTCATGATATAATAAAAGAAAAAATTAACTAGCTCCAGACTCAGAAAACCCAGGTTCAAAACCCACCTTTGACACTCAATATCATTTTAAATAGACAAGTTACTTAACTCACTGGGTCTCAATTTCTTCATTTGTAAAATGAAGAGGTTGGACTAGCTGGCCCCTTTGGTACCTATTATCTAAGATTAAAAGTGCTTCTATTATTTTCCAGAATAATTTTCAAGATTAAGATGGCTATGGACAAATATCTTATATTTAGTGCTTATATAATTTAATGATTATAGATCTAAAACCTTTGTTCATAGAACCCCCACCCAGTCCACCATTTATACCATTTATATCATTTCCTTCAATCTTGTGTCAATTTCCCTATGATTCCACTCACGTTTTGTTTTTTGTTTTTTAAGAACAAAACACCCTTCCCTGGCCACCACTGCTTATAGGTAAAGGATGGGCAGAGAGAGTAACAAACTTAAAGAATATTGGCAAGCATCACATAAGCCAAGCAAAAACAAATGAATCACAATCTCCATTGGTGGAGGGATTATGCAAATCAATAAAATCCATTTGATTTATCTGAATATTGAGAAAGGCTTCCTTACTATTTTTACCTTATTTTCTAATATCCTTCCTACCCCCATCTTCATCAGCAAACACATACCTCATCACTTTCTAATTGACACTGTAACACTATTTAGCTCCACTTTATATCTATCTGCATATCAAAACTAACATCTGTCTGAATCCTTAATTCTGTCCCTTCTTACCTCTTCTTGTACCTTCCTGCAACAATTATCTCTTGTTGTCTTGGATCATCAGTCTTAAAAGCAGTGTATACAATACAAAGAACTCCTGAATTTGGAATCAGGAGGTTAAAATACTGACTGTCACTATAAAGTCACTTAATCATTTGGAACTTTGGTTTTCCTATCTACAAAATTAAAAAGCTAAATGATTTCTTAGGTTCCTTCTATCTCTAATAATTTCAGTCTCTCTTTTTCTTTTCCTTCTTCCTCCCTCTCTCTGTCTCATGATTCCTACCCTTTCTGCCTATAAACTTATTCAAGTCATTCTTTCCCAGAACTTTATTTCTCTGTCCCTGTTACTAGGCCTGATCTAGTTTCTTCATTTTGCCATTAAATTTCTGGAAGGAATGATTTACCTTCATTACCTACACTTTTCCATAATTCACTGTAATGTGGATTCCATCTCTACAACTTCATTGAAATAATCTCCTTAAGGAACTATTGAAAAAAAAAATCAAATAAAGGTGGCCTAGTTGTACCTGATGTAAAACTATATTATAAACAGAGGTCATCAAGACCATTTGGTACTAAGAAATAGACTAGTTGATCAGTGGAATAGGTCAGGTTCAAAGGACAAAACAGTCAATAACTATAGCAATCTAGTTCGACAAACCCAAAGATCCCAACTTTTGGGATAAGAATTCACTATCTGACAAAAACTGCTTGAGAAAACTGGAAATTAGTATGGCAAAAACTAGGCATTGATCCACACTTAGCACCGTATACCAAGATAAGGTCAAAATGGGTTCATGATTTAGGCATAAAGAATGAGATTATAAATAAATTAGAGGAACATAGGATAGTTTACCTCTCAGATCTGTGGAGGAGGAAGGAATTTGTGACAAAAGAAGAATTAGAGAATTCTGTTGATCACAAAACAGAAAATTTTGATTATATTAAGTTAAAAAGGTTTTGTATAAACAAAACAATGCAAACAAGATTAGAAGGGGAAGCTATAAACTGGGGAAAATTTCAGTTAAAGGTTCTGATAGAGGTCTCATTTCCAAAATATATAGAGAGGATTGAGTCTAATTTATAAGAAATCAAGCCATTCTCCAATTGATAAATGGTCAAAGGATATGAACAGATAATTTTCAGATGATGAAATTGAAACTATTTCTACTCATATGAAAAGATTTTTCAAATCTCTATTGCTCAGAGAAATGAAAATTAAGACAGCTCTGAGATATCACTACACACCTGTCAGATTGGCTAAGATGACAGGAAAAGATAATGATGAATGTTGGAGGGGATGCAGGGAAACTGGGGCACTGATATATTGTTGGTGGAGTTGTGAACGGATCCAACCATTTTGAAGAGCAATTTGGAATTATGCTCAGAAAGTTATCAAACTGTGCATACCCTTTGATCCAGCAGTGCTACTACTGGGCTTATACCCCAAAGAGATACTAAAAAAGGGAAAGGGACCTGTATGTGCCAAAATGTTTGTGGCAGCCCTTTTCATAGTGGCTAGAAACTGGAAATTGAATGGATGCCCATCACTAGGAGAATGGCTGGGTAAATTGTGGTACATGAATGTTATGGAATATTATTGTTCTGTAAGAAATGACCAGCAGGATGAATACAGAGAGACTTTGTTGATCACAAAACAGAAAATTTTAATCATATTAAGTTAAAAAGGTTTTGTACAAACAAAACAAGGCAAACAAGATTAGAAGGGAAGCAACAATTGGGTAGAATTACATGAACTGATGTTAAATGAAATGAGCAGAACCAGGAGGTCATTATACACTTCAACAAAAATACTATATGAGGATATATTCTGATGGAAGTGGCTATCTTCAACAATGAGAAGATTTAATTCAGTTCCAATTGATCAATGATGGACAGAATCAGCTACGTCCAGAGAAAGAACATTGGGAAATGAATGTGGACTACTTGCTTTTTGTTTTTCTTCCCAGGTTATTTCCACCTTCTGAATCTGATTTTTTCTTGGGCAACAAGAGAATTACACATATATTGTATTTACGATATATTTTAATATGTTTAACATGTTTAAGACTGCTTGCTATCTAGGGGAGGGGATGGAGGGAGGGAAGGGAAAAGTTGGAACAGAAGTGAGTGCAAGGGACAATGTTGAAAAATTACCCATGCATATGTTCTGTCAATAAAAAGCTATTTAAAAAATAGTCTCCTTAAATGAAACCATCTTTAAATATTCTATGATCTGACACTACTTGGGTAATACCATCAGACCAAACCAACTCCAAGGCATTTGGTTAAATGCCTACCAGGGGATTTCCCCACTATGGGATGGCCTACTCAGTGAGAAGCCAAATTAAAAACAACACATGGATTATATTCATTGTGGAAGTTCCAGGTGTTGGCATTAAATCTACAAGTAGATTCGTAGATTAACTGTCTGGTAAGAATCCGGGAGATAAAAGACATCATATCTTTAGATATGGATGACTCATCATACTTCTATTTGTTGTGTGAAAGTAATGGGTCTTGCCCAAGATTTGAAATCCTTTTCCTAAGAAGAGCAATGCCTCTTTTATGTTCTTTGGAAAGTTAATACATGAAATATATGATAAAATTTTATTTATTTAAACATGAATATTAAATTCCTAATTAAGCCAAACTGGCAAGATCACAGGAAAGTAAGAAAAGGTACACTTAGCTACTAAATGAGAAATAATATGGCATAAATGAGGGTTGGCCTTGAGTCTAATGAAGATCTGGGAACAGGGTGTGCCTTAGACCCAGTACCATAAGTGATTCTCTAGGGTTCTTACTTACAAAGGTGTTGCTTATCTGCATCTGAAGAAGGAGATCCCACATCAAGATTTCTTTAGTTATCAAATAATAGATATGGAGTTAAAATGTGTGTGTGTGTGTGTCTGTATGTGTGTGTGTGTATAAAAGATAAGAATAGTTAAGTTCTTATGCCTATGAAAAGTAAATTTATTTCTCATAATCATAAGCTTTAAGTACAGCACAATACCTGGAGAGTTTTTAAAAGTATTATTCCAACACTGATCCTAACTATGATTTTAACAAAAGGCTTTCTTAAAAAATGAAATAATATTAATAGAATAGTATTCTGGTTTGGATTTACCAAAAAACTTCTTGATTTAGAGATTCATGATTTCCATGCAGCATCCCATCCTTCTGAAATATACATACTCTATTGTTACTGAGATGTAAGTAAAAGAGGAGGATCTCCTTTTCTTCACATATATAGCGCACTAAATCCCTAAGACCTGTTTTTGATACAAACTAAGCTAAAATGTAAACATTGTAATTTTTATTCAATTTGATGAGTGTCCCCAGTATTTCACTGGGAAATAAATTATTTTCACCAGCTCAAAATGTACGAGTTGTAATTTTCATCTAGAGCCAAGACCAATGAGGAGAACATGACTAATTGACCCACTTATTTCCATATTCTTTTTTTTCCCCTAAGATAATTGGGGTTAAGTGAGTTGCCCAAGGTCACACAGCCAAGAAATGTTAAGATGTATCTAAGGCTAGATTTGAACTCGGGTCTTCCTGACTTCAGGGCTGGTGCTCTATTCACTAAGCCACCTAGATACCCCTATTTCTATATTCATAATGTAAAAAAACCTTCTTTGGGAGTTAAAATCATTCCCAGAGACTATGACTTCACATAAAGGTATCAAGCTTTTCCATATTTAAAGTAAGAAAAGCCAAAAATTATAGTAACATGATGTAGGTAATAAAATAACATCCCCTGAATAGTTCACACTTATGCTCATCATTATCAAGATCCATTCTGACTGATTTTTTTCAAGTTTCTAAGAATGAAAAATAGTCTAAAAAATTGTAATGTCACCCAAAGACTAATTTTTTTTAGAGTACAACCATTATATAAAGGATGTCATTTTTAAAAATCTGCTTTAGTTTAAAAGAACTATCTATTATAACCAAGAAAGATTTCAACTTCCTTACTAATGACAGAATTTTTGAATATACTTCTATATTTTTTTCTCTTTAAAGATAAAACTGCTGGTCAATGAAAATAAAAAGAAAACAGTATGTATTTTCTCTTTTTATTGCCAGAGGAAAAGTACATAGGAAAGAAAAAGTTGCTCCTTAACTGAGTTTTCTCTTAAACATTTAGGAACAAAATTTTAAAATCAAGACAAATTAAATTTATTTTTATAATACAAAAGCATGATTACTCAGTAGCTATTCCATGTTTTGAAAGCTTAAACTTTTATATCTTTAAAAGAACAAGATTAAAAATTAAAATTATAAAAGGTAGGAAAACAATTATTGCCCAGATACCTCAACCCTAGATATCTTTTCTTTTAAGAGAAAATCAACTTAGTAAGTAATATTGCATAATCCTAGAATAGGAGTTATTTGGTTTTTTTCATAAACTTTTTTGCTTCTTTCAAAAGCTCCTCAACATCTTCCCCTTCTTGGTCTTCACTTGCTGGCTCCCAGTCAGAATCCTCATCTGTTGGTTCATATTCTTCTTCATCATCATCTAAAAAGCTATCATTCAAATCATACTCATTCGGTTGGCCATCATTGTCACTGTCTTCATCCAAAACACTAACACCTACACAAACAGAAGATTTGAATATTTAACAATATGATTATTTCTAAATCTTTATTATGCCTTTGTTTACTGAAAGCTAATTCAGAAGTTCTGGTTACACAAAAGAAGAACCAAAAATGAGATGAGCAGCCATCACAAAATTCTAAGAACAATTAAAAACAATTTGAATATTATTTATCCACATGAAAAGACAATAAAACATAATGGAAAAAAGCAATGGTTTTGTAGACAGGAAGCCTGAGTTTGAATATTAACTCTGGTTTTGTGATTTGGTTATTAAGTCAATTAATCTTCAAATCTGTTTTTTAGCTGCCATATGAAAAGACTTCACAGAATTACTGGAAGAAAGCACTCTGTAAACCCTGAATAGTCCTGTACAAGTAGAAATTATCATTATAAGATTTTCAACTACTGCCACTGATTCTGATCCTCATTAAGACATAGACTGGCTTGAATAAAATTAAGTCCTTTTGGATCATAATCAGTAATAATAGTACCTAATACAATGTGCTATGGAGTATCAAGCCATATACTCTATGTAAAAAGTTTTGAAAAGTAATGTTGTTATTATCCTGTCAAAAGGAAATGTACTAAAAAAAAAAAAAAGCTAAAACTTGTCAAGGATAAGATTTCTATCATTATACTATACAAAAAGTTTTCCAAATACCATGCTCCTAGCACACCAACTTGAATCTTAGCCTTACCCTAATATATAGTTTCCCCATAGGAAGCAAGAGAAAAGCAAGTGGAACCATAATTAGGAGTAAAATGAAATGTCTGATTAGATACATCTGGGTCACAAGATAGGAAGTTAACACCTTTGCCTCTGAATATATACTTTTTTTTCACTTGAACCTATAATTTCTTTGGTGTAGTGAACTACAGTGTGCAAAGTCCCTTCCCAAATGCAAACTGGCAATCATCTGTAACTTGCAGTTTCAGATTATTGCTTAGTGTACTGTGAGGAAAACGAAGATTGCCCAGGATTACTAATTACTTACAACAATTAGTATTCATCAGAGGCACTACTAAACACAGACCTACCAGATGCCAAGGCCAGCTTTTAATCCACTATACCATTCTGCCTTTCACTCTGTAAACACAATAGTAAATTTTTTCCCAAAATATTTACATACAATTGGAATAGAAAATAAGAGGTGGTGGTCATTGAGCTAAAGCACCTAGAATTTAGGAATAAGCAAAAAACCAATGAAGATGAATGATAAATGATGAAGATTTTTTTTAATAAAAGAAAATAAAGAGTTTTATTCTTAGTCTGCAAAGTCAGATCAAATCTATTCATCTTCCAAATCATTCTTGGCATCTAAGCAACCTGCATTCTGCAGAGCCATAGATTCACAGCTGGAAAGGACTCTTGAGATCCTCTGGTGCAATGACTTCACTTTACAGATGAAGAAATTGAAGTTCAGTGAAGGTAAAAGACTTGCCAACAAGGCCAATGAAGGGCAGTGCTCATACAATTTAAAATCTAATGTACTTTTCACCATGTAAGCTGCCTTTTGGAGAGCACCCCCAAAGAGAACTCCCATGAAGCTGGCAAACAAAATTAGCTTTCTCCCAATTGTTTTATACAACAAAGGACTGAATTGATAGCAGGTCATTTTCAGATGACATTATGCTAGAGATGACACTGTATGTGGTTAAAGCATTAACCTGAAAGTCTCTGTGAACCAAACAATTATTAGGCCTTCTAGTAGCAATTAATGACTTTCAGATTCACATGCACCAACTATCATCTAGTTGGGTGCTTGCTTTTCACAGCTTCCCAGCAGTCTCGATATATTTTGGGGGAAATGTCAGTTCTCTTCTTCAATAAAGCGTGCTAAACAACATTCAGAAAAGGTTAATGGATGCCTATCTTCTTGGCAAGCAGCTTTGAAAAAGAGGTACTTGTTGATCCTAACTATGACAAGCCTTCTTGTACCTTGGCAACAAGTTCAGGAATCAAGACTCTATTTCTAAAATAAACACTAACGTTTTTATTTGAGCTGCTTGGAAAATAATAAGAAACTGTACTGTGTACATCTAAGATAAACATAATTTACTTTTATATAAAATATAGATGCTGGGAATATTTAACAACAGAAAAAAAACGTTTATTTTGTTTAGAAGATATGGGTAGATTATGCTTAAGAGAAATCAGAGATCTAAATGAAAAGAGATAAAATCTGGAATTCTACAAGTGTAGAACTATAAACAATTCAGGAGCAGATGAACACCATCCAAGAGAATTTAGATACTACAATATTAAAGGAAGTGTTATAAAGCAGTCTCACTTCGAAGATGGTTGGTTGTGAGGCAACAGTCCCTAGAAGAGCTTTTCCCTGAGATTCCTGTATATTTTGAAATAAAAAGGTAAGCAAAGAGCAAAATAATATCAGAAGAACCAGCTGCTTCAAGAACTAATGAGCTGCTTTTTCCTCAGTAGTTTTCTCTTCCACTTAGAATTCCACAGAACCAAATAGTAGAAAGATTGTGGTTTTTTCCCCTTGTTTACATAAATTTGAAAAAAAAAATTAAACTCTTCCCCATGGGTTAAGGTCAGGTAGGTGGCACTGTGGATATAGAACACTGGGTATGAAGTCAGGAAGATCCAAGTTCAAATCTGCCCACAGAAGCCTTAAGTTCTCCCCTTTCACTAAATTAGGCCTTTGGCAACTATTACAATAGCCTCTTTCTTAGTTTTCACACTCTGACTTCTCCTTTCAAAATCTATCCCCACTGCTGTCAAAGAATCCTAGAACCTTAGAATTGGAAAAGATCTCAAGGACCATTTAGTCTCATCTGCATTGAAAAACAATCTCTATTAGAACATAATCAATGGGGGTCAGTACTCTGCTTGGAAATCTCCAAAGAGACATCATCCATGACTTCTTGAGGCAGCTTGATGAGCTTTGGTATATTTCTTATTGTGAGGGTTAAACCTGCCATTCTTCTAGTCCTTGGTCCTACCTCTGAATTCTTGCCACAAGCAAAATAAATCCAGCCCTTCCACATGACATTCTTGAAAGCAGCTATGGAAATATCCGTAAGAACTCTCTTCTATATGATAAAAAATCTTCAATGATTCTGATTCTCTAATGGCATTATCTTAATGCCCTTCCTCATTCTTATCACTCTCTTCTGAATTCTATCTTATCAAGATTGTTCTTAAAATAAGGTGCCCAATCTAAGGGAGGGCACGGCAAGATTATCCCTTCACTAATGCTATATGTCTGACATCCTCCTACTTTTCCACCTTATTACAACTTTCCTCCATAGGTTCATGGACTGGACAAAACTGGTCTTCGTGCCATATTCAACAGCCCATCTGCCATCTCAGTGCCTCTGCACTGCCTTGCACATTCTATCTCTTCATCTCTGCCTCTTGGCAGAGTCAAGCACCCTGTGAGGAGCTATGAAGCCACCAGGACCACTTTTGGGGGGGTAATAATTCTGCGGGTTCTGAGTCTACTATCTGGCTCTCATAACTCCATTTTGATAATAAGAACAGCAAAAAATACTATCAAATACTTGACTATAATCCAAATAAACTAAATCTTGCTCTAACTTTTAAAAAGGAAATATGGTTAATTTGGCTTGGCTTATTTTTAATGAAATCATGATAGCTCTTTACAATCAATGTTTCCTTTTCTAGATATTCATTAACCATCAAAATTGTAATGCTACATTCTAAAATTTTATCACTCTTCTTTTTTAAAATCAGAACCTCTGTCCCATCTCTGTAGCACTTCTTTTGTTCTACGCAACTTATCAAATATCACTGGTTCGACAATCACATCTGAAAATTCTTTACTTAAATTAGTAAACAGTCTGGCAAAACCTGATGATATAAACATATCAAAGATATTGTGAGAATCAAATATTTATTAAATCCCTCCTATGTACTAGGAATAATACTAGGCGCTAGATATATAAAGACAAAATGTCCAAATGTCTTCTACCTTGAGTAACTTACAATCTAGTGAGTAGAGACATATACATATATTTTATATATACATATATATAAAACAGAAACAAGGTGACAGGGCAGGGAAGAAGGAAATAGAAGCAAAAGGGTCAGGAAATACTTCCTGTTGAAAGTAATGCCTTTCAGGGGCAGAGTAAAGATGGGAGAGCAAAGTAATCACTTTCTCCCTGCTCCCAAGATACTCCTCTAAACCACCTTTAAACAACACATTAAAACCAAATTATGTAAGGGGGATAACCAATTAAAAAGTCACAGTGAGTCATTTTTCCAGACTAAAACACCTAAGATAGACATGAAAGTTTCTAGACCCTGGTTTGGGAGATAGCCAGGGGTATGCTGGGGTGCACCAGTTGTTGGCCTAAGAGGTAGCAGTAACAGCAGGTAGCACTGGGAAAGGGCACTGGAGGGGACAACTGGGCTATCCCTGGGTGCAGGATCAGGTGCTATTTGAAAACTTCATTGCCCATTACTTAATTCCAGGTATAGGTCCAGAATCTAGATCACTTGCAGTTGAAAGGACACAAAGACTGGGAAAGGACCAAAACCCAGACCAGGAAGGTAGGACCCAGACCAGGAAGATAGGGCCCAGACTTCTCTCGGGGTCACCGCTACCTAGCTAGTGAAAATCTACAGGCTCCCAAACCTCACTGAGAAAGCAGCAGTACATAACAATCAGAAGACTAAGGCCAACAGCCCCATCACTAAAAGTGAGCAGAGGCCAACTCTAATAAAAAGTCCAAAATCAAACAATGTAATCAAAAAGTGAACTATCTCATAGGAAAAATAACTGACAAGGAAAACAGAAAAAGAAGGGACAATTCAAGAAGTATTAGACTACCTAAAAATAGTATTTGAAGAAAGAGCCTAGACATCATGTTTCAGGAAGTTATAAAGGAAAACTTCCCAGATTACAAAATAAAAACTGAAAGAATATATTAATCAACTCCTAAAAGACATTCAAAATGAAAAGTCCCAGAAATTTAGCTAAATTTCAGTTTTCAGGTCAAGAAGCCAGAAAGAATTCAAACACTGTGAAACTACAGTCTGGATGATTCAAGAGTTAGCAGGTACTCTATAAAAAAATGAAGGTCTTTTAAAATGATATTCTAAAAGCCAAAAGAGCTGGGATTATAATCAAGAAGAGATTTATACTAACTGCTCTCTATGGTTTCCTTAGGTTTCTAAATTCTATGAATTTGAGTCAAAATTCAACATCTTTATATACTTTAAAAAGAAGTATGGTAGTAATGAAATGTTAAGTAGTTGACAATTATATAAGCAGCAAAGCAGAATTAAAGTTGTTAGATATATTTTTAAAATGATAGATTACCATGAGCAAATAAAGATGCCATGATGATGACATTCTCCTCACATCCATTCCCCACCCCCCAAAAAAACCTAGAAAAAGAAACAATACAAAATTTTAAAAAAAATATTTCCCAAGTAGTATTACAGCATAGCATAGAGTGACAACAAAAACTATTTCTCTCTTTTTCTGTTTATATATCCTCAAAGATGTAAGTAATGAAGATATTTTAAGAATTTGGTTCTACATTTCCTTTACAATTTTATTACATTTTCAGAATTGCTGAAATGTTTATCAAATATATTTTTAAATCAGATCATCATTTTACAAGTTAATTATATGAGCGGATTTTTCAAAACTGTTTTCTATAGGTTTTCTAAATTGGGTTTTAAGATAGTAACTTTTTTTCTTCTAAAAAATTTAATAATGTTTTATTATTCCAATCACATGTAAAAATAGTTTCAATATTCATTTTGTAAGATTGTGAATTTTACATAATTTGATATAACCAAAATAACCATATTATATTATAATGTTCTTTAGTTCTTATTTGGTCATAAATTCCTCCCTTCTCAAAGATCTGACTGCTCTCCTAAGTTGCTTATCGTATTACTATTTATGTCTAAATCATGAACCTTTTTCAACCTTATTTTGGGATAGAACGTGAGATGTTGAAACTGTTTTCCAGTTTTTCCAATCATTTTTATCATATAATGAGCTCTTATTTCAGAAGCTGGATTCCATGGGTTTATCAAACAGTAGATAATTGCAGTCACTAGCTACCATGTCTTAGGTTTCTAAGTAGTTCCACTGATCCACTACTCTATTTCTTAGCCAGTATCAAATGGTTTTGATGACTTGTTTTATAATATAGTTTTAAGTCTGGTACTACTACTACATCAATTTCCTTTGTGTGTGTGTGTGTTTTTTTCCATTAGTTCCCTTACTATTCTTGATCTTTTGTTCTTTCAGATGAATTTTGCTATTATTTTTTCTACCTCTATAAAATAATTTTTGGCAGTTTGGTTAGTATAGCACTGAGTAAGTAGATTAATTTAGGCAGAATTGTCATTTTTATTATATTAGTTCAGCCTAACCATGAGCAACTGATATTTTTTAATTGTTCAAATCTGATTTTATTTCTGTGAAAAGTGTTTTGTAATTGTGTTCAAAAAATTTCTGTAGATACACTCCCAAATATTTTATATTAACTACAATTATTCTAAATGGGATTTCCCTTTCTATCTCTTGATGCTAGTCTTTGTTGGTAATATAGAAATGTTTTATATCCTGTAGCTTTGCTAAAGCTGTTAATTGCTTCGAGTATTTTTTTAGTTGATTCTCTAAATATACCATTGTATCATCTGCATATATGTTTTATTTTCTCATTGCCTACTCCTTCAATTCCTTCAATTTCTTTTTCTTCTGTTATTGCTAAAGGACAGCAGCTATTTCGATAAAGAACTAATACTTCAATATTTTCTTCTTTTTAAAATAAGCAGCTTCATCAATTTTTTTTTGGTAAAAACTTCCATATTATGTAATAGAAGCAGTTTTTGTTTCTTTTTAAAAGAAAAATAAAAATGTATTGCATCTGATTAGAAATGCATTATATAGCAGATCATGAGTGGTGTTTTCAATTTCACTGACAAGAATAGAATTTCTTTTAAAAATACACAATTTCACTTATAGAAATACCATTTTTTCATGTCCCAAGATTTCAAATTTAATTTTCAAATGGAACAGAAACTTCCATTTTAGTACTTTTCATCATTGGTGTACACAAAAATTGTATGAAAAAATGCCTCCTTTTCTCCATCTTTGCACAAATTTTGCCCCAATCAAAAGCCAACTCTTTCATAAAATCTTTTTTTAAATTGTTTTTTATTTCTCCCTCAAATCAGAAAGTATTTTGATCTGGAACTCTCTAAGCAATTTATCATGAATTATTCTGAGTTTTAATTATTTAATACTGCTTGCTGATACTGCCCTCCCCCATTTCATTCCCAAAAAAGAGAAGAAAAAAACAAAACCCCAAACCCATCTAAACAAAAACTTCCATTTAAGTTTAATAATCTTCAAGTGATACTGCATGTTATGAATCACATAAAACCACACTCTATGAAGAAGAAAAATTGTGGATGATCTAAAGGAAAATAGAGAGATGCCCAGTGGACAAAAGCACACTGAAGTTTATTACTAACAATGATGTATGGCAAGAAGTGGAGAAAGAAGCATTTTTTGAGGAAACAATCAGATATGAAGGTAACTAGTTATGAGAAACAGGAAAAAATAGAGACACAAATTGAAAGTTGGACTAATAATGCAAAAAATATTAAAAAGGAATTCTTCCAGTTGAATTTTTTTACATCTAGTATATAACAGGATTTCATCAGAATTTCATCCGAATTTCATTTTTTCTTCAGTCTTTCCCATAAAGGATAGCTACCATAGCATCTTTTAAAACTTCACTTTAAATCATATTACTTACCCTTCTTAGTAGCTTTGTATTTGGATCTTTTGGTTTTCATCTCTGTAGAAACACATGCAGGTGTTATTATAGTAGGAGAGAGATACTTAAGTAGAATTGAATAAATAACTTTATTACAAACATTATTATTATAAATTACAAAGACAATAAGCACCAATGAAGAATGACACTTTAAATAAGGGATCAAAACATAACAGAAGAACACTAACTGTATGGGATTTTCTTTAAACTCATTCTTGCCAAGGTAAAATTAAGTGTTTATAAACTCACATACTCCTCTCTCAAGAGAGACAACATGACCTAACAGATAAAATGCTAGATCCATCATCAAGATGACTTAAATCAAAATCCCTGCAGCATGTCCCTTCACCTCTAGGAACATTAGGTAACTTTCCAAGCCTTAGCTACTAAGTGCCAACATTTAGGAAATCACAGATCTTTGATTTCTCTTATACAGATTCTTTTACTACTCAAGGATTCTTTTTAAAAATAACTTGATATGTACTTTAAGCCAAACCAAATGAACAGATATTCAATACATATTTATCTTAAAATAAATTATTAATATCTTTTGTTTTCTCATCACTCAAATTTTCCATTGTATCTCTGCCTTTTTCCTCCCAAAAGGAGATATCCTTAAAACAAAGAATTTAAAGGAAAAAAGTAGAGAGGGGTAAAAAGGAAAGAAAAAAAAATCAATGAAACTGATGGTATCAATAAAAACTGACATTAAACTTAAGGTTCTCTACCATATCGCCTTCACCTCTGCAGAGGAGTGATGGCAGATATCTTCTCATATTGTAGATTATTTATTCCTCTGTGTACTTTTGCATTCACCTTTTGTTCCCCTGTGTTTATGCATAAAGTTTTCTTTCATATAAAATGCTTCTTTTTATAATCAATCAAAAAACAATTATCAAGTGCTTACTTTATGCCAGATAATGTGCAAGGTGCTAGAGATACAAATAAAAACAATCAACAGTTCCTGCCCACAAATAGCTCATAATCTACCAGAGAGGTAATAAAGAAAACACAAAACTTAGGGATAAGAAGCCCTAGCAACTGCAGAGAATCCCTAGAATGTCTTGGGTTTATTTTGTCTATACCTATTGCAGTGAGGCCCATGAAAAGCCTCTGGAGAGAAGTTAAAGTGTTATGGGGAGCCAGTGTGCTAATACCACTTTTGATTACAATTGCTTTTTAGGTCTGGCTTTTCATCATATAACATTAATTGCTAATGTTGTTATAGCCTTTGAAAATCTTGGTCAAGGTATAATTAACGCCATTAAAGTCTCTGTTCATTCCTTGCTTCATTTCCTATCTGAGGTGCTTTGGGGCTAATCCATTTGTAATACAGATAGGTTGTCTTTCCTGACAAAACATGATTATTCAGCACAAGGCCGAGTACACTAACATATTGTGTCACGGTATATATACTTAATACATGTTTGCTGAATTGATATTTTATGCCTAAGGAGACAAGAAAACTGAGCTTTCAAGAAAACTGGAAGCTTTAAGGGTCTGGGGTAAGAAGGCATTCCTGATATGCGAGAGAGCTTGTACAAAGAGTGTCATGTTTAAGTTAGAGGAAGCAAGCCAGTTTGGCTGGACCTCAGAGTGTGTGAAGGAGAATAAGGAATAATAAATCAGGAAAGGATATGGGATCCAGGTTGTGAAGTACTTTAAAATTTCAAATGAAGTAATCCTATCTTTAGTCTTAGACATAAAATGATATCACTGGAGCTTATTGGGCATAGAAGGAACTGTAGTTTAGGAATATCACTTTTGCAAGCGTATGGAAAATCGATTGGAGACAAGACAGACATGAGAAAAGGAAATTAATCAGAAGATATTACAATAATCTGAATGAGAAGTATGAAGGACCTGAATCACAATGTTGCTATGTGAATAAAGTGTATAGATGACAGATGTTGAGAAGAAAAAACATACAGGCTCACCAACTGATTAGCTATTAGGATATAGGAAAGTAAGTGGTAGACTATGACTGATACTACAACCTTAGGTAACTGAAGGATGGTGGAGCCTTACACAGAAAGAAAATTGAAGCAAAGGGACATTCTGGGATTGAGGTCTCTTTTGTCATCCAGAGAGTGGTGAAGTGAGACTGAGGTTAAGGAGAAAGCCTTGCAATGGATCTCTAAACTACAGAATTATCTGTATAGAAATTATAACTGTTGTTATTCTCTCTCCATCAAAAAATTATTTTTTATTTAACAATCTGTGTAAATGTTGTATCCTTTCCTCTTTCCCTCCAATTCACGCACGCAGTAAACCGGAAGCTTCTCAAGAGTAGAGACTGATTTTTTGTTTAGTTTTATACCTTCAGTGCCTCACACAATAACTATTCATCATTCAAATCGAAAATTCTCTGTTTAGCTTTTAAATGTATTTACAACCTGGTCTCAGCCTCTCTCCATTTTCTATGGTCCAGCCAAACTGTCTTCTTGCTGTTGTTCACACATGATTTTTTATCTCTATCTCCTAAGTGTGAATGGACCATCTGTTTTCCATGACTATAACACTCTGCTCTTTTACTTCTGCCTCTCAGAATCCCTGTTTACTTCAAGTTTGCTCAAGAGACACTTTCACATAAAATGTTTCTGGATCTCCCCAGCCACCAGGATCCACAAATTTTACATTTCCTTTAAACATATTTTGTATACACTTATTTTGTTATTTAAATGCAAATAAGAAAAAAACAAATTAGAAAAAGACAGAAAAAGACAAAAGGATAAAAAAAAAATTGTCATGTGCCCAGGAGAACATCAGAAAGGATTCAAATATATAACAATAAATTTCCATTTCAAAAAAAGCATACATAATAATAGAAGACATTATTCATGACCATCCATCTTTTCTTTGCTTCTCTGTAGATATTCTTTAGTTCTCTGCTGTACACTCTTTACTCTTTTTTTCCCCCATTTATCTTCCCCATCTCCCCCAAATAGACTATAGTTAAGTACAGTGATTTTGAGTTTTGTGAAATAAAAAACAAACAAGATTTACCTGATGGTATAATACTGTGTTTATATTCTATTTTGTGCTGAGGATTCTTCCTGTAAAGAAAAAAAAAAAAGATAAAGTTTACTAATTAATAATTGCTTAAAAACTGGTTTATGACATAGAAACAAAAAATATCAGAATTGGCAGGGACCTCAGAATCCATGCAGTCCAATTCAGACTTAAATGAGGATCCTCTCTATAATAGGGCACAAAATGGTTGTCCAACTATTGATTAATAAAGTCTACAAAGAGGAATCTTCCACCTTCCAAGGCGTTCCACAATATCTTGAGAGAGCTCCATCTGTTGTGAGCTTCACAAATAAAAGGAGGAATGGAAGCAGCATAAGATTTTATATTTTTGGGCTCAAAGAACACTGTAGATGGTGACTATAGTCATGAAATTAAAAGACGTGCTCCTTGGAAGAAAAACTATGGCAAGTGTGAACAGCTTATTAAAAATCAGAGGCATTACCTTGCTAATAGTTGTGAAAGTTAGACTATAATGAAAACTGACTACCACAGAAATCAACCTTCAAATCATTATGCAAGGAGATCAAATCAGTTAATACTTAAAGAAATAAATTCAGGCTAGAAAGCAGATGAGATGGACAGAGAGTGTCATGGAAACAATGAACATGAACCTGGACAGACTTAGAAAGATAGTGGAGGGTAGAAGGACCTGAAGAGCTATGATGCACATGATTACAACAAGTAGAATATTGATGTAAACTGTTTCCCCTTCATCTTTGGGGGTATGGACCTGGGTCATAGAAACCCTAAAAATCTCAAACCCCTTCAGACCTCTGGGAGGAGCCCCACCCTCCTGTTCACAGTGGCAATTCCCATAGACTCTCCAGCTACAATTCAACTGGAGATCTTGGCTTGGGGCATAATCACTACCTTTTACTGAGTTGAAAATTAATACCTCAAATTCATCTGGAGATGGACCCTTAGCTCCAGGCCACCAAAAAACCCCAATATAGTCAAAAGTGGACACCCCAAACTTTTGCAAAAAATACTAACAAGATTATGCCCACTGAGAAAGTTGTTTTCTCAATGTAATAAACCCATTTTTTGGCCACAAATCTTGCCTCATTCATTTGGGATTGCAAATTCTTTCACAAAGCCTGCAGCACCAACCAGGGGAGCTCTCAACCCTCATTTCTCACACTTCAACAATATGACAAATTATTTGCTAAGATTTAGGTAAATAATATCTATACATATCCTTTCAATGTAACAAATCTAGTCAAGCTATCAAAAATAAGCAAACAAAAAAAGAAGTTAGATTGGCATGACTTGCTCTTGATGAAACTATGTTGGTTCTCTTTGATCATTTTCACTTCTAGATGTTCAGTAACACCTTTAATAATACTTTTTAGTGTTTTGCTAGGAATCAAAGTACATGTTATTAGCCTATAATTTTTATCCCCATTTTCTTTCCTTTACTAAAAATCAGAATTATTTTGTTGTGCCACAATTCCTTTTTATTGTCCTAACTCAGTTTCCCTAATTGTCCTGCCTTGGTTTCCCTGAATTATTTTGCTCCAGTTCCTAACTGTTCTGTTCAATCCTGCAACACCATCCCTCCTTCCTAATCACATGATCCAGATAGGAGAAAGGCCTATTTTAGACATCATCAGAATGTCCTGGTGCCTCTCCCCATTCTGTAATCCCAATTTATCAGAATGTCCCCTGCCTCCCCCGACCTTGTCAGAACTGGATTGATAGTCCCATTCCCACTCTCAGCGCTATGACTCTGCCCTTGCCTCAGTTTAGCCCTGTAGCTGAGCCACCTGCATATATATGTCATTGAGAACTCATTGGTTGCTGGATTCTTGGAGACAATAGTCTCATTCAACCCTAGGACCAAACCATGGATACATTTGGTCCCAGTAAATCTCTCCCTTTCAAATAAAACCTTCAAAACTCTAATTTCTATCTTGCCTCAGTTTCTCCAACATTATATTTTGGAGGCCCCAGCGAGATATTAGAAAATGAGAGCAGGATTAGAGATTGGAGACCTCTGGGTCTCTGCCTTGGGCCTGGGGTGGTTGAGGATCTGGGTTCTTGGCCTGGAGAGGCTGGCCATCTGGATTTTTCCAGAGTCTTCGGGAAAGAGAGCAGTTTTCAGCCACAGCCACATCTGACGGTGGACACCTCCATTCGGACCACTGGAGAGTAAATTTGGATGCCTTATGACATAATCTGATCTTTTTACTTGTTTTATCTGTTTGTGTTAGCACCTGAATTCTCAGAATAATAAAATACTAACGAGCATTAAATTCTGAGAAGGGTATCATTCCAGGACACTGGATTATGCCCTGTGATTTGGGTGTCTTCTAAGACACATCTGGTCTAATCTGACACTGAACGCCTTTTTGGGTACTCTCTGGTTATATGAGTTAAATGTTTTGTTTAATGTTAACTGTGCAGTCTATTAGTGTAATTTGTGTTCTGTGTGACTTGTCTGTCTGTTTTGCTGGTTAAGAGCTCTGCTAAAAGTTTAAGAACAATGATTAAGAATTGGTTATTTCAATGTTGCAACTGTGCTTAGTATAAAATTTGCTTGTGATTTTAAACTTTTTAACTTATTACACTAATTTGTAAGTAAAACAATAACAACAACAACAACAACTGGGCTATTTTAAGACTGGTAGAAGCAGTTTTCAAAACTGGCTAATAGGATTTCTAAGGGAAAGAGCAATAAAATCTTACCTGATTCAAATTCAAGCCTAATCTAGGCTGGGCAGATAAGGTCTCTGGAGGACAAAGGAGTTTATGCTAATTGCTTTGAAACTTGGGGAAAGGTTTTAGAGAACTTTAACCTAAGTGAAAAAAAAACCCAATGTATTCTTTTGGGCAGTTTTAAATTGTGGGAAATAATTTTACTGTTGCCCATTCAGGCTAGATTTGTTATCTTTGAGTATAAGAGCTTAAGAACAATGGCTTGTTAAAGAGAAGTTTTATTAACTTGCCTGAAAGGGGTTACATGCCTTTAATTAAGTAAAGTATGTTACCCTCTGATATACTTTGGGTAATTTGTTAACATAAGTTATGCTTTAAATCCAGCTCTACTGGACATGTGGATTTTATGAAATCATTTAGCTATTCACTATATTTTGAATCTTAAAATTTTTGAAGAGAAAAGGAGAGGAGAGTGCAAGTGATTTATGAGAGATGGATTTGTAGGAACAATTAAAGGTTTGCATGATTTTAGGAAGTAAGAGAAAGTATTGGGAAGGTATTTGAGAGGAGAGAGAAACAGGAAAGGATCTTTTGTTTTCAAAGGTGAAGATTAAACTCACCCCTGGTCCCTCACTGCTCTCTGCTACTTTAGCAATGAAGCATCTAATTAGAAAGGTTATTAGAATTTGTTTAAAGTATGTAGCAAGAAGGAAAGAGAAAGTTGAGCAGAGGTTTGGGGAGTGTGGTGGAGTTAAGAGAAATGCTATGTGGAATAGGGGAAAGGCAGAAGGAAAGCCACATGAAATCCCCTTCCCCCAATTAAGCCTGATACAGAAGGTGGCGCCATGGAATCTTCCCCTCTAACTGTGTTCCAGTCACTTTCTGCAGAGACTTAGTTGTCTCACTGAATATTTGTTTCTTTTGATACATAATGGTTTCCTTGGTTAAGGAATATGGTCATAAATGTGACCATAATTTGGCAGGGCTATTTCTAAAAGTTTAATTGATATTTTTGAGAATCTTTCAGATTCTTTTATGTGGTATTAGGATATTCTATCTAAGTTTAAATTGATTGTATTGGGTCATCCTGAGGTCATTTAAAGGGCCTCTGAAAATAATAGTTTTTCTTTGTCCTTTTGAAAATGTTTCTATTATGGACAATATGCAATTTGGAATATTTGTCTATGTATTGGGTATTTTAAAAGCAAACTGATTTGTATGTATAATGTTCACTTATGAAACATCTACATATCTATGAAAGATAACTGTTCTAAGTTGTGAACTTACTGAGACAAATTTCTTACTGTTATCAATATAAGATTATGGTAAATACCTATTTAGGATTTAATAGGAGTTCTCAAACTACGCCCGCAGGCCAGATGTGGCAGCTGAGGACGTTTATCCCCCCCACCTAGGGTTATGAAATTTCTTTATTTAAAGGCCCACAAAACAAAGTTTTTGTTTTTACTATAGTCCGGCCCTCCAACAATATGAGGGACAGTGAACTGGCCCCCTATTTAAAAAGTTTGAGCACCCCTGATCTGAAACTTTGGTTAATGGGATTTGTCATTGGAGGAAAAATTTCTTGGGCCTATAGTTAATGCTTTTTGGGAGTTTTAAAACTCCATCCTCTGATGTGCTGAACGATGAATTTTAACTGCTTATATTGTTATAATTATGTCCCTGCATTTTTTCCTCTTGTAAGTGATTTCTATAATCACAGCAATGGTCAATAGAAACTGTTAATGCACTTCATTATGTCATACCTTGCAATTTCCAGCCTGGTTATATGTAATCATTATATCCTAAATACTTTTAAGCAAATAAGTATTTAGCCTGATCATCTATCTGTTACTGCATATTGTGTCTATGCTATTCAAGTGTTTTTTAAAAGTTTCTAAATAATGATAGGACAAAGCTGCTATCCAATCTATCTTGGCCTCCCCACATCTTGTAGCAGTCCTTGTGGACTAGTCTCTCTCTCAGATTTCTAACATTTATTTGTTAGATTTGTGTTTGTTTGTTTGTTTTTTTGTTGTTGTTCCAGATTTTGGTCAAATTACAGATATTGACTTGCTTCTAGACCCTAGATCAGCTTTGATTGCCAGCACGCCACACCACATCCATCCCCCTCCTTGGACTGAGAGTCTCTGCCCATCCTCAGCATGAAGCAGTTTTGAATGAGAGACTATCACTCCTGCTCCTAGTGTACTCTGGACTGATATGAGGAATTTGGGGATGAATGATGAATGACTGTTAAACCCTGACTGAATCATCTATTACTGTGTGTTTTAAGATTTGGGATGGAAATTGTTAAAACTGTATAATTATTGGTGTATAAGAATTTTAATTCACTCTTGGAATTTATATGTGGGATGGTTATTTGATTATTCCTTTCCATGAGAAAAAAAAAAAGGGAAGAAGAGTAGGAAATTGGGGAAACTGGTATATTTTTCTCAATACCTACAAGAATTGGAACCCCTAGTTCTTATTCATTTTGCCTTAGGCAATTCTGCCCTACCCCCTATCTCACTAATTCAGACTGAATTGGAAATCCTTTAAACAGTCCTTTTTGTTTTTTACTCCTTGCTTAAATTTACTGGACTATTATATGCTGGTTATGTTTTAACTCTGAAACCCTTTATTTTGTTGAAATTGGCCTGATAAACTCAGTTCGGGTATTATTTTTTAGAAACAACCAGAAATCAGACACCTGTCTTGGGACTGGCATTCTCTTTGATCTGATTCTCTACTCCTGTAACTCCAGGTCCTTAATTAGTATTTCAGCATTCTCAAAGGACCTTGTAGTTTTGTATCAGACCTCTAAAAGTTCAGGGTTAGCTTGCCTTGATCTAACTGCATATTTTGATACTCTGCTCAGAAATCTGGATCCAGTTCCTCTGGGCAGGGATAGGTGGAGCTACTCCAAGCCTCACCCTTCTCCCCTGGAGTGGGTTGCCCCTCTGAATGGGCAGCATGACTGTCTTGAGCCCTGTTGCTCTATAAGCAGAGGCTGAATTAAATGCATAAATGAAAGCAGACCACCTAACTCACAGTGAACTGTCCATCTCAAACTGGATTCTCTGGCTGAGACGGTGCCTCAACTGCAGAGGACCTGACATGCTAGCAACAGAGAGCCTTTATATTACTGATTAAATCTGGGATTATCAGGGAGAGACTTGCCCTTGCCATAAGTGCTTGCATTTTTCTAGTTTTATTTTGGTTTATTGGTTTCACATAAGGTTGGTCAAAATTATGATGCTAAGACCTTCCAGGTATCTAGAAGGTAAAATGATTTGAATTCAGAAGAGAGAGAGTGTGGAATGTTGTGCCACAATCCCCTTTTATTGTCCTAACTCACAGTTTCCCTAATTGTCCTACTTCGGATTTCCTGAATTGTTCTGTTCAATCCTGTAACACCACCCTTCCCTCCTAATTACATGATCCAAATAAGGAGAAAGACCTTCTATCTTAAGACATGATCAGAATGTCCAGGTGCCTCTCTCCATTATGTCATCCCAATTTATCAGAATGTCCCCTGCCTCCCCCCACCCTGTCAGAACCGGATTAATACTCCTGTTCCTGTTCTCAGCCCTCTGACTCTGCCCTTACCCCGGTCTACACTGTAGCTGAGTAACCTACATATATATGTTATTGAGAACTCACATTGGTTGCTGGATTCTTGGAGATGATAGTCTCATTCAGCCTGGGGGCCAAACCATAGATACATTTGGTCCCAGTAAATCTTTCCCTTTCAAATAAAATATTAAAAACTCTCTAATCTCTATCTTGCCTCAGTTTCTCTGGCATTACAATTTGTTCTCAAATCAAATAGTACACCTCTTCAGTTTTCCAAAGAACAATGACAAGGGCTCAGTCACCCTATCTGTCAGGAACCTAGTCTCTAAGGACAGTTAATTTTGGTCATGATTTGAACTCATAAAGAACAGCTAGATACTCTCTTTATTATATCTCTATTTATCTTGATTATCAACTTTCTATTGGTCAATTTAGTTCTGTACTTTCCAATGCAAAGATCATTCTCCTTGGCAGAGAAAATAATGTAGTATGATGGATATATTTTGGCAGTTTCATCACTAACTGTTTCCTTTAAGACCTTTTGATTAGATTTCCAAGAATACAGGGAAATACAGACTTAACCTGTTTATTTTCTCAGTAATCTTTTACGGGCTTGCCAATTGCTTTTCCTTTTCTTCAAATCTTTTTCCTCTTTATTCTCTTTTCTGCCTTCTTCTTTGTTCCTCCTAAACTCTATCCATGTGTAGCAGACTGTCATTCTATTTTAAGCCATGATCTAGAAATCCAAATTCTATTCTCAATTGTTTGGCACCACCTTCATTACTAAGTTGTTTATTTCCCAAATATGTCTACTTTCTGAAGAGCTTGCCTTCAATAAAAAACAGTAATGTAAATATCTCTTTTGCCAAGTCATGGGAACTTCTCTATCATATCTTAGATGTACACTATGGGAATAAATGAAAAGCGTTTATGGAGTACTTATCAAGCACTGTGCTAAGTCCTAGGTGCTAGAGATTCAAATGCAAAAGATAGCTATTTCTCTAAAGGAGCTTATATTCTAGTAGAAGGAGAACCTATATATAAATGGTATCCTCTTTCCAGAAGAAATGATAATGATAAGGATGGAAGAGAAGAAAAAAAAAAACCAGATCTTTGATAGTTGGGCTGGTTTTAGATAAAATGGAGTGGCATTATTGAAAGAAAGCCTGAATTTTACAGCCCAAGCTTCGCCCTAAGGCAAGGGATTATCTTGACTTTTTTATCTTAATTGGGCCTTTTGCTCTTTACCAGAACATTTATTATAATCCCACCACAGACAGAAGCCAATGGCTGAATTCTTAGCTAAATTCTTTGATAACCATCAAAACTCAATAGTTAGTGTATCCAATCAGAAAGCCAAAATATAATTTCAATCCTTGAGATTATTTTTCCCTTATAAAAACCTTATCTGTACCCTCTTTCTTTGCTAAAGATTCCATATAGATTTAGTCCTCTGTTAGCAAGGCAATAAAACCTTTGCTTCTTGATTTGGAGAAAGTCTAAGCTGACAAATTCTTCTAAGACATCTTGTGACAGCAGCCTGTAACCTCAATATATATTTTTGGGTTCCAACATTCCCAAATTCCAAGATTTGGTGGCTGAACTCTGACGTTTTGTTGGCCCATATGGAGAGAATTCTGAACACCAATACATTTTGGGGTTCAGCACCCCTCTCCTCCCATACACCACCATGCGGTAGATAACCCCAATAGCAATAGTAATTTAGTTATTGTACTTAGAGCATGAAATAGTAAGCAAGGGGTGACTTGAGGAGAAAAATTAATAGAGCTGATGGCAAGGAAATAATGTACGGTTGGCAGGAAGTAACATGATCTGGGAACTGACTAGATAAAAGTGAGCCACATCTATCTGTGCTTGCTGATGCAATAATTAATACAGCACAATTTCTTACTGGTGATTTTAAAACAGAGGAAATTAAGTCACTGAGAATACAAAAAGGCCCCAAGTTCTATTTAATTGTGGTCTGGACTAATATTTCTGCTTCTTTGACTTGTTAAGTTTACTAA
The DNA here is from genome assembly GCF_016432865.1 of Antechinus flavipes. Taxonomy (NCBI): domain Eukaryota; kingdom Metazoa; phylum Chordata; class Mammalia; order Dasyuromorphia; family Dasyuridae; genus Antechinus; species Antechinus flavipes. The sequence goes on along the minus strand of NC_067399.1, from coordinate 119,198,827 downwards.
TTCCACAAAAGATTGAAATACTGCCTAGTGAAAACAAATTGAGGATTTTCCACATCTCACTTCAGAGCTTAAAAATCAAAATACTAATTATATTTTTGATACTGTTTCATTTGATAAAAAAATAATAAAAAAATAAAAATGATACATCTTGTTCATTAATTTCCTATTTTAAAAAATATTAATGACATTTTATTCTTTCCTTGTTCTTTTTGAATAAATGGAACTCACTGAGTAGCTGCATTTTAATAAGCCAATTTATATTCTTGAAGAAAAAAACTTTTAAAAGTCATCACATAGCTCCTGAATGTATTAAAAGCAAATTATAGCAAAGATGTTAGAAATGTTTATTTGGCATTCTTAGTTTAAAAGTCTGACTCCAGTATGTAAATGGCGTAGAGATGGGAGAGGGTTGTTTAAAAAGTATGCCAGTAAAGTACCATTATGGCACTACTAATATGAAAAGATTTCTACCAATATGAAAAGATTTTGAGTAAGGACTAGGTGATAGGCTGATTATATCTTTGTCCTCCAAAGATCTAATCTAAATTCCTAAGGATTAATCACCAGATAGTTTACTTACTGAGTAATAACTGTAGCAATCATGTATATACTAGACAGGCTCAGAATGTCAGTATGAGAGAGACCAAAAGAGTCCATGACTCTTAATCATGACCCTTGAAGAATCAAGACCCATGAAGGGCAACAAATATGCCTTAAAAATAAAAGTTTCTAAAACTAAATAAGAAATTCAGGAAACAAAAGTTGTGAATTATTCCATTTATTCCCTATCATTCAATGTCTGCCATTATATGGATCCCCAACACTAAAACCTTTCCATCTCTCTGCCCAGATTAACTAAATTCCTCAAGAACTAAACTAAAAAGTCTTCTCCACTACTCCAGAAGTAAAAATTCTTTCTTTCCTCTGAACTTCTCTAGAACTTTTTGTCCAGAACATTTAGCACTTATTACATTATTTGTTATTTTTTCTTCTAAATATTTTGTCATCTCAACTCTATTGTAAGCGCTTTGAACATAGAAACAATGTTATATACTTCTTTGCATCCTTTACAAAGCTTGATAGTTTCTTTCATTTATCACGGATAGAAGTGAGCACGTTTTCCATTCTCAAGAAATTAAATTCTGTTTTCTGTACTTTATGAAATTTCTCTCATTTAAATTAATTTGAATGAAAATTTTTCTGTGAAAACTGAAACGGATTACTTTTCTTCTTTTTGTGGAAGTACAAATGGTATAACAACTAACTTTTTTGACTAATTTTTTAGTTTCTTATATAATATTTATTTCTCATTTCTAATAAGATTTTGATCTTTGAAACTTTAATTTATTTTAAATATTAATTCCAAGGAAAGAGAATTTTTCCTAGTTGGAACATTCCAAAAAATGCCTACTTGCCTTGAGAATTTGTACAGAGACCTGTAAAACTAATTACCAAGGATCTTCATTCTACCTTAACTTTACAAATCTGGTATTTGAATAAAGTAGAATTTTTTAGCATTAACAATGTATATAGCTTTTCTGAAGCCATAAAAATTTGACAACCAAGTTTATTACACAAAACAGAAATGATGGTTCCTAAAATATCATCAATAAGCATCTTGAACTCATTTACCTTCATTCTCATTAGGTTATCATAAAAGTTACCTGGGAGTAGAGATAGAATATATATACACACACACACACACACACCTATATATATATATAGGTGTGTGTGTATGTATGTATGTATGTATGTATATATATATATATATATATATATACACATGTATATATATATATATTTTCCTCTAACAACAACCTCAGAGCATATTATATTTTTCTTGGACCTGATCTCATTTAAATGTTAACATTTTGGCTCTGCTAATTTCTGTTATTATCTTTACAATCTTTACAAAATGAATCAAGACTCTGTTAATGAGCTATAATGGCATAGTCATTTATTTACCCAACATTTATTAATTCTGAAATAGTGTGCAAAATGCTGAAGTTAGAGCTAGAGTATTTAACATTCATTCCTCTCCAAGGTGTAATCCCAATTACTTCATAGGACTTCATGTCACAGAAACCTTTTCATCTTTTAATTTCATTCCACTCCAGGATTACCTCTCAAACTGAAAATACCCTCCATCCAAGGCTTTCTCTCTTATTGGTTGAATCCTTTAAGGAGAAAAATTTTCATTTTTATTCAGATAACTTCCTGAATCTTCTGACTTTTCTCTATTAATCCCCTCTCTAAAAGGAATTATAACCTATCCTCCCCTTTTCCTTTTCTGGTATTGTTGTTTGTCCTTAGTTTTGAAGAATAGGTGATAGCTTGACTTTCATGTGAACTAGATTTAAGTGAGGTAGAGATGCACAAAGTCATCAGTCTTACTCTCTCTTCATCAGTCACTTTAGTTCAGTGGTAGGACAAAAATTAAGATGAATAATAATAACCTGGGATGCAGGGGATGACCCTGGCATTTTTAGTATGTAACGGAGCTCTAAAACCTCCATGATGTCAGCTTCAAAAAATACCTTCAGAACTGTTGGAATCAAGTGTTTTCATTTTCCCATTCGAATGGGGAAAGACTTCACATGCTTAGGGTAGACATCCCCTAAATCACTGCCAAGTTTAAGGCCTGTTAGTTATCTTCAACCAGTTGAATCCTTCTGTTGAAATGGTTTACTAGGATGTGGGTGCTATACATGTTAGAGCTTCTTAGACCCATAGAATAAGAGCTGGGTGAGGGTGTATAACAAAGGTGGATGTGCAACTTTGAAGAAGACTCTGCTAGTGCTCTAGTTAACCCTGAACGTTCCATATATTATAACATCCTTGAAGGCAAGGACTGCCTTTTTTCTCCATGTATTAGGTATTCCTGGCACTTAAAATAGAGCCTGGCATATAGTATGCATTTAATATTTATTGACTTGATTTCTTGACTTAAAAAAACTTCCCAGATGTGCTTGACTATCTGATCTCAAATAAGTCACTTAAATTCTCTGGGATTTACATTTTCATGTTTAAAATGGGACGCGGGGGGAAGGATCAACTTAAGTCTACATTTCTTTTCTTTTAGTAATAATAGTATCTATAATTTTGTAGATAACAATCTAACAGTTGTCAACAACCAAAATTAAGTTTGTTCTCAAAAATAAATAAAAGAAGGCAATAAGAATTCTACATTATTTCCACAACATATTAAAAACCTTCAAGAAAGACTCCAGGATACTTGGGAGATTCTCTGTGCAAGATAAATGAGAAAACACTGAAAAAGACTCTCACAGGGGTAGCAGTCTGGACCAAAAAGATCACATACTCACTTAAGTACCAAAGTATAAATACTGACAATATACCTGATTCAGAGTATTTAAAATAAGATGCCTTAAAAAAAAAAAAAGTTGGACCAGAAATATAAAAGATTTAATTTAGTGATCAGATTTCAGACAAGTCAAAAAGGTAAAGAAGTAAAGAAAGTAAAGCAAATAATGAAATAAATATGGATACATATGCGTAGAGGAAAAGAGGATGATACTGAAAGATTTACCATTTGTGGTAACCTGAATTCAGAAAAGTCAGAGAGTAACAGAGAAGAAAAGTAACCAAGATAGACAGCGAGATGATGGTAGATAAGTATACTTGAAGGAAAGGGAATTATGAAGAGATTTAGCAAAAGGAGTCCCATAACACAGAGGTAGTTGATATAATTAGATACACAGATAACCTACTTTGGGATTTTATCATTTTTGACAAGTTTTTATAACTTATTTGTGGCTAAGAATTACAGTGAACTCCCTAGTATGGTCATCTAATCAAGACAAAAGTAGATCACTCATACATATAAAAACTAGAACTACACTAAAAAATAGAGGAAAGAAAAAGATTTTTTTTTTCACTTACTAACCACCAGTAAGAACAAAGAAGGCAAAATAGTCCAACATGGGTTTACACATTGTTGCAGTTTTGCAAACACACAACTTAATAACCCAAAGGCCATTATTTATACTTTGTTTTGTTTAAAAGCGAGCCTTCCTAATTTGTTAAAAACTTAACCACACACACTAGAAAGAAAATTATAAATAAAAATGCCATGCCATCTGTGGTCAAAAACTTAACCACTAACACACTAGAAAGAAAATTATAAATAAAAATGTCATGCCATCTGTGGTCAGAATAAAAGGAGCTAAATCTAAGGATTCCATTTGCATTAAGCAGAAAGACTGGGCAACCCCAGAGCTGTCCAGAAAACTGTTTTTCACTGTCATATGTGATTTCCTAAAGATTGAACTGGTTTAGAGGAACAGTGCTTAAGTACTGTATGGACACATTAATGTTATACGAACAATTAAGTTATGACTAACTTGATAGGAAGTTTTAATAATCATTCTTAGAGGATTTCTATGTTGTTCTTATTTTATACAAGATGAATTATTATGGTTTAATGAGTTATATAACTTATAAAAGCTGGAGAAAAGAGGAGGAGAGAAATGATCACAAAGCATCTTGGAGCTAATATTCTCAGAATCCTTTACTCATTTACTCATCCTTCTCTTTTAGGGATTATATCTACCTATAATCTTTTACATAAGTAGAATACTTACGAAATATTTTTTAAAAACAAAGATGTAGAGATTCTTCCTAAAATATCCATTTCACTTTTCTTTTTTTCATTCCTAGACAGCAACAACATGCAAAAGTACCATGGTCTTTGCACAGCCACAGAAAAGATCAAAAATGGAATGATAAACAACACAAGAAAACCTATTTGGGCATTGCCCTGGAGGCCAACTCATTTGGAGGAACATCTCATGCAAAGGAATGACTTGGGAAAAGTTGGTATCAAAGCCAAACAACCAATTCTGCCACCAGTTAATGTATAAAACCAGCTGAATAAGAATGGGAAAAAAAATCCTTACCTTTGCTCTGTGATGGCTGTTTGAACTTTAAGAAAAAAGATGAAGTCTTGGTTGCTGGATTATGTTGGTAAAACTGTTTCTCTTTCTCAGTGATTTCTCTACCTAACCAAAGACACCAAAGGAAACTCTGAAAAGGGACTCTCCTTACAAGTAATAATCAACCTTTATTGGAGGACATTTAGTGAGGGGGTAGGCTAAAAGTTGTCAGCTCTTTCTACTGAGAACATGGCTCTACCATTAGAGTCAGCCACTTCAAGGCATATGGGCAAGATTACTCTAGCTAGTTTTCTTCTTCATGAGTTGCCTTCAACTCTAATGGAAGGGATCAAGCATAAAAGATTCCTACTCTAAGCAAAGGCTTACCCAGACTGATTCTGCTTATACTCTAACAGAAATTAGGTCTTCCAGAGCAGCTATTTGGTGTAGTGGATAGAGCATCAGCTCTGTTATCAGGAGGACCTGAGTTCAAATCTGACCTCAGACACTTCCTAGCTGTGACTCTAGGCAAGTCACTTAAACCCAAGTGCCTCAGCAAAAAAGAAAGAAAGAAAGAATTAGGTTTCCCAGATGATGGGATTCTACCAACCAATTAACCAGCATATGTGTGTGAGGGCTAGAAGCAAATTTCATCAATCAACCATGCCCTTGGTTATGCCCTTCAGTTGATTGACCTTTTCTAGAGTTGAGTTTTAACAGAAATAAAAGGGGAAAAGTTGATCATCAATTAATAAATTAATATTATACTATCATATCAGTAACTCTATTTTACTAGTGTGTTAAAGAATCTACAAAAATGTTTGTCTCTGATTGGAAACCTAAGCCTGGAATCTGTTCTCCAAATACTCTGATGTCAGTATTAATCTGACAAAGTGATTCCTTTTAAAAATTTAAGTTTCTATGTGCACTATCATACATATCTTACAAGGCTTCTGCATTACAAAAAAAAAAAAAAAGTTCTGAACACCAAAAAAAACAAAACAAAACAAAACAAAACAAAAAACAAAGCAGGTTTAGTAAAAGAATTACAGACATAGAAAATTCAAAGTGATAGAAAAATGGCCAATACTGCTTTAGGTAATATTAAATTTCATTGATCAGTTGTTTCAGTCATATCTGACTATTCATTTAGAGTTTTCTTGGCATATACTGGAGTGACTTGCCGTTTGCCTTCTCAACTCATTTTATAGAGAAGAAAACTTGAAGCTAGCAGGTTTAAATGATTTGACCAGTGTCACACAACTGGTAAGTGTCTGAGGCTGGACTGGAACTTAGGAACATGAGTTTTCTTAACTCCACACCTAGAACTCTGCACAATGCCATCTGTTAAGCTTATAAGGGTCAAAATATAAATTTAGATTATAGTTTAATCTAAAAATAGATTAAAGCTACATTATAACCAGTCAAGTAAAAGAGGCACATTCTAGAAAGAGCAGACATTACTTTTTTCCCAAACATTTAAATATTATTCTTATCTTCTGGTTGAAAATTACAATATTGGGATTAACAAGCACATCAAGAGGTCATCTCCTTAATGAATCTACATCATATTTGTCACCCAAGAGAACTGGTTCTGGAGGTAGCACAGCAGGAACTGGGGCTGAAGTTGGAGTCAAGGGATATGAATTCAGATGCTAATATCCCTATTTATGATCTGTGTTACTTTGGGCAAGACCCTCACTCTCTTGGGAAGTCAATTACCTTCTCTGTAAAATGAGGGAATTAAATAATATGACTTTCAAGGTTCCTTCCTATTCAAAATCTATTATCCTATAATCATTATTTTGCAAGATCTTGAGGTGGTGGAGCCAAGATAACAGAGAGTATATCTGCCTTTGTCTGAGCTCTTCCTGGCATCCCTCAGATCAACATCAGATCAAGCCTTTGAACTGGTTTTGGAGTGACAGAACCCATGAATATTTGGAGTGTAACAAATTTCCAGATGAAGATACTTTGGAAGAACTTCAGAAAAGTTTTGTTTCAATTGGGCAGAGTAGGAAGTAGCCTAGAACAGATGCAACATAGGGAGCCAGGGCAGGGAACCATGCTGGCATTGAGATGACCAGTACCAGGGAATCTACTGGGAAGCTCTTAGACTATTCTGTTCTGGTTACAAGCTAGTGGATCATCAGATTAGCTGTGAGATAGTCAAAGCACAAACAAAAGGCAAATAGTGAGTTTCTGAACCCTGGAAAAATGCCAGACCTGGCCATGCCTAATTGGAAGTCAGTCAGCAGCATGGGCCATAGGGCAACCTAAAGATGCTGTCAGAGCTTTGCCTTAACAGTAGACCTTATCCTTTTTTTAAAAAAATGAGCAAAAAGGCAAAAAGAACTCTGACCATAGATAACTTTTATGGAGAGAGAAAAGAACAGACCTCAAACCCTGAGGATCTTAAAGACAAATCAGCTCCAGATGAAGCCACAAAGGATGATATGAGTTAGTTCCCACTTCACAAGGTTTTCTTAGAAAAATTCAAAAAAGATCTTAAAAGAGTTAGAAGAAAAATGGGGAAAGGAAATAAGAATTATGCAAGAGAGTATGGAAAAGGAAAAACAAATTATCTGAAGAAAACTTTTTAAAAATAGATTTGATGAAATAGAAAAAGCATATAAATCCTTATAAAATAGATTTGAAAAAGAAATCAATTTGTTGAAAAACGGAATTTGTGAAATGGAAAAAAATACAATGAACAAAGCATTTCATTTATAAGTTCAATTGGCCAAACCAAAAGGAGATTAAAAAAAAAAAAGCTAACTAAAGAAAATAATTCACTAAAAATTAGAATTGAACAAATAGAAGTGAATGACTCAATAAGACTGCAAGAATTGTCAAACAAAACCTCCAAAAATGGAAAAAAAAAAAATAGAAGAAAATGTAAAACACATCTTTGGAAAAACAACTGGCCTAGAAAATAGATCAACGAGAAACAATCTAATAATTATTAGATTGTCCTGAAAACCGTGATGAAAAAAGAGCCTAGAAATCATCTTTAAGGAAACCATCAAGGAAAACTGCCCTGCTGTCCTAGAACCAGAGGATAAAATAACCATTGAAAGAATTCATCAATCATCTCCTGAAAGAGACCCCAAAATGAAAACTCCCAGGGACATCATAACTACATTTCAGAATTATCAAATCAAGGAAAAAATATTGCCAGCAGCCAGAAGGAAATGATTCAAATACTGAGGAGCCACAATCAGGATTACCCAGGATGTAGCAGCTTTAAAGGATTGAAGGACATGGAATCTGATATTCCAAAAGGCAAAGAAAATTAGATTGCAGCCAAGAATCAACTATCCAGCAAAACTGAACATCGTCTTTCAGGGGAAAAGATGGCCATTCAATGAAACACATAAATTTCATTTATTTCTGATGAAAATACTAGAGGTGAATAGAAAATGTGATCTTCAAACACAGAATTCAAGAGAAGCATAAAGAGGTAAAAAGAAAAGGAAGAAAATAACTTTATTTTAAAAAATTAAAAAGTTTATATCCTTATATGGGAAGATGATATATTTAACTCCTGAGATCTATATCTCTGTTATGGGTATACTTAGAAGGTACAGGTATAATTTGATTTTATTGTGATGATATAAAAAAGAAAAAGAGGAGGAAAAGTGATTCTACTATCAGAAAAGGAAAATGGAGTTAAAATGGGGAAAATTACATCTCATGAAGAAGCAAAAAAACCTATTACAATTGAGGGAAAGAAGAAAGGGGGATGAATATTGTGTGACTTACTCTCATCAGATTTGGCTCAAAGAGAAAATATCAGACCTATTTGGCTTCATAGAAAAGCTTATCTCACTCTACAGGGAAGTAGGAGGTGAAAGGGAAAAGGAAAGAGGGAGGCTAACAGAAAGGAATACAAAAGTAGAAGGGGAGAGGGCTATAAAAGGGGAGGGCTACTTGAAGAATGTGGTGGTGATCAGAAGCAAAATACTGGGGAGAAGGGAAAGGGGGAAAAGAAAAAGTATAACTTGAGGAAAACACGAAAATAGAGTTAGTAATTTTAACTGTGAATGGGATGAACTCTCCCATAAAGCAGAAGCAGATAGCAGATTGTACTAAAAGCTAGAATCCTACAATTTGTTATTTACAAGGAATACATTTAAAGCACAGTGAAACATTCAGAGTAAAGGTAAAAGGCTAAAGCAGAATCTATTATGCTTCAGCTGAAGTAAAAAAAAAAAAAAAACAAAAACAGGGGTAGCAATCCTGATCTCAGATCAAGCAAAAACAAAAATAAATTTAATTAAAAGAGATAAGGAAAGAAACTACATCCTACTTAAAGGTACCATAGAAAATGTAGTAATATCAATACTAAACATATACGTACCAAGTGGTATAGCATTCAAATTATTAGAGGAGAAGTTAAGAAATATGTAAGAAGAATTAGACAGCAAAACTATACTAGTGGTGGAATCTCCTTAAAAAATAGATATGTTGAAATAGAAAAAGCATATAACTCCTTATTAAATAGAAGATAAATTGAACCATAAAATAAATAAGAAAGAAGTTAAGAAGATAAATGGAATCCTACAAAAGTTAGGGATGATAGACCTTTGGAGCAAATTGAATGGAGAAAGAAAAGAATATACTTTTTTCTTTTCAGTACATGGAACCTATACAAAAATTGACCACATATTAGGGCATAAAAACCTCAAAATCAAATGCAGAAAGGCAAAAATAGTAGATGTATTTTTTTTCAGATCATGATGCAATAAAAATTACATGTAATAAAAAGTAAGGGCAAAATACACCAAAAATTAATTGGAAACTAAATAATCTAATCCTTAAGAATGAGTGGGTGAAACAACAAATCATAGGCACAATCGGTAATTTCATCTAAGAGAATGATAATAATGAAACAACATACCAAAATTTGTGGGATGCAGCCAAAGCAGTTATTTTATATTTTATATCTCTAGATGCTTACTTGCATAAACTAGAGAAAAAGAAGATCAATGAACTGGGCTTGCAAATAAAAAAGCTAGAAAAACAACAAATTAAAAACCCTCAATTAAATACCAAATTTGAAATTCTGAAAATAAAAGGCAAGACTTAATAAAATTGAAAGAAAGAAAACTATTCAATTAATAAATAAAACTAAGAGTTGTTAAAAAAATAAAAACAACAAAATAAATAAAACTTTAGTTATTTTGATTAGAAAAAAGAAAGAAGAAAACCAAATTGTTAATCTCAAAAATGAAAAAGGAAGAACTTTCCACCAAAGAAGAGGAAAATAGAGCAATAATTAGGAGTTATTTTGCCCTAATTTGACAATCTACATGAAATAGAGAAATATCTACAAAAACATAGATTGCAAAGATTAATAGAAGAGGAAATAAATCACTTAAATAGTTCTATTTTAGAAAAAGAAATAGAATAAGCTATTAATCAACTCCCTAAGAAAAAATCTCCAGAGCCAGATGGATTTACATGTGAATTCAACGAAATATTTAAAGAACAATTAATTCCAATACTATGCAAACTATGAAAAAATAGGGAAATAAGAAGTCCTACCAAATTCCTTTTATGACACAGATATGGTCTGATACCTAAACCAGGTAGTATGAAAACAGAGATAGAAAATTACAGACCAATTTCCCTAATGAGTATTGATGCAAAAATCTTAACTAAAATATTAGCAAAGAGATTACAGAAAGTCATCCCCATAATACATTATGACCAAGTAGATTTATACTAAGAATGCAGGGCTAATTCAACATTAGGAAAATTATTAGCATAACTATATCAACAACCAAACTAACAAAAATCATATGATTATATTACTAACTGAAGAAAAAGCATTTAATAAAATCCAACACTCATTCCTATTAAAAACACTAGAGAATATAAGAATAAATGGACTTTTCCTTAAAATGTCTATTTAAAACCATCAGCAAGCATCATATGTAAACCAGAATCATTCTCAATAAGATCAGGGGTGAAACAAGGTTGCCCACTATCATCATTAATATTCAATATTGTATTAGAACTTAGCTTTGTCAATAAGAGAAAAAAAAGAGATTAAAGGAATTATGAGTAGGTAATGAGGAAACCAGATTATCACTCTTTGCAGATATAAATGGTATACTTAGAGAACTCTAGAGAATCAGTTAAAAAACTACTAGAAACAATTCACAACTTTAGCAAATAAATAAATCCACATTAAATCATCAGCATTTTTATATATTGTTTGTATCAAACAGCAAGAGATACAAAGATAAATTCCATTTAAAATAACCATCAATAATATAAACTCTTTGGGAGTCTATCAGCAAGGCAAAGTCGGGAACTATATGAACACAACTACAAAGCATTTTCCACACAAATAAAGTCAGATCTAATCAACTGGAAAAATAGGCCAAGTGAATATAATAAAAATGACAATGCTATCTAAATTAATCTATTTATTCAGTGCCATACCAATCAAATTCCCAAGAAATTATTTTACAAATGTAGAAAAAATAGTAACAAAGTTTATCTGGAAGAACAAAAGGTCAAGAATTTCAAGGGAATTAATGAAAAAAATGCAAATGAAGGTAGCCTAGCTATGTCAGACCTAAAACTATATTATTAAGCAACAGTCATCAAAACCATTTGGTATTGGCTAAAAAATAGAATAACTGATCAGTGGAATAAGTTAGATTCAAATTGTCAATGACTATAGTAACTTAGTGTTTGACACAGTCAAAGAACCCGTTTTGGGATAAGAACTCACTAGTTGACAAAAACTGCTGGGAAAATTGGAAACTAGTATGGCAGAAACTAGGCACTGACCTACACCTAACACTGTATATCAAGATAAGGTCGAAATGGGTTCATGATTTAGACATAAAGAGTGATATTATAAGCAAACTGGAAGAACATAGGATAGTTTACCTCTCAGATCTGTGAAGAAGGAAGGAATTTGTAGCCAAAGAAGAACTGGAGTACATTATTGAACACAAATACATAATTTTGGGATTATATCAAGTTAAAAAGTTTTTGTACAAACAAAACCAGTGCAGATAAGATTAGAAGGGAAGCAATAAACTGGGGAACATTTTTACATTTAAGGGTTCTGATCTAAAATATACAGAGAATTGACTCAAATTTATAAGAATTCAAGCCATCTCCAATTGATAAATGGTCAAAGGATATGAACACACAATTTTCAGATGAAGAAATTGAAACCATTTCTAGTCATACAAAAAAGTGCTCTAAATAACTATTGATCAGAGAAATGCAAATTAAGACAACTCTGAGATACCATTATACACCTCTCAAATTGGCTAAGATGACAGGAAAAGAATGACAAATGTTGGAGGGGATGTGGGAAAACTGGGACACTAATATATTGTTGGTGGAATTATGAACTGATTGATCTATTGTTTTGGATCTGTGCATATCCTTTGTCAGCAAACTGTGCACACCCTTTGATACAGCAGTCTCTACTGGGCTTATATACCAAAGAGATAATAAAAGGAAGGAAAGGGATCCACATGTCCAAAAATATTTGTAGCAGTCCTTTTTGTAGTAGCAAGAAACTGGAAACTGAGTAGATGCCCATCAGTGGAAAATAGCTAAATAAGTTATAAAATAAGAATGTTAGGGAATATCATTTTTCTATAAGAAATAATCAATAGAATGATTTCAGAGAGGGCTGGAGAAACTTACATGAACTGATGCTAAATTAAATGAGCAGAACCAGGAGATCATTGTACACAGCAACAACAAGATTATACAAAGATCAATTCTGATGGATGTGGCTCTTTTCAACAATGAGATGATTCAGGGCACTTCCAATGATCCTGTGATGAAGAGAGCCATTTACATCAGAGGACTGTGGGAACTAAATGTGGATCATAAAATGGTATTTTCACTCGTTTTGTTGTTGTTTGCTTGCATTTTGTTTTCTTTATCATTTTTTTCTTTTTGATCTGATTTTTCTTGGGCAACAGGATAACTATATAAATATGTACACATATATTAAATTTAACATATATTTTAACATGTTTAGCACATATTGGATTGTTTGCCATGTAGGGAAGGGGCTGAGAGAAAGGAGGTAAAAATTTGGAATACAAGGTTTTGCAAAAGTCATCACTGAAAAATTATTCATGCATATGTTTTAGAAAATAAAAAGCTTTAATAAAAAAAATTAGCTCACTAAAAAAAAAAGAAAGATCTTTATGGAAAGAGATAAATACCTTTTTCTGATAAGCCTAAAATTACCTTAATGAGAAAGGTCACTGATTGCAATAAATATATTATAGCTAAAAGACATCAATACAGATGTCTACATAAATAATTCAGTGAAAGAATGTCAAAATTGTCCAGAGAAATTGTATACCATTATTCAAAAAGATTTAATGTGTTATCCTTTTTTAAAAATTTTAATGTGATCACCATAATATGACCTAGGTGACACAGTGGAGGACAGCTAGCTATGTGATATTATGCAAGTCACTTAAGACTGTTTGCTTCAATTTCCTCATCTGTAAAATGACTTGGAAAAGGAAATGTCATACCACTCCAGTATCTTTGCCAAGAAAACCATAAATGGGGTAAAGAAAAGTCAGACATGACTGAAAACAATTGAACAACAACAAACAAACCATGAGGGTTGCCAAAAAAAAAAAAAAAAGGCCGGGGCACGACAGAATTTATCTATAATGCCCTGCTAGTCTCTAGATATCCTTGCAGAAATGAAAAATGCTGTCAGGTATTTATAGATTTGCATACCTGTAACAAGAAGCTCCATATGGGCATTCAGGTCTGTTGTCATCCTCATCTTGATTCATAATTTGGGCATCTCCATAATCCCTATCACCAGGGTGGCTGAACTGCTGAAAATGGACAGGGTTCTTCCTATTAATTCAATAAATACATAGTAAGAAACAAGAACTAGCAGAACTAAAACATTTTCATTCAAGTTATAGGATTGGAAAACCCAACCTCATGGACTAATTTTTAAACTAATTTTTAAAAGAAGGTTCTATTTTATGCCATTCAGTCAGAGCAGAATGTTATGGATCATCACATCCAGTAGGTCAAGAACATCAATCTACTTTTTGTTTTTAAGTTTTTCTTTTTTACAAATTTATATTCCTAATTAGACAAATAGCCTTAAAAAGATAAAAGTTTCAAATATAGTTAATATTTCTAAACTTACAAACTATTAATAAAAGATTTTTCACTAAAATCCTACTCTGATGCCCTAATGTGACAATATGACACTTAAAAACTATATCAACAGAGCAAATATAGAACATTTTAAGTTTAAACATCAGTGATAGATTGTCATGAGGAGCCAGTCTAGCTAAGCAGCAATATATGAAACTAAATTGGTATCTGCATAGAATTATGATTTGTATCATTGAAATCACAACTAATTTCAAAGTTTTACTACACAAATCTTTGTGTGTGTGTAATGTTAAAAACAAGATGTCCCAAAAGTCTTACTGCAGTTTTAAGCTTAAATAGCTTTAATAGTGTAAACTGGAACTAATACTGTGTTCTGTCTTCTCACCAAGTTTTTACCCCCGCATAATCTCTTTTAGGGCAGAGACTTTGTCAATTTTATATTTTCATTTCCAATGCCTGACAGCTGATAGTAATTTAATAAATGTTTACTTAACTAAAAATGAAAGTCATCTATGACAATAAGAAACAATACAATGAAAAACTAAGCTACTTTGGGCTGATCAGTCTTTGATAGAAGGTAAGCCAGTTCAAAACAAAGAGACAAAATTTACATTTTCACTCTTTCTTTAAAATTGAATTCCATGAAAATCAGGCATTAAGTATACAAATGGCAAACTTACTGCATGATGATTTTTACAGACAGTTTTAAAATAACCATTGAAAGAAAAAAGTCTATGCAATACAGTATCAATACAAAAGCCAAAAATATTCTGGTATTAATTCAAGATTATAAATAATTGTGGATAAAATTTCAGCAGGCAAGAGAATATTATAACATTTTTAAATAGCTGATATGTTTTATTTGTTGATAATACCAATTATGTTGTTTGGAAAAACCAAATACAGTATTTAAAAGGCAAAAAGGAAGGTAGAATGCATTGTTCCTGTTATAAAAAGGAAATTTTTTGTTATTTTAGGTTTATTAAATATGTGGATTTATGACAATAATGGATATACAATACTTTGAGAATAAAATAGAATTTTATTTTCTCAAAAGTGAGAGTTCAGAAATAGAATAGTTGGATAATAATTATCTACTTGGAGTTAAATCTGAAAGTTAAAGGTCAAGATGGAAAAATAGAGGGTGTTAGCTTCTATCTTGATTGAATGATTCTGTTCTTTAAAAAAAAAGTTAACCACTGAAATAACATATATATATATAAGAGAAAATGAATGTATTTCTACATGTATGAATTATTCAGAAAAAATTTAAGATACAAATTTCAAAAAAGTTTAATCTCTGAATTTGAAGTATTATGTGAAAAGAGGGTATATTATGCATAGGAGGAGAAGGGAATAAGAATTTATATATCATCTATTACATGCTAAACTGAGCTAAACTTTTACAAATATTATCTCATGTGATATATTTCATAGAATATATTTATGCCTGAAACTAGCTACTTTTTCCTCAATAGAATATAATGCATTCTAAAAGAATGTGATAACTGTGAAATTCATATAAAGTAGATGCAGGTGATAAATGAAAAAAAGCATTTATAAAATGCTTAACATGTATTACCACTGTGCTCAGCTCTGGGAATACAAATAGAAAAAGTATGGCAAGCCCTGTTCTCAGGGAGCTCACATTCTAATGAGAGAGGTAAAACAGGTTTAAAGTATAAGTCACATGAAAAGATCCCATGATCCTCAAGATGTAGCAACTAAGCAGATGACATTTCTTTAATGTCTTTTTTTGACATTTCTTTAATGACATTTCCATTGATAAAATCATATCAGTTTCTATGGATAAATCATAAGAGAGTGCCAAGGAGACTTGGGTGACAAGAATTTTCTTTTCTGGGTTTTCAGTAGCTATAGCTGCAGCACTTGCAAGAACAATTGCCAGACTACATTTCCACAGAGACTGCCCTCCAAGATGATGGCTTCAAGCACTATTTCCATGGCTATTGAGGTCAATATCCCTCTCAAGGGGCATGAAGGGAGATGGTGGTCAAGACATTGAGAGTGGTCTGACTTGATAAAGGTAGCTGGTGAGATAGTAGATAGAGCACAAGACCTGTAATCATAAAGATCTGAGTTCAAATTTGTCCTCAGACACCTGTGTGATGTTGGGCAAGTTATTTAACCTCAATTTGCCTCAGATACCTCAATGATAAAATGGGGATAATAGCAGTATCTACCTCACAGGGTTATTTTGAGAATCAAATACAATAATATTTGTAAAGAAAATTTAACAAAGTATGACATTTTAGGTGTTATACAAATGCTTAATTCCTTCTCCTCCTTTCCAGGAATAAAAATAGGCCTTCATAAAAGCTGATGTTTCATCATGACATCAGAGGCCTTCCTCTGAAAGGCTCTTGATTTAAAAAAAAAAAAAAAAGGAGAATAAAGGACATATTCTTTTACAAATGGTTCTAGTAACATACTACCAGGCTTACTGTAAGAATCTTTTTTCTCTCTTCCAATTCCTATTCTCATAGCTAGGGCTATTACTGACCCCTGCTGTAAGAAATTAAATGTGCATGTGTAAGGAAATGACGCAAGCTCATTCATTTCCTAATGAAGAAAGTTTTAGTTATTTAAAAAAAAAAAGTTTTGTTTTTAAAATTTTCTTTCTTTGTTAAAAATTAAAGGAACAATTGAATCCAATTGTAATTAAAGACCTTTTCAATTCTAAAAAATCATAACATAGCATACATATAGTCCTGCTTATTCAAAAATAATACTTATGGAGAAAAGGGAGCTGGAGTTAATATGTTTCAGAGAAAAATTTCTTGAGCAGTCAGCATTCAAAAGGGGAAAGCAGATTGTACCAATATCTCACTCTGTACAGCAAGATAAGCTCCAAATGGACACACAAATTAAACAAAAAGAGTGACATCATAAAGAAAGAAAAACAAGAAAGAAATTAATCTTTGCATTCTATGACTAGGGAAGAATTCATGTACAAATGAGAAACAGATCAGAAAAGATAAAATGGATAATTTTAATTATATAAAACTTAAAAGGTTTTTGCATAATCAAAATCAGTGCAATTAAAATTTAAGAATTAACTAGGAAAGAATATTTGCAGCAAGTTTTTCTGATAGAAAATTTATAATCACTTGGTATAATGTTGGATTTTGTAGAACTGTTTACTATCTATCAATCCTGGATTCTCTCAGGAGAATCACTCACCTTAAATACCTATGCTGCTGCCCAACACAACTAACTGCCTCTTCTTCTCCAACCCCTATTTGTTGAAAAGACTGTTGAAAAGATTTTAGTTTGCAAACATTTGGTGATATCCACTTTTCAGGAAGAATATTATATATTTACTGAAAAGTAGTTGTACAACTATTTATAAGCTAGAAGTTTTTGGTGCTAAATCTGTTATTGATGCTAAATATGGGCAAATTATTTATGCTCTTTCCAAGAGCTGAAAAAAAAGATTTGCTTAGAGCTTTGTTTTGATCATGTAAACTTTGAACCAAAAATGGAAGCAAAAGCAAGAGATCTAACAACACCTGGCTATTGTAAATCTAGCTATTACAGAAGACACTGAGCATAACCCAGAAAGAAAACTAAGGGTAAAGAAAGAAACAGTCATTTATGGAAGAAAACAAGTAGAGAATCTGAGGAATGATGCACATGTTATCAAAGACAATAAACACAGTGAAATCAAAACTTTAAGAAAGAAGTCAAGGGATTCATGTCTGCAATGTGCCACTGGAAGAGAGTACACTAGGTCTTTCTTTTTTCTTTATAAATTGACCAGGTGACCTTGTTAGCTCTCAGAGTTTATTTATCAACTTTATGAGCTCAAGACCATTACTAACTATTGTCTTCTGGTCATTTGAATTTGATGTTCCATAAGCATTTCAACTCAATATGTCTAAAACAACTCCTTATTCCCTCCTTGCCTCCCCAAAATTCACCTCGCTTTCAAACTTCTCTATTAAAAGTACCAACATTCTGCCAATCACCCACATTCTCAATCACATCTTTGAAAACTAACTTATTTTCCAGACATTTTCATTCAGTTGCCAAATCTTGTCATTTAAATCTCCACAACATCTCTGACACATATCTCCTCTTCAATAAATCCCAGTATACAACTATTACTTCTAGGATTAAATAGAAACTCCTTTTTTTCCCCTTTTAAAGTACTGGGGAAAATATTTTTACAGCCAAAGGTTCTGATAAAGGCCTCATTTCCAAAATATATAGAGAATTTGCTCTAATTTATACGAAATCAAGCCATTCTCCAGTTGATAAATGGTCAAAGGATATGAACAGACAATTCTCAGACAAAGAAATTGCAACTATTTCTAGCCATATGAAAAGATGCTCCAAGTTATTATTAATCAGAGAAATGCAAATTAAGACAACTCTGAGATACTACTACACACATGTCAGACTGGCTAGAATGACAGGGAAAGATAATGCAGAATGTTGGAGGGGATGTGGGAAAACTGGGACACTAATACATTATTGGTGAAATTGTGAATATATCCAACCATTCTGGAGAGCAATTTGGAACTATGCTCAAAAAGTTATCAAACTGTGCATACCCTTTGATCCAGCAGTGTTACTCCTGGGCTTATATCCCAAAGAGATCATAAAGAAGGGAAAGGGACCTGTATGTGCACGAATGTTTGTGGCAGCCCTCTTTGTAGTGGCCAGAAACTGGAAATTGAGTAGATGCCCATCAATTGGAGAATAGCTGAATAAATTGTGGTATATGCATATTATGGAATATTATTGTTTGGTAAGAAATGACCAACAGGATGATTTCAGAAAGGCCTGGAGAGACTTACACGAACTGATGCTGAGTGAAACAAGCAGGACCAGGAGATCATTATATACTTCAACAACAATACTATATGATGATCAATTCTGATGGACCTGGCTATCTTCAGCAATGAGATGAACCAAATCAGTTCCAATGGAGCAGTAATGAACTGAACCAGCTACACCCAGTGAAAGAACTCTGGGAGATGACTAAGAACCATTGAATTCCCAATCCCTATATTTTTGCCTGCCAGCATTTTGGATTTCCTACACAGGCTAATTGTACAATATTTCAGAGTCTGATTCTTTTTGTACAGCAAAATAACGGTTTGGTCATGTATACTTATTTTGTATTTAATTTATACTTTAATAGATTTAACATCTACTGGTCATCCTGCAATCTAGGGGAGGAGGTGAGAGGAAGGAGGGGAAAAATTGGAACAAAAGATTTGGCAATTGTCAATGCTGTAAAATTATCCATGCATATAACTTGTAAATAAAAGGCTATTAAAACAACAACAACAACAACAACAACAACAAAAACAAAAACACAAATATTTTATTTTCAGATACTTTTCCTTGCATTTTTCCCCTTGATGTTGTTTGCAACATTTTTTCAGTAATTATTATTATTATTTTGAGGCTATCTAAATATATATCTGTAGTCCAGACATCAATTATTTGCACTTGATTTCTCATCATCTACAATTTGTTGTCCCAATAGTATATCAAATTTAAATTTGACTAGACCTGAATTCTTTATCTTACTCTACAATCCAGTCATTCCTCCCAAGTTTCTTGTTTCTGCTGATGTGCTTCATAGCATCCCAAATGATCTAGATATTAGACTTGGAAGTCTCATCATTGTGCATATTTCCCTACGCCCACCTATTATACAAATAATTATGTCCTTTAGTTTCTACTTCTCCAATGCCTCAAATACTTCTCATCATTATTATTGTTGTCACTATAAGTGAGCAATCCTCTCTCCCCAATTCCTCTTATCATTCATGATATTTCCTAGCACAAAGTTGTTACTCAAGAGATATGGCTATGTATTTTCAATTAACAAGTGATTTTGTATGTATCTGCCTAATATGAATATAACCAAAAGAATTATTCATCATGTCATAAAGAAAAAATAAACATTAAGAATATTGACCAAAAAAAAAATAAAGTTCTTTTATCTGATTATCTTTTATCTGATATACCTTTCCAAACTAAAGCCTTTTTCATATTTCAGGGGATACGCTTTGTCCCCTAATATATCCAAATCCCTAAAGTAATAAGTCTGATAATATATAGAGTTCTATTATATGCATTTCTTTTTTACCTGTAGCAACTTGCTCCATAAATGCAAGGTATTCTCCTGGGATGACTTTCCTCTGAATCTTGTGGAACAGCTATGCTTTTAATTGAACTTGAAGTCTCAGGGTCAGGGCTCAGTTCAGGATCAAATCTTTGGTCCTTATTCTGGAACAAGTTATTATGGTGACTCTTGAGATTTCCAGAATCTTCTATGGACTCATATTTGTCAAATTCATCCATCTTATTTCTTTTATTTCTAGGAGATGTTCTATGTTCATGGTCCTCATCATGGAGATTTTTATTGATTTGCTCTCCTGGGATTTCAGATTTTTTGGTCTTGGCCTTAGTCATCTTTGCTTTATTTACAACAGATGATTCATTCGCTTCCTATAAAGACAAACCAAAAATAAGCAATATATTTTCACTATCAGAAACTTCAAGTTAGAGGATCTACTTTGTTCAGGCTCTCCATTGCATCCCTTACAGCTGCATTTCCCAATCTTTACAAAGATGCCTAGAATACCAGACAGTTAAGTGATTGCTTTACCTGAGCTGAAAAGATCAGACTTCAAAAGTTGAAATTTCAAATTTTTTTTTTGTGAATACCAAAACTGTCCATTTTAAAAAGCATACTTTTTTCATTGCAACTATTGCAAACTTTGTTTCAAGAAGTTTTGGATCGATGGAAATGCTGGATAATTTCTTAACAGGAGTTTTTCTTGTCTACTTTGTCATACTAAATTCTGGGCCAGATTCACTGTCCAGCTATAATGTCTGACCAGTGCCTATAGCTAATGATAAACACGACCTTTCTTCAACTATCTACCATAATTTAGACAACAAGCATTTCTCATCTACTTGGTTGCTCCTAGGTGACTAGTTAGCTTGTTATCTTTTGAGTGATTAAGGATGTAATTTAGTATGCTCTGTTATACGTTGAAACTCAGTGCAATGATCACAATAACAAATTACAAATAGAAGCATCTGAAAGCTCTCAGAATCTAGAATTCCTCTTCCATTTGAACCACCTCACTAGTTCAAACACCTGAAAGTCCCCCTACTTTACATCTCACTAAATATTAAAAATCAATAAATAAAAACTTTTGTGTTCTTTAAAGGAATCTTTTATGATTTTTGACAAATGACTAGGAGATACCTTATTGGAAGAAAGTCTTTAGGTAGAATTTTGCTCTTTTTCTTTTCTGTAGTCCAGAAACCAAAAGCAATATAGGATTTTGTACTATCTAGATATTTTAGTAAATATATTACTGTAACAAAGAAACTCTAAGCATTTTTGTTTCACATTGACATGCTATAATATACTCTTCCTATATAGAACACCTATGGGGAAAAAAGAAAAGAAAAAATGTTAAATATTACCTTTGATGAACTGGTCGAGTATTCCTGATCAGATACTCTGCATTCTTTCTTTAGGTCTTGTTCTGCTTCACTATTTTCTGAATTTCCTGAAGAAGACAAGCTTTTTTTTCTTTTTGATGATGTTGGAAGCATGTTCATTCTCCCTTTGTTATTCCATCATCTTAAAAAATAAATTGTATACTATACACTTCACTAGGTAACTAACAAACTAATTTTTCATTTATATTAATGTCAAGTTGTCTTATAACTATTTGCAAATCTGTTTTGAATTTTTCTAGTTGAGAGTCATAAGCAAATAGGATCATTGATCTAGAATGGAAAGTGAGCTCAACAATTAGTCCAAGATCTTCCTTTCACAAATGTAGAAATGGAAGCCTAGAAAAGTGAATTCAAACTCAGGACCTATGCTAAATTATTGTTCCCTTATGGGAAAGTTTTTAATACAACCATATTAATACACTCTGTATATGTGTGGGCATTAAGGAGATAAATGTCACTTTATGTAGATTATGATCTCAACCTCCAAATGATAATTCAAAATTTTATCAATAAAGAAACTATGGCTTAACATGCGTGCGTGTGTGTGTGTGTGTGTGTGTGTGTGTGTATGCCTCTCCCTCACTTCAATCCAATTTATTTGCATATCATGGCATCATCTCACTGATGTTTTCTCCTTGAACAAAGGGCAAACAACAATTCAACACAGTCACAATTCAGAATATTCTAGTGCATTCTGTTCATATTAAATATAAATTTTACTTTGTTAAGAGTAGAAAATGTCATTTTTAACTTATATGCTCTTCAGTACAAAGCCCAAAGTTTGTACCATAGTCAGCATGTAATCACTAGCTGCTGATTGACTAACTTAATCTTGAGAGCACTTTAATATAACTTAGGAATACAGTTGTCTAGAGTATCACATAGCTTCTTTTATGGAATTTAAAAGCACAGAAGTAACAGGAGTTGACTTTTATATAACTGATTATATCAAGTATAATACACATATTATTTCATTTGATATTCAAAGTAATCTTATGAGATTAGTAATGATGAGGTTAGTTAGTAGTGACTTGCCAGCTAGCATTGTGGTATAGAAGATATGAGCCTCTGACACATAGTATAGTAAAAAAAAATTTAATGGATCTTGATGTCAGGGGGCTTGGATTCAAATTCTGCTTCTAATGCTTAGGACTTAGTACCTGTGTAACCTCAGGTCAAACACTTAATTTCTTTGGGCCTCAGTGTCCTCATTTGCAAAAATGAAGAGGTAGGAGATTAGGTGACCTTTAAGATCTCCTACAACTCCACATTGGTGATCCATAGGTACTAACCCTGTGACTACGGGCAAGTCTCTTAATCTCTCAAGGAACCTGGCAACTTTTTAAAAGTAAGTTACAGATGAACAGTTCTTCTGCATTGGTGGAGGGCAATTCTGCCCCAGCAGTTCCCTGTATGGATGATATAATTAGTACTTCCTTTCTCAATTTAAAAAAAAAAAATGTATATATATATATATGTGTGTGTGTGTGTGTGTGTGTGTGTATGGTGTTCTCTTCTTTTATATACTATAATGGTTCTCTCTAGGAGCAGGTTTCTTAGGAAGGTTTCTGGAGGTAGCTTTAGTAATAATCATTCCACATGCAGCCAGGTGTTAAAAGTTCAGATCTTTTATTGCTTTCTCCAAAATAGCCTGGCTAGTTTTCTTAGAGACCTATTTCTCTGCTTGGTTCCAAGAGCTCTTGCTGCTAATCTTTTGCCTTTATCAACTTCGGCTTCTCTTCTTCCAAATATCTCCATCCAGCACTAAGGTGAAAGTTGGAATGAATCTGTCTTGCCTCCGAGAGAGGGTTTCTGGTTCTCAATCTCCCAGAGTGCTCTGTGTCTGTCCCAGAGTGCCCTCCTCTCTGTCAATCTTCCGAACTAGCTAACCTGAAGTTCTAAGAGTTTCTTTATATATGATCTCCCAAAGGTTGACTCCTATTCTGAGGAAGGCATTAAGGAAGGTGTGAATTCACAAAGTTAACTTTGTGAATCTCCCATACTTGTGAACTCCAATGAATACTTAAATACTTCTTGCTTATATGAGCTCTCTAAAGATGTGAACACAAGCATTGTTTCTATCAGTTCTACTTAGTACCTTGTTTCAAGTTCTGGCCCATAACATCTCCTTGTAAGATCAGATCAATGATACTGAACCATGCTAAATTAGATTATTTATTGTCTCTATCAACTCTAATGACTTAACAGCTTGTAAGGATTCTAACATATATATATTTCTAAAATGAGGAAATTGAATCTGATTTTTCTAACTAATTTGTCTGTGATCACACAGCTACTAAGTGATAAAGCTGGTGCTGTACTTAGTCCCTGTGAATATTATTTATATTCTTTGATGATTCAAGAAATTCTGCAGAATTCTATGGAGCCTCAAATCACCCATATGAACATTATTATTATTGTACAATATACCCAATATACTGTACCAAGTGTTACTACAGTTCAAATCTGTACAGAATTAAAAGCAACCTGAAATTTAGACTGTAGAGAAAATTCTTCTTAATTAGAAATTGCTATGTCTATTCCTCACACAAGGAATTTCATCTCCTATTTCTGTGAATTTGCCATCCCCAATGCCTTAAGCCTGGAATTCTTTATTCTTAATTGTATCTCATATAATCCCTTTCTTCCTTAATGATATATTCCTTAATATCATCTACTTGAAGCCTTTCTTGATACCTACCATCATTAATGTCTTCCTTCCTATGCTACCTTGTTAACTAGCTCATATTTGTTTACTTATATCCTCTTCATATTTATTATGTATATAAATATGCCTCCCTCCCTCCCAGGCTCCTCCCCTTATCTATCTATCTCTACCTAAATGTAACTGTCTCTCCCACTAAAATCCTCTTGAGGACAGGATAATTTCATGTTTTGTATCTGTATCTCCCTGCTACATAGCAAGTGCTTAATAACTAATTTTGAAGTCTATACCAGAAAATATCTTCCCGCCTTAAAAAAATAAGATATTTAATACAAGAAGGTATTTACTGTCAGAAGAATCACATTCTAATAGCATAAACTTTTAAGAAAAGGACAAACCTGAGCACGTCATTTTTTCATTTATTTTGAAAATCTTTTTCATTTAAATATATATATTATGTTCTACATTAATATATGTTGAAAATATGATCAAAATGATCTCATCTTCCAAAGAATAACACGCAAAAAGGTGCTTTAAATTTAATCTGACATCCTGTCAAGTTGAAAATAATAACTGATGGTAATTTTGGGGAAATATATTATAACCAATTATGAACAATGTCATGTGAGCAACATAAAACAGAAGTAATTTGTTGAATAAATTGCACCAAAAAATGAATTGCTGGGCAGAGGATGGTCCATTTTAGTATAATTGTTTGCCAGGTTATCTTAAACAATTACAAAGTTTCTATTTAAGATCTAGTCTGATTCTTGAGTTCTCAAAGGTCATTCCAACCAAATACAAACTCACTGTGGGAGATCCTAATAAGCTGAAAGGGCTTCAAGTAGAATCATGATTTCAATGAACATTTTAAATTATCTACCAGGTTCCATGCTATGTGTTAAACACCAACGACAATTATAATCCCTGCTCAAAGAAGCTCACTTTCTAATGAGGTACATGTGTACATGTTATTAAGTGTACATTAAGAGATTAAGAGAGAGCCTATGATTTCATTATTATGGAGGACTTGGTAAGGAACTTCTACCTGTGCAGATCAGCATCTTCTTTGTGACATCAAAAGTTAGAGCTGCCTAACCACTGACAGTTTAAGTGATGTATCCAGGCTTACATGGACAGTAGGCACCAGTCACAACTTGAATTCAGGTCTAGCTAGTTCCAAAGCTACCTCTTTATGTGGTATCAAATTTAAACAGCAATGGGGGCCAATAAACTACACATCAGAATCTTTGCAGCCACATACTGACTTAGAAAATCACAAATTATTATTATTTATGTTCTACTATATTTTTATTTATTTTGTTAAATATTTCCCAATTACATTTTAATATGGCTCCAGTTCAAACGGTAGTTCTGAGACTGCAATGGCCCACAGATCATGCTTTGCAGTGTCCCATACATCTCAAGTATATATAAGTAGAAAAAAATTTTTAAAAATATAAAGTTATTAACTACACAGTGGCTTATGAAAGAAGGCACTAGGCAAAGAGTTAGTTAGGCTATCAGGAAAGAGTAACTCAGAGGGACTCAACCACAGGAGTTTGCAATTCAAATTCAAAAAATTGGATTTTCTATCTCCAGGCTATCAGTTCAGTATAGAGAAGAGGAGATAAGGCTGAAAAAACTTCCCAGAGGAGGAGGCTTTTGAACTAAATCTTGAAAGAATCCAGGGATGTCAAGAGACAAAGGGACATTTCAGAAACTGGGACAACAAAGGTATTAGAGAGGTGGTACATCGTGTGGATCAGCATACCGGTCACTATTGCTAGATCATAAAGTATATGAAGAAAAGAAAAATGAGAGGAAAATGGGAAATGTGGAAAAGGGTCAGGTGTTGAAGAGCTCTCAGTGCCAAATACAGGTTTCTCCCAAATGTAATGCTGTTTTAAATGTGCACTATAAAATCCTACCTGATTTTAAACTCTGTTGTTCACAATCCAAAGTAAAGTTCGTAAAAAAGTATGATTTTTTTCCTATTTAGTCAAGTGAAAAATAACAGTTGACTATAAAAAGAATATTGCTCTTTTTTGGTGTTAAAAAAAAAAATTAGACTAGAAGTCTAGAGATCTAAGTTCTGGCCCTAGGGGCCTATAATTGCATAAAGTGATCTTGAACAAGCCTTTTAACTTCTCTGGGACAGTTTTTTCAACTATAAAATAACACTTTGGACTAGAGTACTCTCAAGGACCTTGAGAACTCAAAAATTCTACAATTCTGCTAACACAGTAATAAAGCAACAAGACTTCTGAACTGTTTATACTGTTTATAGATTTTCATATCTTTCTAGACTGAAATTTGCAAGGTCAACTCTATGAAGACTGTTTACTATTTTGGCATAATATATCTCCAACTGAAGTAACTGCCAACAGATGAACAGGGTAACTAGTAGTATGGATCAACTTGTTAGGCTTTAAATTTCTATTAACATGACAAATTTAATATCATAGATATAATAGAAAGAAATCTTGTTTCAAAAATAATTAAACACAAATGATAAAATATGAAACAACAATTTGTATTTTAACCTAATCTTTGTGTGAACTTCTAAAATTCTTTTAATATTTAAGATTGAAAATCATAACTTATAACTCATATTAATTAAGACAGTTAAATTCTTTCAAAAGAATTTAAGTAATGTGCTTAATATTTAACTTAAAAGGTCTATTAATAGCAGAAAGATCAATTTACCTTCCCGGGCAAATGGTACCTCAAAGTTTGGAACATTTAGATCTCCCTGAACCATCCAAGCTGGGAGGATTCGTTTCCTCTGGCCAGAATTTGGTTGCTCACTGCTGTTTCTATATTTTTCAGGAAAAAGCTGAAAAGGCATTTATTTAATAAAATTAGAAGTTATGTGTTAGACCAAAGGATGCATGATTTCATCAAGTAGAACTCTACTTTGACAACAGAATTTGATGCAGGTCTTACTAACTCTGACCCCAACACTCTATCTTGTATACTACATTCATAGTGCCTCTCCTAATAATACTATTTGTAAATAATTTACCAATACAGCAATTCTTGTAAATTAAGGATTAGTAATTTCATATAGAAACATATATAATCCATTATTAACCATTCAAAAGTTGCTAAATGTTTTGAATGAACTCACCATCTTTGTGTACTTTTAAACTGTTTGACATTTCTTTAAAAGATTAGCTTGAAAGATGGGTCAAATACAGAAATCCATGTTGCCTTTTTTATCATATCTAGTTCTACTTCTCTCCTGTCCAGTAAAAGAACTTCTAAAAGTTGGATCAAATCTTAAAAAGTTCTCACCCAATTATTCTGGGGTACAGTGATTGGCATGACTACTTTCATTGTTTCCTTCAGCTCTGAGAATTGGTTCAAATTAATATGTTTGGTACAATGTGATGGTGGTTCCGATGGAAAACTATCATCTTCATCAAGCATCTGACTATTTCTATAAAGTAAAAAATTCGTTTGTTAGTAAATTACAAGCTAAGAAACGTATGTTATTATGAAAAAAAAATTAACTATCACACTATAAAAAAGGTTTTCTAGGATCAATTGGTAGGCATTATGGATCATTCTCTCAAAATTAATCCTTCAAAAGTCAAGTTTATTGTATGGTATAAAGCACCTATTTGATAATATTTAGAAAACTCTGCAAACTTTAATGCACTACTTAAATTCTATAGCTGCTATGCACTGGAGATACACAGACAAGAACAGTCTCTGTCTTAAAGAGCTTACAGTCTACTGGGGGAAAACAGGACAAAAAGTGCATATAGAATCAAATCAAATACAAAATAATTTAAAGGGTATGTTATAGAACTTGAGGGAATGAGTAATTGTAAAGGATAAGCTTCCTGTAAAAAATGACACAAGAGCTAAGCTTTGCAGAAAATTAAAAATTCTAAGAGGAAAAATATAGAAGTACAATAAGTACAATCTGTACTATGGCACAGAGACAGGGGATAGAGTGCTGTATAGGGAACAAGCAGGCCAGTCTTAACACAGACTATATAAAAGAGTTATGTGCAATAAGCCCAGAAAAATAGGCAGGGACTAGATTATGAAGTTCTTTAAATAGCCTAAGAATTATGTACTTCTAAAGACAATTCAGTGGAAATTCTTGAACAAGGAAGAAATATAGTCAGATTTGTGTTTTGGGGAATATCAATTTAACAGCTCTGCAAAGATGACATAGGAAAGAAGAGGGGGTGAGAGAGAAAGAGGGGGGGTGGGAGTGAAAAGGAAGAGGAGGAAAAAAAATAAAGAATGAAAGAAGGAAGAGGGAGACAAAGAGGAAGAAAAGAGGAGGGGGCAGAGAGACAGAAAAGGGGAAAAAGACGAGGGAGAGAAAATTTGGATCCTGATAGAGCTTTTTATCATACAATAACAAATAAGATTCTAGTAATACAAAATTCTAAAAATCATCATGTTTTCACATGTCCTTCCCCCAAAAAAATTTTAATGGAATTTTAACAATCTGAACATTTGATTTCTATTAACTATTTCACAGAATAATTTGAAGTTAAAGAGAGTAACATGAAGAGAGCACCGATTTAAAATTAATCAAAAGTAAGCATAAGATATTCTTGAAATTATAACATAAATTGATAGTAAGCAGGATTTGATTTTTTAAAATATAGTTTCATTCAATTTTCAGGAACATTTCTGAAGTTAATCAAGATATAAATATGAGAATCCAGGTCTGAGAAATAACAAAACAAAAACAATGCAGTAAGTTATATTTTGAAGGGAAGTTAATTTAGAATTAAGAAGTCAGTAAAATTAAATCAAAGCAGGAAATATAACAAAGATAAATAAAAGAAATAACATGTATAGAAAAGACAAATAAGAGAAAGTGTGTAAAGTTAGGAAGAGGATTGGTCTTATTATTTTAAAGAGACAGAAAATTTGGTAGCCCATTTTTATCAACAAATCAAAAGAATTAATTCACTATTCCCACTAATTTTCTGAATCATATATGCAATAACATGGGGCTCTATACAGGGACATGGAAAACTCATATTTGTTTAAGAAGAATAAGAGAACAACTTTTCCCCCCCAAATCACTTCAAGCAAAGACTAAAAAATTCATTTCAAATAGAACATCTGAAATTTTTTTATGATATGGAATTATGTATATTACTTTTAAAAAGTTACATAGTTTAAATTATTCTTTTAAAAGATACTTATTTTATTATTATCTTACATTTAAGAGATTCAGAGAAAAGATGTGCAGAGAAAATAAGTCCTCTAAATAAGGAAAATAAAATGAGACTAAGTTTCTTTTATTTAAGCTTACAGAGAAATATTCAAAAATTACAGATTTAATATAGTATTTGTAAAGTTTACCACTCCTTTCTACATTCTTTCTACCATAGCAACAAAGTACTATATATTACTGAAGTTTGAAAAAAAACACAATAGTACTTTGAGTTTCATTTTCAGTAATTTTCATAGACTTCAAGTCCTAATACTAATTGTCTCAGATCCTGGACTTGTGTTGATGTGTACAGATATACCAAAGACTACCAAGTATACCATAATTTTTAAATTGACAAAGATTTTGAATAACTTTAAACAAAGAATACACATAAATTGATTCTGAGAGACCCGATATTTCCTTGACTTTTCCTAAAGCACTTATTAAAACATAATTTTTGGAGTTCAATTTATAGGGCAAAGAAGTGGTTATTAATATTTCATATCAGCAGCCAGTCCATTTCTTTAGAAATAGTAACCAATTCCAGTGTTGGTTATAAAAATATACACACTTTTAAAAACTGCAGAAAAACTCATATTTTTAAAAAATAAGATATACTGTCCCGGAGAAGAGTTCCCATTTTAAAAATGAATACACAAACTGAGTAATAGTTATTTCATTTAACTGAAATATTAAAATCATTCTCAATTCCTCAGAAATAGAAATAAGAAAAATTGGTAGAAGTTGCAGAAAGGTTTGAGGGGGGAAAAAACCTCCTAATAATTAAAATCATGGCAGTCTACTAGGGACATAGAGGTTTCCTCACCAGCAACCTTACAAGTGGAAGTTGGATGATTACTAATTGAGGATGTGATTTTTAGTCAGGAATAAGATGAACAAGATCAGTGATCCTTTACAACTCAAATTATGTGATTCTTTTCTGTTGCAGGATTTTTTTTCATTTACTCACAAAGCCTCAGAGTATTAGGGATATGTGTTTTAAACTATAATGAATATCTGATATTCATTAATTTCTTACTTTTTCAGCTTTCCTATTGTATTCTTTTTAGGGGAAGGGATCAAAGACAAAGCATACTGCTCTTATATGAAGACAGGGAATAAATGTAAAATTTAAAAGGGAACAGTTGTAAAATTTAAAAGACAAAATCCAAAGGAAGGAAATATTTGTTCTACTGAAGTCAATTTAACTTTCAGCTCTAGGCTTCACATTTGGCTTTCTTTACTTGAAAATAAATCTATTCTTATGGAAGATGGTAAGCACAAATTGCAGATAAGCTTGATCACTTTTTAGGTATAACAACTGCTTATAGAGTCAAAGGTTTTCTAGGAAAATATCTCTTTAAAAATCACTCAAATACTTGATTTCTTATAGAGTTCATCTCAAAATAGTTTCAGGTTACCTATTTATGGGCTTAATTAACACCTGTAAGAAACTATATGGTAAATAGCACTCTTTAGCTCTTTAAATTAGAAGATCTTACCGTAAAGTACTTTCAGTTTCAGAATGTGTAGAGAAAACATGAAAAATGTATTTGTCAACCAATAAAGAAAAACTATCTCCAGGGTTCAACCAATGCCATTTATTTGTCTCCAATGGCAATAACTGGCTCTTTTCAGAGGACCGATAAAAACAAGGATTTACATGGATCTGCCAAACAGAAAAATAACAAAAAATATGCTATAATTTCCTTAAGCCCAATTATCACTTTTTAAAAGCATACCAAAATAAAACCACATAGAAAAAAGATATAACATTCACAAAGTATATATTTAGGCATAAAGTTGGTCCTAGATATTGTTAAATAGAACATACTGACCGCATCATTATATCTAACTATGTATAGTGTCATATCTTATATTGTTGCTGTTATTCAGTTTTTTCAGTCACATCTGACTCTGTGACCCCATTTGAGGTTTTCTTGGCAAAGATACTAGAATGGTTTGCCATTATATACTTGCTGAGGTGGGGGAGTGGTAAGGAGAGAGAAAGGGAGAGAAAGTTCTGCTGTTACCCCATAGAAGTGACAATGCAAAGGAAGAGCAAGTACATTAGGAAGCTCAGGTTGGTAAACAAATATATTCATATTCACTTGTCCCTTTTCACCCAAAAAAAGACTACAGAATTAAATAGTTACCAAGAAAATATAGTAAGTAAATTTATAACCCTATAAATATTTTAACACGAAAACTAATTCCTGAAAAATTCTCAATCTAAAAATCTTATATTTAAGAAATAACTTCTCTACTACACCCTCTGTCTCAAAATTTTCAAGTAAGATTAAAGAATAAAAATTGAGAGATTAAAATTGAACAAAAGTCTAATATTAGAGAGCTTTTCAGCTCAATTTGAATTGGGTCCTTATGAAATAAATTTTTTGCAATAATATTTTAAAATGCAAGTAAAAATATATTATAAAGCCAAATAAGTGACTTGACTTGGGGTTCTGTACTACTATATAATTCTATATCACCACTTTGCATTGCCTATGCCACTGCTTTCCTTTCTTAGTATACATGACAGTTGATGTAATAGTTTATAGACCTATTAAGTGCTAAAAGACTTGAAACTGGTTATTATTTTTTCATTTTTTTAAATTTTGAGCTCAACAAATAGCAAATATTTTCATAAACAATGTAGAACAAAAAAGATCCCTGTACATATAGGCAGGAATCTCTATTGTATTCAAATTGCCTAGTTTTTAAAGAATATAATAAATTCAATATATTAAGTATACAATAAATTCAAAACATTACACTGAATTCAATACTTTAAATTCAGTTATTTTCAAAGTTGACTCACCTACCTATTATTTCCTACTAATGATCTTCAAATATCTGCAGTCATTTTTGTAATATTCCAATAGTATTAATTTTATAGTTTTCTAATTTTTTTCATTTTGCTAACCCTAGACTTGCTGTCCCCCTGCATTCCTCTTCCATCAAAATGAAAGAAAACAAAACCTCTGTATCAAATATGCATATTAAAACTAAAAATAGTCATTATTGATAGTATCTGAAAATGTCTCATTCTGTACATTGAGCTTAGCACCTCTCATTTACTCATGAAATGAATATTATGTTCACCATCAGTCCCATGGAATTATAATTGATCTTTGTATTGATCAGTCCTTAGTAGTTATGGTTTTCTCTAGAATACTGCTGTCATTTTATATAGCTTCAGTTTCCTTCATTATGCTTCAGTTCATGCAAATCTTCCCAAGTTTATCTGAAATTATTACTTTTGTCATTTCTTCCAATAAAATAATATTTTGGTCCATTTATATACCACAATTTGTTCAGCCACTCCCTAACTGATGAGGAACCAATTCTTTCCTAAAATAAAAAGAATTGATATAAATATCTATGCATAAGGTCTTTTTCTTCATTTGACTATCTTAGGAATAGAGTGAAGGACTCACTCTAGTAGTGAGTCAAAGGGTATGCACAGATTAGTACCTTTTAAATATAATTCCACATTTCTTTCCAAAATGACTGAGTCAATTTATAGCTCCAACAGTGTGCTAGTGTGCCTATTTTTTTCTGTAGCTCTATCAACTTTTACTTATTATTTTCCATTTTTGTTATCTTTGACAACCTGATTAATATGAAATGGATTTGCATTTAATGAATTTGTATCTAATTAATAATGATTTTTGAACATGTTTTCATGTCTATTGATAGTTTGGATTTATATAATTAATACCTTTGATAAAAAAAAGATCACAAAAGATTTTTTAAAATTGATTTGATAAAAAATAAAAAGCTTTTGCAGAAATCAAACTAATGCAGTTCAAATTAGGTAACTGAAGAAAAAGAAACCCTGCAACAAAAGATCTCATATCCAAAAAACATAAAGGGCTGATTCAAATGTATAAGAACAAGAGCCATTCCTAATAAAGGAAGAAATATAGGTTGTTAACAATTATATGAAGAAAAGAGGACAAGATGGAGTTTGTAATAAGTAGATTCAAAAATTTTTTTGGTGAAGTCTGAGATGAAATCTTCATCATAAAGGGAGAGTTGTATAGCAGGAAGTTTTTGAAGGAACAAAAAGTTCTATAATAGGTGATGTGGTAAAACAGAAATAAATAAAGATAAAATATTAGGATTACTTTGCTGTACTAAAGACCCATTTAAGATTAGCTAGAACAAATTTGAAGTCAACCCAATCAGCATGGTTTCATTATTTTCTCTAATTTTGTTCAACAACAAGTGAGGAGGAATGAAAGAAATGGATAATGAGAGTAACAGTACTATGTCAAGGTATGATCATCAACAGAATAAGGGAGAGATTCAAGAAGGGAGGATAGTGTAAAGTTAAAAACAAATTCATCAAGTACTTAAAATTGGGAAAGAAGGAGAGTATGGATAGAGCAGGAATTGTCGGGGACAATAAAGAGTCCCCTAAATAATAACTCTTTTTTTGACTTGCCATATTTTCTAGAAACACTAGACCAAGAACATGCAGGAGGCCCTGAATGTGTCAAAGATGAAATTTCTCCAAGCTGACATAATTTGTTGTTTGCATCTCAAATATCTCTGTGTGTCCTTAGGAGTCGAGATAGATGCCAGTCAATCTGCATTAGACTGTGAAATTGATTTGCAGCTGGGATCCTTATAGATAAGCAGACCATCCTGTCTTCATAATCTCCTATTTCTCAAGAAAGAAGAATGCAGCTTTTGCCATTGCATTGCTCCTTCCCTTTGTGAGGGGTTTTGTCCTTTCCCCCTTTCATGCCATATCTTTTTAGGTAGAGATTTCTTTCTTCCTCCTTCTTGTTGTACAATCCTAAATATGCAAAATTCTGTGACGATTATAAAACTCTTTGGGTTCCATATACATGTTCATTTCTCATGTAATTAACCTAGTTTGAACATTTTCATGAAGTTATGATTGCTTATTGACAAGACAGAGGGACTGGATGGAACCCTATCTGCAAGATCCCATTAGTTGGCAGTAAAGTTAAGATGGTTGATTACAAGCAGCCACCTAGGTGAACTCTTTCAACATTCCCCACCTCCCCAAACACTTTTAAAATAATTGCCTCAAATCAAATTTTAAAGTGGCAGAAGTCAACAAAAGATTTGGGTGAGACATTTTCTAGCTTAAGAAAACTTAACAGATCAACAGAAATCTGTGATAATGGGGAGGAGTTTTATCCAGAACACAGACATGTGAAAACATCAACTGTGGCTAGAGCATCAGCAGCAGCTTCAGAAACTCTCAGCCCAGATTCAATAAAGAGGGTTATACAATTGGTCAGAAAAATATTACAGGGGAACCTTTGTGGGCAATGGATATACCTGGAGCTGACTGGCAAGTCTATTGCCCTTACACAGTATTAAATCATAGTTTCAAGGTAGAAAAGAGTGTTGGTGGTCTGTCACAAGGAAGCAGAGGCTCTGGTCACAGTTTCAAAACAAAAAAAGCGCTAGTGCTGGTAGATGTAGAGAACCAAGTGTCCTTTCTGGATAAAGATGAGAACAAAAATCAGGAGAGAAGCGACTATACCTCACCATTTTAGAAGCATCAAAATTTGCAGAGCCCCAGAACTAATTCTTAAAATAGCTGTACAAAAAGCCCTAATGCTTAGTACAGTGCTCCCTCCACTCGGAGGGGAAGAGAGTTCAACTTTAAGTTTCAAGTCAAGAAATATGTTGGAAAATTAAGCAAATAGAAAGAGAATTTGATCATAACAAGCCACTACGGTCCAGGGGAAGTTGTTATTTGCTTTTCAGTCATTTTCAGTCAGTCTAATTCTTTGTGACTCTTGTTGGAGTTTTCTTGGCAAAAGGTTTGCCATTTCCTTCTCCAACTCATTTTACAGATGAGAAAATTGAGGCAAATAAGGTTGACTGACTTGTCCAAGTTCATACAGCTTTGAAGGGTCTGAGGCCAGATTTGAACTCTGGAAGACGATTCTTCAGGCCCAGAACTATTCCTACTTGGGCCATCACCTAGCCTGAGCTGGGACGGTCCTTCCTTAGCTCCATGTGAGCAGGATCCAACTTTAATTTAAATTTCAAAGTTGAGAAATATATTGGAAAAATAAGAAAACAACAGAAAATTTATTTTACAATAAAATGCATTATGGTGGCAAGGGAAATCAAGAAATAAACTCAGAAGAAAACAACAATATAAAAAAAAAAAACTATCAAGAAAAAAAACCTCATAGAAAAATGCAAATTGGTTCCAAACCTAACAAGAATTCTTGGAAAAGTTAAAGAAAGCAGTAAGAATGGTAGAGGGAAAAGTAATGAATGGAAAAAGTAATGAGAGTGATGCAAAAATATATATAAACAGAGAATGAACAGCTTGGTAAAATCAGCACAAAAGAATTTTGAAGAAAATAGCACCTTAAAAACAGAACTGGTCAAATGACTTTTTTAAAAGGCACAAAAATCCACTGAAGGAAATAACTTAAAAAGTAGAATTGGGCAAATGGAAACTAATGACTCCATGAGACACCACAAAATAATAAAACCAAGTCAAAAGAAAGAAAAAAAATACAAGAAAACATGAAAAATTCATTGGAAAAATAACTGACTTGGAAAATAGATAAAAGAGAGATAATTTAAGAAGGAATGAACTATCTGAAAGCCATGATCAAAGAAAGAGCCTAGATATCATATCTCAGGAAATTATCAAAAACAAACAAACAAAAAAAAAAAAAAAAAAAAAAAACAACCTACCCCAACATCTTAGATCCAAAGGGCAATATAGACATTCAAAGAATCCCTCAATTATTATCTGAAAGAGATCCCAAAATGAAAACTCTCAGGAATATTATAGTCAAACTCCAGAGTTCCCAGATCATAGAAAAAATACACCAAGCAGCCAGAAAGGAACCATTGAAATGTAAAGGAACCACAATCAAAATATATTAAGATTTAGCAACTTCCATGATAAAGAAGTAGAGAGTTTGGAATATGATATTCCAGAAGGCAAAGGAGTTAGGATTATAACTAATAATTTGTCCAACAAAATGGAGTATAATCCTTCATCAAGAAAAATTGATATTTAATGAAGTAGAGAACTTCCAAGTATTCATGATAAAAAGACAGAGTTGAATTGAAAATTTGACATTCTCAAAAAACATATGTAAAAGTAAACATGAAAGAATAACCAAAAAGGAATCAATATATTAAACTATTTACATTCCTATCTAAGAACACTGTAGAGGGCCAGGAGGTAAGAATCCATTCCAGGTCTTGAATCTTATAACTTGGCTTACCAAAATCCCTTTTCTATTATTAATAGCAGAGACATGCTTGGTAATACCATAAATTAAGAAATCTAGCTACTGAAACAAAATGCAAATACTATTCAATGGATTAAAGGCAAACCTTTGAATTTAGGAGAGGAAAAACAGCTCACAATGAGATAAAGGCATTTGGGGAGAAAGATACTTGAGACAATGGTATAATAAACTTTACTCTGATGGATATCTCAACTATTTACATCTCTAAGTAACCAAGATTTGGGGCTTAAGGGGCTTAATCATTTACATCACAATAGATCTTGTTTGGTTATAGGAACTTCAAAAGAATGTACTTTGTATCAAATCTATAAGCATTTAAGGTGTATATATATTCGTAGTCCTGATCAATAAAATTTGAAAAGTTTTAACTGAATTCTTTTGCCTGGTCTCCTAATTATCACACCCTTCATTCACTACAGGAGCTGGACTCCAACAGAACATGATGACATGTAAGTCCTAACAATTTTATCATTATTATGGGATAGTTAAAAAGAGTGTATACAATCACGGGGCATGGATGCAAATAATTATGGTGCAATGATCTCCAAAAAAATTGAAGGGATTAGAAAAAAAAATGCATTGGGAGAAAGGGAAAGAGAAAGAGAGATGGAATAGGGAAATTTTTCTCACATGAAAGAGGAGGAAAAAATGGAAGTGGG
Organism: Antechinus flavipes; assembly: GCF_016432865.1. Taxonomy (NCBI): domain Eukaryota; kingdom Metazoa; phylum Chordata; class Mammalia; order Dasyuromorphia; family Dasyuridae; genus Antechinus; species Antechinus flavipes. The sequence continues at coordinate 119,161,439 of NC_067399.1, read as the reverse complement.
ATGTGGGCAATGCTTAAACCTCACTCTCATGGTTCAAAGAGAGAAGACTATATATGCATACTCAGTGGTGTATAGAATTGTAACTTATCCAGTAAGGACATAGGAGGGGAAAGAAACAAGAGGAAGGGAAAGAATGCTAAAAAGAAGAACATATTAAGGAAAGCAATGGTCAGAAACAAAATAGATTCTTGAAGAGGGACAGGATAAAAAGAGAGAAAGTAATTGAAGAAAATGGGATAGAGTAAAATATATAGTTAGTAATCACAACTGTGAATGTTAAAGGAATTGAGTTTACCTCAAAAAATGAAAGCAGTGGCAGAATGGATTAAAAACCAGAATCTAACAATATGTTGTTACAAGAAACACATCTGAAATAGAAGTATGAACAAAGCATTAAATAAAGTATTGGAACAGAATTGAATATGCTTCAGCTGAAGTAAAAAAAGGTAGGGATAGTAATCTTGATCTCAGACAAAGCAAAAGCAGAAACTATTGTTCAATTGTGTTCACCTCTTCATGATCCTTTGGACTACAGTATTAGGCCTTTCTATCCTCCACTATCTCTCAAAGTTTGTCTTATTTCGTGTTCATTGTTTCTATATCTTCTCTCCATTTCATTCTCTGCCATCCCCTTTTCCTTTTGCTTTCAATCTCCCAACATCAAGATCTTTTCCAATAAATGTCATATTCCTACTACATGGCCAAAGTATTTAAGCTACAGCTTTAATATCTGACCTTCCAGTTAACAGCCTGAATTTCTTTAGCTATTGTCTGATTTGATCTCCTTAATATGATGAGAGTCCAAGGGACTCTCAAAAGTCTTCTTCAATGCCACAATTTAAAGATGTTGATTCTGTGTCACTCAGCTTTCCTTACAATTCAACTCTTACAACCATGCATTGCTCCTGGGAAAAAACCATACACCTACCTATACAAACACTGATTGGCAAAATGATATCTTTGTTTTTAAGTATTTAGATTTGTCATAGCTTTCTTTTCTAAGAGCACCTTTTAATTTCATGAGTGCAGTGATCTTTGAGCCCAAGAATATAAAATCTGACACTGTTTCCATTTCTTCTCTCTCCATTTGCCAAGAAATAATGGGAGCAGTTGCCAAGATCTTAAGGGTTTTTTATATTAAACTAAAAGCTAGCTTTTTTACTCTCCTCTTTTACCTCTTCAAGAGACTTCTTAATTTCCCTTCCCTTTCTGCAGTGTTCTGGTTAGTTTTCTGGAGGTCTCTGAACCAGTCTTTGTTTCAGCAGAGTAATCATCATGAGAATAGCCAGAGATAAAGTCCAAAACTCTTTATTGTCTTCCTTCACAGTCTTGTCTCCTTGCGTGGGGCCCAGGCTAGCTTTCTGGAGGCCCTTCAGACAAGCATTGGTCTCAGTGGAGAAATGAAGGAGGACAGGCAAGCCACCACAAATGTGGAAGATGGAATGAATGTCTCTGGCTGAGTTTGTCCCAGCTTATATACTCTATTATAATTACATCATCATAGGTGTAAATCTTGTAGAATAGGTGTCAATCTTGCAAAACTATATTATTAAATACATGTACTGAACGATAGAACTATTAATCACCATGCTAAACTAGATAACCATTGTCTTATCAATTCCACTGAGTTAACACCTTGTAAGAATCCTTGTTTCAAATACAGAGTTCTGGCCCATTACACCTTTCTGCCATCTGAGTCTACATGTCTAAGATTGTTATACTCCCTTTTGAATCTTAAACTAACCAGTTATTCCATGTTTGGTTCTAATTGTTGCTTCTTGGCTCTAATGCAGGTCACTCAGGAGACAAGTAAGATGACACTGATACTCTGTACTGGTACTCCCATCTCTGTAAGGACTTGCTACATTTTGTTATGTTAACAGAGTCAAAGGCTTTAGAATAGTGAATGATGCAGTAGTAGATATTTTTATAGAACTCCTTTGCTTTCTCCATAACCCAGCAAAAGTTGGCAATATGGTCTCTAGTTCCTCTGCCAAGTCAAAAACCAGTCTGCTTTTCTGGTAATTCTCGTTTCATATTTTATGGAAGCCTAACTTGTAGAATCATAAACATAATGTTGCTAGGATGTTTTTATTTTCTTTTGTCTTGCATTTTAAAGAATAACTACAGTATATAGTAGCTAGATTATTCCCTCAAAGAATATTCTATATTACTACATTTTTCTTTACAAGATTTCATTTGAAGTGGAGTTAACACAGATAATAACATAAATTAATAATAGCACCAATCAGTTTTTCCAGTCTTATGTATGACAGCCCTGCTTGGGAGAGAAATAGGTTAACTTGTATTGACATCTTATACTGACATCTCCTAACTACATATTGGCACTGTGTTTCTAGCTTTAGTTCTGTATTTTCTATTAAGCATGCAAAAATCAGCCTTCTAGATTCAGAAGATAAGAAAAACAGTAAGTCATTAATAAAAGAGGAATAATTAACAGATTTACCGGTTTGATTTTAAGTTGATCATCCATCAGCTCCAATATAGCATGTCTTTTTGATATTCTTTTGTCTGTTATCTATTTAAAAAATAAATAAATAAATAATATGGTCATCTCCGGATGTGTCAAATAAAGCAAGAAATAAAAAGTGTATTGAATAGAACTATAAAAATACATTTAGTTTTGATTTAAGCCAACTATCAAAATTAGTGAGGCCCACAGCATACTAGATCTAAATAAATTCAAATAGCCATCAGAATTGAAACAAAAATTTGCTTCATAAGACTAAAACTGTACTTTAGACTACTTATGCCCAGAGTTCTCAAATGTACCATCCTCATAACATCATAAATGTGAGCAATGTAAGTTTACATATTTGGGGGCTATAATTAAAAGCCTAAACAGTGGTGCAATTTTTCAAAAAACAGATACTTTGAGAGCACTTCCTCCTCCTTCACTCTTATCAAAGAACCTTGCTCATACTGAACTGAAAAGAAAGGCCTTAGGTATTCTCTTTTAGTTTGCCCCAAACCTCAAAATCCCTATTCAACACCCCCCATTTCCTCCTCAATCTCTTCTCCAATGCTCCAGGTTCTGAGGAGATGGGTCTTCTCCTCACCAATGCCAATTTTTGTATTAATTTGATATTAAGCCTATATTCTTTACTAGTCTACTCCCCCAATCTCTTCTTTTTTTCATCTTTAATCTCTCCTTATTCACAAGCTCCTTCCTTCCTACCTCATATTTCAGTCTTCTCCATCCTTAAATCTTCATCTTTCATCTGATTTTGGCATTTCCTCAACCTTTTCTCTAAACTTCCCCATTTTCCTTCAATATTCTTCAATGGAAATTGTTTCTATTCCCTAAATCGTACAAACATAATATTGAAGGGGAGTGGGGTACAGGAAGAGGGCAGGGAGGAAGAGGTATGGAGAAGAAGGTTGAGAAGTCCAAAGATGCATAGCTCAGTGGGAAATGAAGGGTCTGTGGAAGCACAAAGAAAAACAAAAAAGGAGTCCCTGCTTTCAAGAAATTCAGTCTAATGGAGGAAGCCACAGTCAAACAATTATTTATGAACAGTTTTAATAGCTGTCTAGATAGATACATACACACACATATATGTATCTAGATACATAGGGATCAGGAAAGGCTTTTTGTAGAAGATGGAATTTTAGTTCATTGAAAGAAGACAGAAAAACCGGGCGATATAGCATCATTATCCTTCCATTTTTCCAAATTTGTAACCTGGACACTATTCTGGATTTCTCCCATTCCTTCATTCCATATATAAAATCAATTGTCAGATCCTGCCATCTCTGCCTTTATATATCTTTCCCTCTCTTCACAAAGCTACTTGCTTTAGTTCTGATCCTTATCATCTCTAACCTAGATTATTGCAAATGTCTTCCTGCCTCAAATCTCTCCCATTTCCAGTACATCCTAGACATGAAAACCAAATAAATTTTCCTTCACTAGAGATCTGGCCATGCACCTCCCTGCTAAATCAACATTTCCACAGCTTTTATTGCATCTAGCTTTTAAAGTCCTACATGACCTTGCCCTAACCTAGCCTTTCAAGCCTTGGTAGACAGTAGTTTTCTTCTCAAACTCCATAATTCAGTCACAACACTTCATCTTCCAGCACTGGCCATCAAACATGGCTGAAATGCACTTCTTCCCAGCCTGTCTCTGAGTTTCTTTTTTTGCTCTCTTTCTAAAGCTACTCTGCATTTTACTACTCTCTGTCTCTTGTCTCTCTATCTCTCTGTATGTATGTATGTATATATATATATATATATATATGTATGTTTGTATTCACTTTATATTTATGCTATATATATTTGTATATGTACCTATTCTTTTCCCTATTAGAATGTGAATTCCTTCTGCATTAGAATTACTTGATTCTTTGTATTTACATTCCCAACCTAGAAATAATGAATACTTAATATTTGTTCATTGATAAATTGATATGGAAATACTCTAAACTTAGCCAGCTAAGCAATAATAATAATATTAGACAGCTAGAACTATCTAGAACTATTACAAATGACTGTCCCTGAAAAAAAAAAAAAAGGTAATCCTCAGATTGTGTTATGACTTGATTTTAAAGAAAAAAAAAGTTTCTTATAAAATACATAGTCAATTTCTTTAAATTGGCAGAAAAAAAGATTGTCAGTGTCAAAATACAATTTCTACCTGGATGTCTTGTCTACCTGTCATCTCACAGAATTTCCTACTTCAAAGGACCTCAGAGGACATCTTGTATACCTAAACAAGAATTTCTTCTGAAACAGAGCCAATGGGGAATGATTCAATCTTTATCTGATTACTTCCAGTGTCTTTGCAACTTCCGATTGTTTCAATTCTGGATTCTGAGAGCTTTTTTCTACAAGACAATTCTTCAGATACTTGAAGAAAGTAATTTCCCCCAAAGGCTTGGGGATTAAAAATTCCAAATTCCCTTAATCCATCTTCATATTGCATAAATTTAAAACCTTTCATCATATCAATTTTCCTCCTTAGAAAAATTTGTTTTTATCAATGTTCTTCCTAAATTGTGACACCCAAAATTGAACACAATACTCCAAATGTGGCCTAATCATGTCGAATTATAGAGAGACTATCTCCTTTTTATCATGAGAAGTTACATCTCTTTTGATATAATCCAAAATTATAGGCTTTTTGGTTGCCATGTCACATGGCTAGCTCAAACTGAAATTAAAACTACTAAAATACTAAAAACTAAAATATTTTTTCTGACAAACTACTATCTAACTATTCTACCACTATCTTGTATTTAGACCAACTTTTTTAACCAAAGGGTAAAACTTTGTTTCCTACAATCTTTTACTTTTATAAATTCAGTTCAGTATTATAGTCTTTCAAGACATTTTGAATCCTAACACTCTCATTCAACATGTTGGCTATCCTTCCTAGTTTTGTTTCATTTGACAATTTAATAAGCAAACTATATGTCCTTTTTTGAAATCAATGGTAAACATTTCAAATGCACAAGAACAATTACAAATTCCTGAAGTACTCATTACATTGAAGACTTCTTTCCAAGCTGATATGGAATCAAAACTGACAACTACTTTTGGGGCTCTTGCAATTCAACTACCATAATTCTGAATCCAGCTAATTGTATTATAAAACTTAGTCCACATCTCTCCATTCTTTGCATAAGAATAACATGGAACAAGCCATCAACAACGAATGCTATGATAAAATTCTGTGGAAAATCTATGGCACTTTCCTACCCTACTATTCTAACAACCCTATTAATAGTCAATTTCACATTCTTGTTAAAAGTCACAGGATCTTTTTATTTTTTTGACCATGACTTCCTTTTCTATATGTTCACTACTTCTAATAATTAGATCTGGAATTTTTCCATTAATGGGAATCAAGCTCACTAGCCTAGTTTTCAGACATGATTCTCTTCATCTTTGTGAAAATAAGAAAATAGTTGCCCCTTTCCAATCTTGCAGCACCTCTCCTATTCTCTACAATCTTTTGAAAATGGATTTAAGTGATGTATCCACCATACCTGCAAGTTCCTTTACTAATTGAAAATGGAATGTCTAAAAGAGAATTTACAGAACTGCCAAAATGTTAAAGTAAACACTATCCTTTTGGAAATAGATGTAATTTCAATCAATCTTGCCTTTTTCCTTGACCTCAAGCCTATTTAATTTTATCTCTATCTTCAAATTTCTCATACTTATGCTCTTCTCTAATCACATAGCCACCAGACTATTTCTGGCCTTCATCATCCTAATACCTGGATTACTGTAAATTTCATCTTTCCATTCTATCTTACATAGCTGTCAAAATAATATTCCTTTAGTACATATTTTAACAGGTCACTCCTCTGCTCAAAAATCTTCAGTAATGCCCTGATGTTTCTAGGATAAAATACAACCTTCTCCCTTTGGCATTTAAAAGGCTATGCATTCTATTTCCTATCTAATTTTTATTTTTTAATAATATATTCTTTTTGCAAACTCTCCATTCTAGTCAAACTGGAAAATAGGAATTAGAAAGCTATGCTAGGAAGTCACTTCCTTTTCATTATTGCCTTTTAGGTTTTCATTTCCTCTGTGAAGTTCTTCAGGATAATCCAAAATTGAACTCATTCATTGGCCTCAAATTAACTTGTATTATGTTTTGTGTAAAATATGGCAGAAATTATTTTTCTTTGTACCCTGAATACTTGGCACAATGTCTTATACTTAGTTATAATTTTTAAAAATAATTCTGAATTTGTTGCAATGCAGCTATAACAAAATATCAACATGAATTCCATACAAAGTCATTTTGTATTTTAGATACTATCATGTGAGTAATGATAGATTCAAGATTATACCTTTCAATCGGCTTGCTCAATAAATAGAAAGAAAAAAATCATAGTTGGTGCCTAAATTTAACTCTCTATTCTTAATCTCAAGGTTCATTCACTTAAAAAAAAAAAAAAAAAAAAAAAAAAAACTTGGTTTAAATCTTCATTAGCTACTGTAAGTGCTTCCCTTCCAAGACTGTCTCCAATTTACTCTAACCATAGAATTTCTGGCATGTTATCTCCATCATATGAACACAGTTATAACTTCATAAGTGTTTCTTGATTTGAAAGTTGAAAACAGATTCTTTGGAAGAAAAATTTAGCACCTGCAAGTAGAGTTTAGCAGACGTAAAGCAAGTCCCTTCGATTTAAAAAAAAAAAAAAAAAAAAATGGGGCAGCTAGGTCATACAGTGGATAGAGCACCAGCCCTGAAGTCAGGAGGGCTTGAGTTCAAATATGAGCTCAGACACTTAATACTTCTTAGCTGTGTGACCCCGGGCAAGTCACAACCCCAATTGCCTCAGAGAGAAAAAAAAAAAAAAGTACAAAAACTTCTTTCATCATCCATTGGAAATAATTGAAATCTATGCAGGGACAGTCAAGAATTTAAATTCTTGAATGCTAAAATTCCTGGCTAATAATAAAATGAAACATTGGATTTGAAAGTCATGTGACAGTCCCAACTTTGCCACTTGCATTATTAGCTGTGACTTTAGACATACTTAACCTCTTTAGTCCTCAATTACCTCATCTGGGAAATATTGATGTGGGAATAAATTTATCTCTCTTGATTGCACTTACAGGTGTATTATTTTATGACAATTGGTCTCTTAAAAGCACTTTTCATATTTACTTTTTGAACAAGTTCTGTGGGCAAATAAATTATAAGGTACTAGACTTGGCAATCAGGAAAATCTGAGTTCAAATCCTGCCTCAGACACTTCTTAGCTGAGTAAGACACTAAATTTTTCAACCTTGTTTCTTCATCTGTAAAACAGAGATAAAATAGCATGATTAAAAGTGACAAATAGGTTCTATAAAGGTAGAGATGCAGTTGGAGCAGAGAGCTGATATAACTTCTGACATCAGCCTGGCCGCTTCAATTAGGACTTGAAGTGTTGTTTTATTGATTGGACTTAGGTAACGGAGAAAATGCTAATAGTGCAGATTAAAATTAAAAGTATATTGTACGTTTTGGGGAGCCTGTTGATAAAACATTTACTAATACACTGGTGCATTAAGGATACAAAATAACACACTTTTTTGTTTGTTTGTTTTAAAGTGAAATTAGCAATGCACACTTAGAAGACTCTCTGAGGTTTGCATAACACTGTCCTCACAAACGCATCCTCGCCCCCGTCCGAAGACAAGTTTTCAGGCAGTTTAAAGGGAGGGCAGCACACGCCCAATCTGGTCCGGCTTCGAAGCGCACACTTACACCCAACAGCGGCCCGCGTCCGATCACCGTCTCCCCGGGAGACAAGGCCACCCGGGGGCCGCCATCCGCCGGCGCGAGCTCGAATCCCCTGGCCATGACGAGAGCACCTTCAGCCAGAGCCTGGTCTCGCACCGCGGCGCCTACCCGGACTGGGGTTCTAAGATACGTGGGAAAAACTGCTTCCGCCTTTTCCGGGAACTCCCGAGCTCAGCCCTACAGCGAAAATTCCCTCCTGCAGACCCCGCCCCGTGACGAACGGGGATTCCCCTAATGGACCAGCCCAAAGGTTTGAAGGCCCCTAACAGGTCCGAACCCATCACGGCGTCCCCGAGGATCTGGTTCTTGTAGTCTTCAGCTCTCCTTTCTTCCCTTCATACTTTAGTCTAATCTAAATTCTAAAAACTACTTTTCCCAACAGGCACTGGGCGACTCACTTTTGCGCCTGTGCACAAAGGAAGAGCCCGGCCCCGTGAAGTGGGAGGGGTATAGAGAAAGCTGGAACTATGGTGTTGCATTCGAATTCTGAAGTATTTAAACTGTCGTTACTACAGTAAGCTGGGAGGCGTATAACGGCCAAGCTCCTGCAGGTAGGAGGACCCAGATTTCCCATCAGCCCCCGCGCCTTGCCCGCAAATGCTGCGAGCCTGACGCGTCGGTTCCCAGGCTTCGATGACAGTTGGTGGGGACTGTGTTTGTTTTTGTCATTTGTCAAACTCCCAGTTCATAAGAAGGGCCGGGGAGGTCACCGGGGAGTAGGCGTGTGTGTTCTTCCTCCTCAGCCTGAGGATTGGACTCTTCCCCGACGGAGGGGCGCTACCTTGGGCTTGTGCCTCAACGTCCTGGGGCTGTCATCTCCGGTTCTGGACTGTCACACACTGCGGAAAGTTGGGGATGGGGGGATAAGTTTCCCGTGTTTGTTTTTCTTGAAATGACGTCTTAAAGTTTACAAAGTGCTTTTTCTCAGCTCTCTGAGGTAGAGAGCGCAGGTAGCTTACAGGTGAAGAACTCAAAAGAAACTCAGCAGTTAAAGGGAGTTGTCCGGTGTCCCCATTACTAAGAAAGGACACACCCAAAATATTGTTTGCAATGACGAGAGGAATTGGTTTCAAAGTTCCTACAATCCTGGAGAAATCATGGATTGCTGGGGATCGTTCTTTATGAATCGATTAGCATGCCTACTATTTAAGTATTAAGAGCTTACAATTTGCCAAGCACGGAATGCACACAGTCCCTGCTTTCCAAGAGCTCAGTGGTAGGAAAAACATGCAAATATCAACTGTACACGTAAGATAAAAGCTGAGTGAATGGGAGGTGTCTCAGAGGGAAGGCACTAGAGGGCTGGGAACTGCTTCTTGCAAAAGTTGAGCCTTTCGCTGAGACTTGAAGGATTTCAGAGTCCAGGTTTAGGGCCAGATTGGAAGTGTTTTGTGGGAATAACAAACCGCTGGTTTAGGAACGGTGAAGGCATCCTCACTTTCCTAACTGAACCTCCAACTGAAACCAATTTTTTCCCATAATTATAGGTGGAAGAATCTAAAGACTTAAATGGTTTCAAATGTAAGCAAATGCTTCTCTTAAACGTGACAACCCTGGCTTAAAACTCGAAGGTATAAAAAACTGATTTAGAAATTCCAAACAAAAGATCTGATAGAGAAGAAAAGGTTAAAGGACATTTTAAGGTTCCTGATATTAAAAAGTAAGCCTTCACAATTTTACCCAGTCCACATTCAGCTGTGCAATCAAAAGAAGGCTTCTGCTGTATTTTCATAAACATAACTTCAGCTCAAGATTGACTCAAAAGAAGGAACTAAAACTAGCAATGTTTTGGAAGAAAGGAGTAATTTGTAACTAATAAAACATTTAAATAGACATTTAAAAGAGATCATTTGTAGAACCATGTATTTTAAGTTAACAATTTTTAATGTTTATGTCACTGATTCTCAAATTGACCTAAGTTCTCATCAATTTGTGAGTGTCCTATCAGGAACTATTCATGCCTGCCCGTTCTGGGTAACTTTTTTCATATCCTCCCATAATTTTACATAGTAAATAATAGATATGTTGAGGATCACCTTAATTTCTCCTCACATTGTATACTTACATGTCTACCTGTCAGAAATCATCCCATATAAATTAACAAAACATCAAAAGTCTTGTTTGTTTTTTCTGTCAGCTTCTGATCTCCTTTTTTTCTGGGTGTTTTCCAAATTGTTACTATTGTTGGCATTATTTAAATAGCAAATCTAGAAAGTGATCTCATACTCAGTTTTTTAAAATGTGTCATCCTAATAATAATAGGTTTTTTAAAAAGAACTTGGAGACCTTTATAATATAGAATTAAAACTAAATATTTGAAACATAAGTAGTGTTTTAAATATATTTGCATTAAAAATATAGCACTTCAAACTAATATTTGTCGTTTGAGTTGCTTTATGTGGTTGGGGAAGGACTTAGTGGTATATATAAAGAGCCATATCTTCTGTCCCTATTCTTGCCTTATCTCACTACTGATGACTGTCAGCTAAGATATATAAGTATAGGTATATTACAGTGAAAATAATAGACACATATGGAAATTAATTCTTGACATCATTAGCTCAAATCTACAAGGCAGCTGTAGACACATTTGGGGGATGGAAGAGATAGTCATATAACCCTACAATTTCTTCCTATCTTTCCAATTAATGGTGCTGGATGGATGGCTCTAGGGGCTATTTCCAAAACACAAATTATACCACTAAACTGTGTAGTTTAGATAGTGTGTCTTTATGGCTTTAATCTTAACCCTTTAACAATTTCAGATGATTTTAGGCAGCTTGAGCACTGAAGCTGGAGTCAGGAAGACCTCAATTCAAATCCAGTCTCAAGACTCTTACTAGCTATGTGATCCCTGACAAGTCACTTCACTAATATCAGAGAAGTTTCCTCAACTATAAAATGAGGATAATATTAGTAGCACCTGTATCTCAGAGTTGTTTTGAGGACCAAATGAAATAATTGCAACATTTTGCAATGTCTGGCACATTAATAAAGTGCTATATAAATTTTATTTTATATCTAATATATTTTGATATTTATATATTTTTTATTTTATTTGCAATATTTTATTTCTTTAGAGTCAAAATGAATTACTAGTAGTAGATCACATTTTGAATTTTTCTCCCAACAATCCTGTAAATTAGTATAAGAATTGCTTCCATTTTATAGGTGAGGCAGATAAAGTTGAGTTTGTGAATAAAATAATATCACAATGTTATGAGGAGTTAGTTGTAGTGTGACTCCAAGTCCAGTGTTATTTTTACTACTGTGAATACTTTTAGAAACCATATGGCTAAAATAATAAAAATCCAACTATTAGGATTAATTTTTTTGTATAAACTACCTAGTTAGACCTATTCATAAATCAACAACTAAAAGATAAATGGCATATTTTTAGTCATTGTTAGTTTTCTTAGACATCAAGTATCTTAATTTTACAAGAGTTTAAGGAATTACATTTCACATATTTACTAACACAAGAACAAACTGAGCTTAAAACATTCTATTTGGAAGAATATTCCTAAATGAGTTAAGATTAGTGTAATAGAAAAAGTATTGGGCTTGAAGTCAGTGAATTTAGGGTCAGCTCTACCACTTAAATTAGTTATGTAATTCTGGGCAAGTCATTTAACTTCTCTGAACTTTTGTCCCATTATCTGTAAAATAGAGATAGTAATATTCACATTAGCTACCTTGAATGGTCCCATGAGGCTCAAATGCTTAACATTTACTGTCCCTACACTTTTACAAGATATAGGGGTTTAGGAGGATAGCTTCATTTAGAAAAAGTGATACTTGAACTTCAAAAAATGATAAAGTATGAATAAAATCTGTTTTATATTCTGAAGAAAATAATATGTTAATACTGTGTTTTAGGTCACATATGAAACAGAGTTATCAAAACATCAAATTATGCAGAAAATCTCCAGGAGAAATAGTAATTCACCTATTACAGGTAAAGAACTGAACTCTGTTTGTCCTGATAAGAAGAAGAAAGAAAAGAAAGACAATTTTGTTGAAATATTACCTCCAGAAATCACTTTTAAAATTTTTAGCCAACTTGACATTCAGAGCTTATGCCGGGCTGCAACAACATGTAAGAGCTGGAATCAAACAATCAAGAATTGTGACTATTTATGGAAACACCACTGTTTGACTGTTAGAGCTATATGTCAAAAAGAGATAGATCGTGATCGAGGAAATGGATATTCATGGAGGGTAAGTTTAAACACTGAAAACTATTGTGTTAGAAGTTTTGTGTATAACAGCAACAACAAAAAATAACTCATCCTAAAAATTCCTAATTCTACATATAATTCCATATATTTATATATTATAAAACTCAAAACTACTTCACCCAAATTAGCCATCTTAATTTTCTAATAAGATGTTCTTATATCAATAACCTTATAAACTATGTATGTATATAGTCAATATAGAGTGTTTGAGAGAGGCCTTAATTCTCAAAATTAAAATGTTTCTTAGTTGGAAGAGCAGCCATCTGTTTCAACCAATACCTGCAAAAAGAATCCCCTCTACAGTTAAGCTAATCAAATAATTGTCTGGCCTTTGCTAAAATGCCTCTAGTGAGGAAGAATACACAACTTTCTCTAGAAGCATCCCATTCCACTTGATAGGTTTTCATGTCCCTTACAACTCTAGATCCATGATCCAATGAAGAGTGTTTAAGCCTTTCTTTACATCATGCTTGAATTTGCTTCCCTATTATTTTTACCCATCATTCCTAATTATATCTTTTGAGACAATCCAGAATAATTTCTTAACAGCACTTCAAATGCTTGAAGACAACATGTTCCTTTTAACACTTTCCTAGACCAAGGTTTCTTAAACTTTTCCCTCCAGTGACCCCTTTTTGCCTAAGAAATATATGACCCTAGGTATATAAGTGTATAAAATAAGTTATACAAATCAAATATTTACTAATAATTATAATTTTGTGATCCCCCACATTCAGTTATGAGACCCATATGGTCACAAAACACCCTTTAAGAAGCTGGGTTCTAGATTAAACCACCTCATTTCCTTCATCCTTCTATGGTATGAACCTGAGGCTTTTCACTATCATGGTTACTCTACTATGGACACTTCAGTTTCTCAAAGTATGTTGCCCCAAACTGGACACACAATTTCAGATGTGATCTTACCAAGACAAAGTTTAACTGGGACCATTACCTCCTTATTTCTGGATATTCTGCCTTTCTTAATTTGTATAGAAGCATACCAATTTTAAATGCTATATGTCAAAAACAGATAGACCATTCCTGATGGTCAAGGAAATGGTTATCAATGGATGGTAAATTTAAAGGGAGTTTTTTTTTAAATTCTGAACTTAATAAACATTGAATAAAATAGGCATTTCCATATGTATAAAAAAAGGGTTTTATATGAAATTGCAAGACATTAATTGCAGCTTTTCTTTTTAAGTACATAAGTTCAATCTAAGGCTTTCCACAGTTGTACTGATGATCTTTGCTTCTTTCTGCTCTTCTCTGCATTTAGAAAAAATAAAGGTGCCTCCCTGACTCTTCTTTTTTGCTGTATTCTGTCTCTATGGGAAAAAAAAGAAAAACATAAAGTCCTTATAATAACAGTCAAGCAAAACAAATTCCTACATTAATTGTATGAAAACACATGCCTTGTTCTTCATCTCAAATCTCTTAACCTTTTCAAGAGATGAATAGCATATTTTATCACTACTACTCTAAAATTAATTATTGCATTGATCAAAGTTCTCAGATTTGTTTTTCTTAATCATATGATTGATAACTTATTTTCTCAGGCTCTACTTAGCTAACTCTGTATCAGTTCACACAGGTCTTTCCAGGTTTCTCTAAATCTGTTATTTCATTTTTTATGGCACAATAGTATTCCATAGCATTCATTTTCCATAAGTGACTTATCCATTTCCAATGTGTTGTCACTTCCTTAGCTTCCAGTCCTTTGCAACGATAAAAAGAGTTATTAGACATCTTTCTTTGACCTCCTTGGGGTATAGGATCACATTAGCTTTCTTGGCTGTCACATCGTTTTGTTGACTCATATTGAGCCATCCACAATCCCTACATCTTTTTCAGACAAACTGCTCTTCTATTTCCTCTTATGAATTCATATTTTGAATTCAGCTTTGATTTTAAATTTAACCCTTTCTTTTTGAACCATGACTTTGGCATCCATCATACTAACAATCCCTCCTAACTTTAAATTTGATGAGCCTATCTTAGATGACTTTTAAGTCACTGGTAAAAATAAACATCATAGATCCAAGCACAAATTCCTAGGACGATATTGTAAAGATGATATTGTAAACAATGATAACTACTCTTGAAGTCCAGTTATTTAAGCAGGTCCAAATCTACCAAACATCTCCAAATTTTCCATAAGAATATCTTGGAAGTGTTTTGCAAATATCTAAGTAAACTTTATTTACATCATTCTCCTTATCTGCCAAATTACTAGTGGTTTGAATAAAAGAAAAGGCTTCCATCTCTTCCCTGATTAACCACTTGATCAATAGGGTTTGCTAGTTATTAAGAAAATTTCCTGTAACTTTCACATAATTGTATGTTTGAGCCCTTAATTTATATGAAAAAATCATAGGTCTCTGGATCATTGGATGAAAAGTAAGTGAAAAGGTGGGATGAGTCCAGGGGGATGAGTCCAGAAGAAATTTTATGCCCCTCTGCAATCTTTATGACTATATTATTGAAGAGACTGGACCAATAGAAAATAGCATGTCTATCAGGGAACAACAGAAAGAGAGCTATTGGAGGGAGAAAGCAGCGTCAGAAAATAGTATCCTTCATGATAGAATGCCTTCCACGGACTCTAGAAAGACACTAAGCTTCAGAAATTAACAAAAGGCTATACCAAAGGGAACTTCATGAGAATTCCACAAAGGAAGAAAAGGATGCCCAACCACTAGGATCTGTGAAGTACCGCTTTCCTGTGTCATTCCCAACATATGGGTATGACTACTTTTGTATTTTGTACTTGAGCCAACCTTCCCCAATGATTTTGTGTGTGCAAGGGGAGAGTGCACCCTCTTTTCCTGGGGATGGTGATATGTTTTGTGTCAATTCTTTTTTATTCTATTAGTAAATATCTTTAAAAAACAATTAATAGGAAGTGTATCTCTAGAGATACATAACCGACAATATTAGAACCCCAGCTTCTCAAGATAAATTCTGAGGAGGAATAATCAACAAATATCTGGAGCTCTCAACCCATGAATGGGAGTGCAAGTTGAGAGAGTTGCCCCCAAAGAAATGCTGCCCTATAAAAGGAAGTAAGGTTAGGCTGAAAGGAGTTACTATTCTGTGTGAAACCATCCTAGCTCTTTGTGAGGACACTTCCTTCTGTTTATATTCAGTAAATATCACTTAATAATACATACTGGATTTTTGCTGGAAACAAAAGTCAAGTACACTAAATTAATTTATAGGCTCCATTCACTTTAAATTTCCTTTAAAAAATTTTTTTTGGTGTATTCCCCTTTCCCAGTTAATCCACTGTTTTAAAAAACTCTCAATTTCTTCATGAAAATTTGTTTTACTCTTCACAGTGGAGGTGACTACTTCCTTTAACCATTCTCTGCCCAAACAACCTTTCTGTCCTTGGTTTGCCTCCATTAATGCACTTTGTAAAATATAAAGTTATTCCTATAGTTTACATTTGATATTCTATTGTATGTATCCATGTATTTTATTGTATGTATCCATCCTTGATCAGTATTATCTATCTTCTGAATACTCAAGAAAACAAAATTTCAACCTATTTTTAATTGATAATGACTTTTTTTCAGGTAACACTACTGAGGAACTATTGGAAAAGTAAGGTAAAGCATGAATGGCTGAGTGGCAGATACAGCAACATTTGCTCTCTCATTAGCCTGCCAGAAAAAAACATGTGCCCTATGGATGCAGATACCTGGGGAGAAATTCTAGAAGCAGAACTTGAAAGATAAACTGAAAAAGCCAGAAAAGATCTCAACTTCCAAGAACTGAAAGCAAACATTATGGTGCAAATGCTGTGTACATTTTATTTACTCCTTCTTCATCTTGTTTTATTTGTGAACTTTTAAAAGAACATTACATGAAATGTAAATCTTTATTTTGCACTTTATCCCTTTTCCCAAAAATTTTAATTGATATTTTTATTGTAAGAGTGAAAATTCCAGTGATGCTGTTATAAAAAGACTTACTAAACTGTTGGATTGATTTCAAAATTTGTATAAAATTGATTTTATAAAATGCTGTGTATTACTGTGAAGTAATAGGAATGGGAAAAATAGGAGAGTTTGAATAAATTGTTGTTTCTAGTATTTTAAATGAAAAGTCAGTATCTTCAAGAAAAGAATTTGTTCAAGATAGAGTACTCTCAAACTCTATAACATGAAAAAAAAAAGATTTAAAGCACAAACAACTATTTGGGAAAACATCTCCAACTGTAAGCAAAGTTCCTTTTCTAACTAGATGTGTTTAGGCATTAGAATAGCAAACAGATAAAGTATCAAATAAAGATACTAAAGCACTTAAAAGTATTATACCAGCCATAAGATAATTTTCTTATCCCATATTTGTACTTTGAATGTGTTTCTACCTACATGTGAAATTTTTTCCAGTTTCTTTAGTTTTTTTACTCATATATTAGTATGCTAGTTTATATAATCATTTATTATTTATACTCTTTGTTTTCCACTTCTATTTCAATATTGTTATAATTGTTTCATTTTACACATGAGGAAAATGATGTTGAAAGAAATGAGTGATTTGACCAGGGTTTGATAGGTAAGAAAAATCAAAGTGGAGATTCCAAAGGAAAGACAAGAAAGCAGAGCATATGTTTAGAAGACTATTCTTTTTTTTCCTGACTCCATTCCTGACTCTTTGGATTTATCTATTTTTCCCTTCTCTCCCTCTCTCCACAACTACTCCATTTTCTTCTCCCACTAAAATTTAAGCTCTCATGGGATAACTACATTTCCCCCCTTATATTTGTATTTATATTCTTAGCACTTAGTACAATGTCTGATGGCCTGGTAAGTGCTTAAAAATTAATTACACCTCTGTGAATCATTAGTAGGCAGCCTAACAGTGGCACAATGGACAGAGAATTAGGACTTCAAATTCATCCTTAGAAATTTATTAGCTGTGTGACCCTTGATAAATCATTTAATTTCTACCTCAGCTTCCTCAACTATAAAATGTGGATGATAATAGCACCTACCTCCCAGGGTTGTTGTGAGGATCAAATGAGATATTGTAAAATGTTCAGTATATTGCCTGGTATATAGTAAACACTGCATAAATTCTTGTTTTGGCAGCAAGATTATTTTGAAGAAAAAAATAAAAACCTATCCAATTACTGTTTAATATATACTGTTTTGAACATCAGGTCATTTCAATCACCATCTACCAGATATAAAGAGAACTTTTTCAGTTTGCAGTATTTGTCTATCCAGCCATTCATCTATTCATGTTATCTTTACAAGAGTCCCATGGCTGTGCAGGTAAGTTATGTAGAGAAGAGAAAATGTTTCAAGGTGAAAAAGACTTGTCCAAGCTTCAGGCAGTTAATCTATTAAACTTGAATTTTGAAATACATTCTTCTCTTTGCTCTACATCCAGTAGAGTGATAATCAAACTCATGTTGCATGAGGTCACTGCTCTATACATAAAAATCCCTGCAGCCACATATTGACTTAATTTTAAAAGGTAAAATATATATTTTACTGCATCTTGTTTTGTTAAATATTTGCCAATTACATTTTAATCTGGATCAGGCAGCACTCAGATGTGTTGTGAGCACCCATTTTATCTTTTGGATCTGCAGAATCATAAGACTCCCAGAATTCTAGTGTTGAAAGGAATCTCATAGGTCATCTAGTCTTACCAAAAGAATACCTGACCTGATTGTTCAACTTCAAGAAGGCAGAACATAACCTTCATTAGTCCATTTTACTTTTGAATAGCTCTAGAGATTTAGAAGTTTTTCTTGTCATCTTCCAATCACTATCTAATTGCTCCTGGTTTTATCTCTTTGATGCAAACCATCTAATCAGAAGGGAGCTGATTAGTGCAGTGGATAGAGCACTGATCTTAGGGTTAGGAAGTTCTGTGTATCTATCCTAGATACCATTACCTTGGGCAAGTCCTTTTACATCGCTGCCTCGCTTTACTCATCTGTAAAATGAGGGTGGTAATAGCAACTTTCCAGGGTTACATTGAAGATAGAATGAGATAATATTCATAAAGCACTTTGTACACCTTAATGTACTATGCAAAAGCTACTCATTACTATTAATCTTTCCTCTTCTCTATGATAGCTCTTCAAATACTTGAACATATCTATAACATCTCCCCTATTTCTTCTCCAGGCTAAACAACTACAGTTCCTTTAGCCAGTCCTCATGTGACATGGACTGACAGCCTTTCATCTTTCTGGTTGCCATTCACTGAAAAAAACTATCAATGACAGATATGGAGGCAGAAGGGGAAGCGTTTCCACTTAACACTATATCCTTTTTGAAATTCCTTTTGACCATGAGGTAAGGAATTTTTTTTTTTAATCATATGACACAGTACATACCAATCCTGAGCCTAATTTTACTGAATTAATGTGATTTAAGAACAACTCAGACTATTTGTATTGCAATTGTTGCAAAATGCTTTTATAGCCTTTCATCTAATAAACTTTGAAAAGTTTAAGGCATAAATCAGAATCTGAAAATTGAGTAATTTCCATTTGATTTAGTACTTGTAAGCAATGTCATTACTGGGAGATGCAAGGATGAATAAGAACTATACAGTCTATCTGATGCCATTTGAGTGGTCTCAGTTCCTGGTGGTCTAGAAGTTAGTGGCAATAAGAGAGTTGTTAAGAATCCCCTTTAAATCAGCCACAGGTTTAGGAGTGAAAGAATTCACTCATTCCCAAATTATTAGTTGCAAAATGAAAGTTTATTGTTGGATAGAAATCAATTTACCAAGAGACTGACTTTTATAGTGGCAGATCTATTGGAAAATGGAATTTTACACTGAAAATGCTTTCTCAGTGGGCAGAAGGTCCTGGCAGCTGAGTGAGCTACCTACCAAGACCTACCAAGGTCCATCTGCAAAGACCTTGATGGAGGGAAGCTGTTATATTGGGTATTTTTAGTGGGGGCTGGGACAGCCCAAGCAAGTCAGACCCAGTGGGGGCTGGGACAATCTGAGAAGATCAGACCAGGTAGGGGGTGAGGACAGATCAGATCAGGATTCCTCAATTGAATGAGAATTTAGAATTTCTTTGGGAATTGATTCTCTTACCTTGAAAGGTTTGGGCTCTGTCTGTACTCCTTGGAGCCTAGAAGATCCTGATCTGAGATACAATCTCAGAGTGATAATCTTAAAGGGAACAGTTCCCCTCCTCCTTCATGTCCTCCAAGAACTTAAGGAAATGTCCTTATTCATGTCCCATCCTGTGGGGGACAACTTGTATTAAGCTACCTGCTTCATATTTGCTGAATTCTATTATAATTTCTAATAAAGTAATTTTGACCAAATATGTATGTACATTAAAAAAAAAAAGTAGAGTTTTAGGCTTTATCCCTTCTTGTTTTTAATCTTTCCTGGCTAACTAGTTTTCTTTTTATTATTTTCAGCATTTCCTCAAGCGCCAACTTTTATGTAAAATTTTATTTTACTAATCTAAAAGGGAGTGATCTGTCTCCTTTAACTGTTTTTATCCAAGTGTTAAACTCCAACTTGACCAAGATTGATTTGCTTTCCCCTTGTACTTATAATAATTAATAGAATTTATATTGCACTTTAAGATTTACAAAGCATTTCAAATAGTATCACTTTATCCTTATAACAACTCAGTGAAGAAGGTGCTGTTATTAACTCCATTTTGCATATGAAGAAATTGAGGCTGAGAGAGGTTAAGTACCCTGCCCAAGGTTACACAACTAGTAAATATTTTAATGTAGAATTTGAATTTACATCTTCCTGATTCTTATCTATACCCTTATCTACTGAACCATCTTTCTTCTAGTTACTATGTTTCTATATTTTAGTGTTTCTTTTGTAATATAAAATGGAATTAATTGTGTATATGTATGTAAAAGTTTCACATTCAAGATTATGTTTATTTGCTACATGTTAATCTTCAGTCATTGAGGTCTCTTTTGAATAGTCTGCAAACAAAATATAGCAAATATTTTTCATAAGGGCTTACAAATGATGACTTATTGAAAAAATCAAGTGAACACTCAATTAATGAGAGGCAGATTAATAGTAATTGTTTTTTTCCTGTTAGAATGCCAGAAAAAAAAATTGTAAATACATAGAGAGATTCTAGAAAACAAACTTGAAACCTAAAAACTCATGACAATCCTTCCTTGTATAAATTAGGGAATTGGATTAGATAGCCTCTAATTAGAAGGTCTCTTATGACTCTAGAGATCTGATGCTATGAAGTAAAATTAATAATTTTTAAAAGTTAACAAAACAAGCTGACTCTTAAGGCATCAGTACTATTCCATTATTCACTTGTGATTCATCTATTTGCACACAAATGGAAATACTTTAAAGAACATTTTAAGACACTTAAAGTCGCATTTTTATTATGCACTTGAATTCCTCCCCACTTCACTCTTGAGGTTTTTGTAGTAGAATGAAAATTCCAGTAATGCTCTTTCAAATCAAATTTCAAATTCAAAATTAGATGATGGGATAGTTTCAAGATATATTTTATATTGGTTAGTTGTTGATTTGTCTATTTGCTTGTTTGTTTATTCAATAGTTTATTTGCAATCCATGCCTTTTTAATCGCACCCAGGCTGAAAATGTAAAAGCTACTCATAGGCCCAGGCGCTAATGATCAACAGGGAGGTTTGACTTGATCTCTTTCCTACAGGTGCTGATTTTTTCTCCTCAGCAGCCTGATGCTCCCTCTCTATACTCACCACATTGACATTAGACTTAGTTTGGACAGGACATCAGATAGTAAGTTTATAGCCTTATTGAAGCACAGAACTCAGAAGAACTAGAGATCCACTAACTTCAGCTTTTCTTAGTAGCAAGAACTACAAGAACACACTACCACATCCAGCCAAGTTGTTTGTATGTTTACTATCATGCATTACTATGAATTTATAAGAGAAAATAAGACAGTTTGAATACTTTGGCATTTAAAGCATTTTAAAATTAAAATTCAATGGAATTGTTCAGTGAATGAATCATTCAGCATTTTTGTATTTTTTTAAAATGGTGTTTGAGAAACATATCTCTTGTTTTAAAAGAATTCTCACTGTAAAATTGAAACTAGTCAGAATAATATTTTCAGCACATTGGAATTTGCTTTACCTTAACACCTTAAAATCTGGAGATTTTTAAGAACCTTGGGCTACTACAATCACAAAATATAACAATGTTTATTCAGCCAAATTTACTCTCTGAATGGAGATCTCAGAGCACCATCTAGTGGATTAATGTGAAATAACAAAAAAAAGTATTAAAGAGCCCAGAAGTTTTTTCATCACAGACTTCTGTATTTCAGCCTATGCGTAATCTCACAGCATACTCCCTCCAGTAATGGAATTGGTGACCGATTAGTGCTTGTTCCTGTGACTCCATTTTCCTGCAAATCCCCCATAGGGGATCTTTTTCCTGTGTCTTCTTCTAAAGCACATGCTTCAGTCAACTGTGTTATTGTAAAGATGTAATCTGCTGGAGAATATCATTTATAAAAACTTTTGTATTCTTTTTTTACATTATTTCTATCTTTATTTAAAGTATGTGCTTTTTCTTTAAACTCCCTAAGTATTTTTGAATTATCCTGTAAACTGGATCCCTATTCAGATTTGGCATTCTTGTGGATTCATAACTAGATTCCATTGGATGAGTCCAGTAAGATATAAATTGAAGTTTAGCAATAGCATCATCAATTTTAGCCATATTGTTTAAAAACCAACTTGTTTTTAAACGCAAATCAAAGATTAATCAATGTTTTAAAAGAATTCTCACTGTAAAGTTGAAACTAGACAGAATAATATTTTCAGCACATTGGAATCTGCATTACCCAATAGCTTACTCTCATAAAATTCTGGATATTGGAAAGTAACCATATGAAAAAACAGTTATAAATATTATTGCCTCAGGAGAGTAAGGAAGTGAGGATTAGGAATGAAGTATGTGATTTTTCCCATGCTATTGGTATCTACTTTTAGATATCTTGAAAACTGATCCCTCAAGACCTTTGAAATTGTTTTCTCCAGCACCAACTTCTCTGCATGTACTAAATTTAATCCATTTGCTCTTTACTGATTGTTTTTAATGACATTTTTATTTTCTCAGGAAACATATTGAGTATTTTGACAGTAAGAATAAGTAGTGGCTTTCTCTTGGAAAAAAATTAATTTTCTAGTGCCCACAAAATCTGAATATTTTAAAGGTATATTCAAGATATTTTAATTTAACTGTCATTTTCTAGCTCTATGAAGCAATTTACAAATGGGCTTACTGGAGTGCAAGATACAATTACATAATAAATATTAAGAACCTACTATGTGTCAGGCACTATGCTAAGGTCTGGGGATACAAAAAAAGGTAGAAGACACAGGTAGAATGCTACACAGAACATTTTACATTTGATCCCGAAGGCAATAGGGAGTCGTTAGAATTTGTTGAGGTAGGGAGTTAATATGATAGGCCCTGGACTTTACTGAGTAATCTATGTACTGATGAAGGAAGGGGAGTGATCTGGGAGTCTGTGTACAAGGATTTTGATTGAAAAGCTAGAAGTTACTATGTGATGAGGGTAGGAGAAGAACCTGGAAGTAGCAGTGAGGAGGCAGGAGTATTCCAATTCCCCTTCTTCAACCTGTAAGCCTAGGGGAGTGAGTGAAGGTTCAGCCACAGTATTAAAAAGAGTTGCCAGGAAGCTTTTTTCTTCAGGGGTGTCAGTAAGACTTAGAAAAGTGTTATGATTGTTATTATAACCTTATTATATATTTATTATTATTAATAATAGTAGTAGTTTATATATCTTAACATGTTTGTGTCTAGAGGGTTATCATGGTGTAAATGAATAGAGAGATAGCCTTGACTAGAGATATCTAGGGCCAAGTCACATCTCTGAAATATATTGGCTACATGGTACTGGGCCATATCAATTCTCTAAGGCTATACATTGCAGAAGAGCCACACTAGGTTCCAATAATTGAGATTTCACCTTATCATGCTTGGAAGCAGGGCTTCCAGTCACTTGCCAGCGATCTCTACATTATGTGTCTAGGATACGCTTCTTGTTTTCTTACTGTATATAGTCTTTCCCCATTAGAATGTAAACTCTTTGAAAGCAGGGATTATATTGATTATTTATATATACATACTCATCTCTTAACAGTTCCTGGAGCACAGAAAATGTTTAATTAAGTCTTTATCACCATTCCCTATCCCTCTGTTTGGAACTAGGATTTCCTATGGTCAAATTATTTTTCCTTATTTTATTTTGATTTATCTTGCATCTTTTTGTTTATGCTTTATTTTTGTTTCCCACACAACTATTCTTGCTAATACCATCTTTTTTTTTTTCTTAAGTATCTCTTTTTTCATTATTTACAGGAATTTTTTCTATTGCCATTCTTATTACTTTGACATACATATCTAAAATGCAATCACATCCCTTTCAGGGATATATAACTCAGCAGAAGAAGAGGCATCTTGACTTGGATAAGATACTTTTCAGGCAAGAAGTGGAAGGGCCTAGATCCTACAAAGGGCACCTCTTGACCTAATACATGAAACACTAATATATTTTACACGAAATGTACAATGAAATTACTTGCTTTATTATAAATTAATTATAATATTACTTGTTGAATCTTCCATATTTCCTATGTTCTAATGTTCTTATAATACGAAACATGAGAAAACCAATATTTGAATGATTCTTGTGGTCACCTAAATAAAATTAGATGCCTTGGAGCTAAATAAGGAAACAAGTTTCTATCATAAAATTTAAAAATGAACATAAGTATAATTTGGCTTTTTTTTTTTAACCATTGAGTTACCTATGCTAAAATGTTAACTTTACAAGATGTATATGATAGCCTTTTAATTTGAAAGGATTTAAATGGTTTTTAAAATTTTGGTTTGTTTTGGATTAGATCTAGGCTTCTAATTTCATCAATTCAGGAAATTCTTCATTGAAGATAATCTGCAACTATTTCTAATTTAGAGAATTAGAACTGGAGGCAGATCCTAAATGCAGGTCATCCAGTCTTCAAAACTGGCCTTTGATCTGTAGGCCTCCTGCCTTTCAGTTTGCAAAGTATTACATTAAGAAAATCGATTTAATAAGGCAAAAATATAAGTCCATATCTACCATCTAGCATACACTGAAGAATATATTTGAGTACTTTATAAATAAATTTTATGTGATAGATTCCCAAAAGAAACAACTTTAATCAGACTAAACCATTAGCAACAGACTACAGTGAGAAAGATGGAGGTAAATAAAAAGCAGTTTCAGAGAATAACAATTTATACCTAGAAAAATATAGAAATGAAGATTGTAACAAAACAATTTGACTTTTTTGTATTTTTTCCTTCAAAGAAAAAAATCACTTACAGTTAAGATCCTCACATATTCAAAATTATATTAAAATAACTATCTTATTCTTATTTTACCAGAAGAGTTTGCTTTCAAGAACCTTTGTGTGAATGTGATTGATAGTCCAAAAATATCTTGAGGATTTTCTGGGCCTTGCTTTTTTCCTGCTCTGTTGTATACTCTTTAATCCTACCTAATACCATTTTCTTTTTCAGTCATCTATGATTGAAACATTCCATACCTGAAAGTTCAAAACTTCCATATATAACCTTAGTAGATGTCTTTCAGACCTTCATGCCAAAAATGGGGATGGAGAAATTATTCATGATTCCCCCATGCAAGCTCTGGCCCTGTCTTCATTGTGACCAGATTCTCCGTGTGTGGGGAAAACCCTAATAAACTAAGAGTGAGAAAATCATGGTATATAACCTATGTATTAGGTAAGGATGGTGCCTTTTGTAGGATAATATCCTATTCCTCTTGTCTAAATAAAGTATCTCATTCATGGCCTAGATGGCCCTTGCTCAACCGAGTTCGGATGTAGCCTGTCCCTTCCAAATGTTATGGCTACATCTTTATGAATTTTGACCCACTCTTCCCTTCCTCCTTCAAGGATCTTATGCCTCCCTGGATGTACATTATACACTTAGAATAAAGGTTGATTGATTTCAGCATTACTGATCTAGTCTGCTTCTTCTACACAAATCTTTATGTTCCCAGAAGTAGCTGCAATAGTGAGAAATCAGTCCAGGACAGTCAAATATTATCCAGGATTCTTTCCAGTGCAACATTCTCCCTGTAATAAAGTGCTCAAAATAGTATTTCCACTAGCAATTGAAAAGTAGTAACCTTTTCCTCTAATTTGTTAAGTTTCTTTTTCTTGAAATTTCAAAATGCAAATGTTCAGGAAACTCTTCCTCAGGAGTGACTTCAAAAATGAATGGATGCCCATCAATTGGAGAATGGCTGGGTAAATTGTGGTATATGAATGTTATGGAATATTATTGTTCTGTAAGAAATGACCAGCAGGATGAATACAGAGAGGACTGGCGAGACTTACATGAACTGATGCTAAGTGAAATGAGCAGAACCAGGAGATCATTATACACTTCGACAACGATATTGTATGAGGACATATTTTGATGGAAGTGGATTTCTTTGACAAAGAGACCTGAGTTTCAATTGATAAATGACGGACAAAAGCAGCTACACCCAAAGAAAGAACACTGGGAAACGAATGTGAACTATCTGCATTTTTGTTTTTCTTCCCAGGTTATTTATACCTTCTGAATCCAATTCTCCCTATGCAACAAGAGAACTGTTCAGTTCTGCAAACATATATTGTATCTAGGATATACTGCAACATATCCAACATATAAAGGACTGCTTGCCATCTAGGAGAGGGGGTGGAGGGAGGGAGGGAAAAAAAATCGGAACAGAAACGAGTGTCAATATAAAGTAATTATTAAATAAAAATTAAAAAAAGAGGAGTGACTTCATACTTCAAAGCCTCAAAAAGAAATGACCCTCCAGTAAAATATGCAAATGTTTCATTTGAAGAAATGATTCTGTCAAACCAATCACGTTATGAAGGGGCACATTCCACTTTGAGAAAGCAACAATTATCAGAAAGTTTTCCTTAAATTCAACCTAAATGTCTATGTGTCAGAGAACCCTAAGAAAGAATGAAAGGTAACTTACCTAACCTTCAAGCAGTGGGAGAATCATGATAATCAGTGTTATTCATGTGAAATTGATTTTTGAACCAATATAAGATTTTACATTTACTCCAATTAAATTTCATTTTTTTAAAAATTAGGACCAACGTTCTAACCTACCAAGATATTTTTCTATCCTCATTCTGTCAATTCTCTCAACCTTGTTTCACTTTTAGTAGGAATGTCATGACTGCTTTTAATCCAGTCATCAGTAAAAATGATAATACAAAGACAAATATAGATCCCTAGGAGCACTATTCTGGAGATTTCGTTGGAAACGGACTTAGAAACACTGATCAAAGATCAAAGCCATCAACCCAGTTCTGAATCTACATTATTGTACACTATGTAGACCACATCTCTCCATCTATTCCTCAAAAATACAAAATACTTTTAAAATACTTTGCTAAAATCTAAGTTCTATGTAGATTATTTCTTTTGCCAAGCCCTTTCCTAAATGTTTACTAATATCACTTCAATATATTCCAGGATTTGTTAAGAATGAAAGCTAAGTTCAGCAACTTATGTAATAAAAATCATTTGATCCTACAATTGAATATGATTCTTCACTCTTTTATTTCTTTTCATAAAACAGTAATGCTGAGGATTATTTTCATTTACAGTAGCTCTTTTCACAATAGCCAAAAACTGATAATCAAGAGAGTTGCATTTATTGGAGAGTGATAAAGCAAATTGTTCTATATGGATAATAAGAGATATCAATGATCATAAGAAATAATGAAATGGACATTTTCAGAGGAAATCAACTGATGCAGAATGAAATGAAAAGAAATAATAGAACAATTTATATGATGACAAAAATACAATAGAGGAAAATAACTTGCAAAGACTTTTGAACTCTAAGGCAATGAGAGTCATGAGTCTATCGGGACCTCAAACTTTTTAAATAGGGGGCCAGTTCACTGTCCCTCAGACTGTTGGAGGGCTGGACTATAGTGAAAACAAAAATTTTGTTTTATGGGCCTTTAAACAAAGAAACTTCATAGCTCTGGGTGAGGGGGATAACGTCCTCAGCTGCCTCATCTGGCCCGCTGTCCATAGTTTGAGGACCCCTGATACAGATAAATCATGATACCAACCTCCTTCCAAAGAAGTGATGAACTTAAAAATCCAAAGTGAGGTATTCATTTCTAGACTTGGCAAATACAGGCGCTTGCTTTGCTATACTTTATATCCTGGCTTATATCTAGTTTGTTTGTTTTTTATTTGAAATAGCAGTGGAAAGGAGAGATACTAAATGCTTGTAAAATGAATATGATTTTTTTTTAAAGAAAAGAGATATTTTGGACATTTCTCTTTGTCACCTGCTTTCTTTGCTATTTCTCTTCATCTTACTTTCTTGTATTATGGTTTCCTTTCTCTTTGGCACAATTAAGATAATTAAAGTAAAATATTGTAAAACTTAAAGTACTATATAAATCCAATTATTAATAATATTATCCGTATTTCTCTTATCTGAAAATTATAAAGCACTATACAAATATGTTATTATTTTACTTGAAATTCTTAGGACATTAACTCAAATATGAGGCAGCTTGCTCCAGGTGAGGATTTTCACCCAAATCTTCTGATTCCCAAATCCCTGCTATCTTTACTATACTTCTGTTTCCTTAAATGTATTCTTTCCTGGGTCTCAAATATTATCTTTTTTTTTTTTTAACACCCTGCCTGCTACCTATTTTTTAAGCTTGTGATCTTCTGAAATCAACAGTGTGCTGGAGTCAGCTTAAACTAATTCATGAAAATTGACCATTTAACTTTTCAGTGTGAGTAATTTTAATTTACAACTTGTAAATTGGCAAATGCTACAAATCATGTCTGGATTTATTGTTTTCCTGATTGTCTATATCTTAAAAAGTGAAGGATAATATTGCAGATTAAATTTAAAGTGTTAAATGTTTATCAGTATAAGTTAGCCTTGCTTTTATAAACTCAGGGTTACTTCTGCAGCATAGTAGAGCAAGAATTCAGTAGAATCAGAAGTATTAACTTTTTTTTTTTTTTACCATGACCCTAATCTTAAATAATCACTGCCACTCTGAATAAATGAAAAGGCATTTATTAAAAACCCATCACATTCCAAGCATTATACTAGTTGATAAGAATGTAAACATAAAAGTAAAATATTCTCTGTCCTCAAGGAGCTCATATTTCTTATTTGGGAATTGGTATCCCTGGAAGGGAGTTTTAATATGGACAGTCACAACGATATAAGTGGAAGCATAGTATACTTGACTTGTCACATGCTTTCAGGAAGAAGTATACATTCTGATTCTTTTTTTTCTTTTAACTTATTCCTTTTTAATTTTTTTTTCAAAAAAATATGATAAATTGTATTTCCTGTGTAATTCTGAGCTCAACTCAATGTTCAACCAAGCTGTGGCCAAGTGGTGCAGTGGGTGCTGGATCAGCTAAGCTTTCAGTTCACATCTGCCTTTAGACAGCAAATATTTGTGTAACACTGGGAAAATCATTAACCTCTGTTTGTTTCATGTTTCAGGTTCCTCAACAGTAAAATAAAGATAGTGGAAGTAGCTACTTCCCAAAATTGCTCTTTTTCTTAAGGTTTTATTTTCCCCCAAATTTATTTTATTTGAAAAAACAGAATAAGTAAAAAGAAAAACAGAAAAACTATACAAAAATGAAACAAAACAAAAGAGAACATTATCGTGTGCCCAGCAGAACATCAGAGAGGATTCAAAATATATGACAACAAATACCAATTTAGGAAAATATATAAAAATTAGTAGAAAAAATTATATTCATGAGTGTCCATCTTTTCTTTACTTCCTTAAAAACTGTTCTTTTGTTCTCTGCTGTATATTTACTTTGTTCTTTTTTCCCCTTTCATTCCTCCTTATCACTCCCAAGCAGAAATATAATTTAAAAAGGATATAATTACATATTCACATGTAGATACATATACACACACATAGACACACACATATCTCACTTTCATCCCCCCCAGAAACCTATAATTAAGAAAAGATGTATTTATGGATACATATGTAGCTATATACATACATACATACATACATACATACATACATTCCCACACGCACAAAAACCCAGATATACACATCTTTCTTATCTCTACTGACTTTTTCATTAAATTCTGCTCCATAGCTTGACTCACTATTACTTAATCTCCCCCAACCCAGGTATTCCTTTCTTGTCTTCTTCCCTCATTCTTTGCTTCCCTATCCACCTATCCCTCCCGTTCCTTATTTTTTTAATAGACCTTGGAGGGTGCTATTTATACATATAGTGTTGCCTATTGAACCTATTTTCAATTTGAATAGTTTTTTCAGAACTATGAGCCCTCCTCCCACCTCTAATGACTTTATTCTTCCTCTGCACCTCATTTGTATAACATGATCACTATTTTTACCTTTACTCTGTCAATCTTTCTTTTGAATTTACCCTATTGTTGATGTAAATCTTAAACATACTTTTCTCATGTTAAAAAAAGCATAAACAATTTGTCCCTGTTTAAACAGTTTGTCCATTTTGAGTTCCTTAAAATTGCTCTTTGATATTGGCTCTTATATGTTAAATTTTATGTTAAGTTTGAGTTTGGTTGATAGAAAGTCCTGAAAATCTGCAAGTTCATTGAATGTCTATTTTTTCACATTGAAAATTATGGCTCATTTTTCTCTATATGATATTTTTGGCCATGGACCTAGTTCTTTTGCTTATCTGTAGATATGATTCCAAGACTTGCAATCTTTTATTGTAGCTGCTGATAAGTCTTATAGAATTCTACTGAAGCTCCAATGTATTTGAATTTTTTTTCTTGTTTCTTGTAAAATTTTCTCTTTGATCTGGAGGTTTCAAAATTTGGCAATAATATTCCTATGTGTTTTCCACAAAGGATCT
Organism: Antechinus flavipes; assembly: GCF_016432865.1. NCBI lineage: Eukaryota > Metazoa > Chordata > Mammalia > Dasyuromorphia > Dasyuridae > Antechinus > Antechinus flavipes. The sequence continues at coordinate 119,130,920 of NC_067399.1, read as the reverse complement.
CTTTGAAGTGATGATCAGTATATTTTTTCTATTTCTACTTTCCCCCCTATCATTCCAGGATAATTTTGTTGGATTATTTCCTGCATTATTGTGTCATGGTTCTCCTTTTGGTCACAACTTTCTGGCAGTCCAATTATTCTTATATTTTCTCTTCTTGATCTGTTCTCCAGACCTGTTGTTTTTCTTATGATTTATGTCACATTCTATTCTATTTTTTCATTCTTTATAATCTGTTTTGTTACTTCTTGGACTCTTATAACTTCACTGGCTTCCCTTTGCCTGATTTTAATTTTCAAAAAGTTATTTTCATCTTTGAGACTCCGAATCTCCTTTTCTATTTGGTTAACTTTTTTTCATAATCTTCTGTTTTTTCTTGGATGGTTTTAATTTTTTCTTTAGTTTTTCCTCAATGTCTCTCATTTAATTTTTTAATTCTTTTTTGAGTTCTTCTATAAGTTCTATAAGTGAGTTCTTTTTGGGCAGAGAGCCATTTCACATTATTCTTTGGGGTAGAAGCTTTCTTTACTAAAGAGTCCTCCTCTGAAGATGAACTCCAGTTTTCCCTTGTTCATATAATATGTTTCATTGGTGGGGTTCTTTCTTCTTTGCCTGTTCTTTTTTTTTTCTTAGCAAAAGGTAAGTATCTTTAATTGTAGGGTGGGAGAGAATGATGCCTCTCTTCAGATCTCCATTCTGACCAGGAACCCCAAACCAAGAGCTCCACCCTCCTTCAAGTAACCACAGCCAGTAACATCCCTACTCCACTGCTTCTGCACTTAATAGGTGCTGGTTTCTTCTTGCCCAAGGCCACATCTCAGCAGCACAGGTAGGCTTGGTGTTCCCAATCAGCCAAGGTTCGCTCTGTCTTCCCGGACTCAAAACCCCACACAACAAACAGTCCAGGAGATGAAAGTGTCTGTGGTTCCTGCAGAGGTTCCAGCCACAACCAGTTAGCCCCAAGTCTAACTTGATGTTTCTGTGTAGCTAGCTCAGAGGTTTTTGCACTTCAAATAGATTAATCCTGGCCCAAGGTGTTTCTTTCAGAACTAAGGAAGACCTCAGTTCTTTCCCATCTTAGTTTTTTACCAGTCTGTGTCTAACAACAGAGATATTTTTGTTGTATGCCTCTCTGATTATTAATGTGAAACAAGGCATGTAACAAGTAGATAATGCTAAGCAGAGCTGTTTGCTCTTAATATGAAGGTTGTCCAATCTTGAGTACAAATGAAAGAGGGATGTCCTATAAGGATGATCAGATGCCCTAGATACTTCTTTTTGTACATATTATGTTGATCAAGTTCAAGAACTCATTGGAAAGCCTCCCGAATGAGTTCTATTCATTAAAAGAGTTCATTCATTAAAATGACCTAAGTATACATAGATGAAAAGCCAAGCATATGAAGAATTATTGAGACAGCTAGAAATTATAATGGATAAAGTATTGGATTTGAAATTCAAATATTTCCTCAGACACTTCCTAGCTATGTGACACTGGATAAATTATTTAACTGAATTTTGAATTAGTTTTCTTATTTGTAAAATTGGGGTAATAATAATAGCATCTACTTCCCAATGTTCTTGTAAAGATCACATGAGATAAAATATGTAAATACTTTGCAAGCCTAGAGTACTTTATTTTTTATTTTTTTAATGCACATTATTTTATGAATCATGTTAGGAGAGTAAAATCAGAGCAAAAAGGAAAAACCATGGGAGAGATTAAAAAAAAAAAACAACAGAAAAAAAGAAGTGAACATAGCACATGCTGAATGTATTCAGTCTCTTTAGTTCTTTTTCTGGAAGCACATAGCGTTTTCTGTCCAAAGTCTATTGGGATTGTTTTGAATCACTGAACCACTGAGAAGAACCCAAATCTTTCATAGTTGATCATCATTCTTGCTGTTATTGTATACAATGTATTCCTGGTTCTGCTTGTTTTACTCAGCATCAGTTCGTGTAAATCTTTCCAAGCCTTTATAAAATCAGCTTGATAATCATTTTTTTGTAGAACAAAAATATTCCATTACCTTCCTATATCACAACTTGTTCAGTCATTCCTCAATTGATGGGCATCTACTCATTTTTCAATTCTTTGTTACTACAGAAAGAGCTGCCACAAACATTTTTGTGCATGTGAGTCTTTTTCCTTCCTTTATGATATCCTTGGAATACAGACCCAGTATTGGCACTGCTGGATCAAAGGGTATGCACAGTTTTATAGCCTTTTGAGCATCGTTCCAGATTGCTCTCAAGAATGGTTGGTTTCACAACTCCACCAACAATACATTAATGTCCCAGTCCCAAATTCTCTCCAACATTTATCATTTTCTGTCATCTTAGCCAATCTGAGAGATGTGACGTGGTATCTCAGAATTGTTTTAATTTTCATTCTTCTAAACAATAATGTTTTAGAGCATTTTTTCATATGACTACAGATTACTTTAATTTCATCATCTGAAAATTGTCTGTTCATATCTTTTGACCATTTATCATTTGGGGAATTACATGTATGCTTATAAATTTGACACAGATCTTTATATATTTTAGAAATGAGACCATCAGAAATGATGGCTGCAAATATTTTCCTCAGTTTTGTACTTCCCTTTTGATCTCATTTCTGTTGGTTTTGTTTGTGCAAAAACCTTTTTAGTTTAATATAATCAAAGTTGTTCATTTTATCTTTCAAAATGTTCTCTAGTTCTTATTTGGTCATATATTCCTCCCTTCTCCAAAGATCTGATAGTTAAATTATCCCTTGTTCTCCTAATTTGTTTATGGTATCCTTTATGTCCAAATCATGTTTCCATTTTGACCTTATTTTGGTATGGGGTGTGAGATGTAGATCTGTGCCAAGTTTCTGAAATATTATTTTCCAGTTTTTCCAGCAATTTTTGTCAAATAGTAAGTTCTTTTTCCAGAAGCTGGAGTTTGGGGGTTTACCAAATTGTGTCATGTATATCTAATATATTCCACTAATCTACCACTCTATTTTTTAGCCAGTACCAAATGGTTTTGATGACTGATGCTTTACAATATAGTTTTAGGTTTGGTATTGCTAAACCACTATCCTTTGTACTTTTTTATTAATTTCCTTGATATTCTTGATCTTTTGTTCTTCCAGATGAATTTTGTTATTATTTTTTCTAGTTCTATAAAATAATATTTTGGCAGTTTGATTGGTATGGCACTGAACAAGTAGGCCAATTTAGGCAGAATTATCATTTTATTATATTAGCTTGGCCTAGCTATAAATAATTGTTTCCAATTATTTAAATCTGACTTTATTTATATGAAAAGTGTTTTGTAATTGTGTTCATATAGTTCTTGGGTTTGTCTTGTCAAGTAGACTCCCAAGTATTTTTTTTTTTTTTGTTTACAGTAATTTTAAATGGAATTTCTCTTTCTATCTGTTGCTGATGGGTTTTGTCAATAATATATAGAAATGATGTTAATTTGTGTGGGTTTATTTTATATTGTGAAACTTTGGTAAAGTTAAGAATTGTTTCCAGTAGATTTTTGAATGGTTTTCTAGAATTCTCTATGCGTATTGTCATATCATCTTTAAGAAGTGATAGTTTCATTTCCTCATTGCCTATTCTAATTCCCTTAATTTCTTTTTATTTTCTAATTACTAAAGCCAGAATTTCTAGTACAGTTGAATAATAATGGTGATAATGGGCATCCTTGTTTCATCTCTGATTTTGAGGGGAATGCATCCAGCTTCTCTCCATTACAAATAATGCGTGCTGTAGGTTTTAGGTAAATACTGCTTATTATTTTAAGGAAAGTTCTCTCAAAACTTTTTTTTTTTGCATACATTGAGATTATCATATGATTTGTATTGCTTTCGTTATTGATATGGTCAATTATGGTAATAGTTTTTCTGATTTTGAACTAGCCCTGCATTTCTGTTATAATTCCCACTTGACCATAATGTATTATCCTGCTGAAAAGTTGCTTTCATCTTTGCTAATATTTTATTTAAAATTTTTGCATCAATATTCATTAGGGAGATTGGTCTGTAATTTTCTTTCTCTGTGTTGGTTCTGCCTGGTTTAGGTATTAGTACCATATTTGTGGTATATATACAATATATATATATATTGCTGAGGCAATTGGGGTTAAGTAACTTGCCCAGGGTCACACAGCTAGGAAGTGTTAAGTATCTGAGGTCACATCTGAACAAGTCCTCCTGACTTCAGGCTGGTGCTCTATCCACTGTGCCACTTAGCTGCCCCAAGATAAATATTTTTTGTAATGGGCTGAGGCTTGAGTTGATGCACTGAGGTCCCAAGCACATGAGGCTAAATAGTAATTGGACCATACTCTACTAATATATAAGCTTGGAGAAAGAATGGCCCCCGCCCACTCTTTGTGCAAATCCTGATGTGTTGTATAGGAAATGACGATTCTGGTGGGTGGAGGCAAGGGAGTGAAAAAGGAAGGGGAGGAGAGCTCAGGCCCCTCACTTGCTCTGCTAGCTGGCTTCCTCTCGCAGCTGCCCATATTGCTATCGCAATCCGTCTTGCCCATGTTGCTATCGCAATCTTTTTTCACCTCTTCACTTCAATAAAGACTGAAGATTTTTCCCTTAACCTGAGTTCCTGACTCCGGCTGATTTTAAATACGCGATCATTACAATTTTTATCTTGAACAATTTACTGCAAATAACTAGCATTCTGGAGTAGGAATTGAAGGAGAAGGAAGGGAGGGAGAACAAGATTGTTCAATTACTTTTGGGAAATTGAATAGTACTTTTAATTGCTCCAAACTTCTTTAAACAAAAGTCCTTTTTTTTTTTTTTTTAAAGCAATCAGGATTAAGTGATTTGTCCAGTGTCAAATAGATAGTAAGTGTCTGAAGCTGAATAGAGGTCCATTTTAAACACTGATATCTTTCTAGTGATTTTATGCAGTTATTAGTCAAGAGACATTGAAGTTTCCAAAGAATTGAAGTTGAGGATTAACTAAAAAGGCAATGGAGAGCTAAACGATGAGCATGGTTAGGATGAAACACAACATAAATATATTATTCACGGAAAACTGCATGAAACATATCCTCAGCAACACAGTGAGCAAAAAAGATAGATGCAATGTTAATGTGTGGCAACAAAACAATAGGCCATATTCTCCACTGGTGCTGACTTAATGAAAAGAGAATGAGACAATCACCTTCAGCACACTGAGGTGGATTTTAAAGAGCTTATAGGCAAGAATGGTACAGGATAAACCAATGTGAATGAGTGCAATCTACAGAGCAAAGCATTTTTAAAATCTTAAATTGCTCTGAAGTTGTTAGGTATTATTATAAAGAAAAGGCGTTATCATTTTATAGGATATTATGAGATCCTTATTATTTAATTCTAATTTTTATAAGAATTTGTGATCACTGACAGTAATTATTTTGATTGCAATTTTATTTCTACTTTTTTAAATCTTATTCTTATCTCTCATTCTGATATGAAAATTAGTTACCCTAGGTTCCTGAAGGCCAATGAAATGAAATCTCTGATAAATTCTATGAAATTTAAGTTTATGCCTAATACTGAATTCTGTTAACTATAATTGAAGGAATCCATCTCTCTAAGTCCAAAGTAGTTTATCAATAGAAAGTTGCCAACCAAGTGACATTTTTTTGGCCATGGAAGCTCTTAGTTATTTTAACAAGAATTTATTAATTTCATGCTATGTGTCAAACACTGTGATTGATGCTAGGGATACAAAAACAAAAATGAGATAATTCCTGTCCCCAAGGATCTTTTTACCTTCAATCAGAAGAGACAGCAGCAACATGTAGAACTATATAGAAAATATACATAAAGGGGAAAAAAAACCAAGCATTTATTAAGCACTTGCTTTGTGCCAGGAACCATGATAAGCAATTTACAAAGATTATATCATTTAGTCATCTCAGTAACCCTGGGAGGTAGGTGCTATTAAATTAAATACCAGTTAAGTTGGTGTTGGGGATGGGGATGGGGAGAGAGAAAGAAGGCACTAGTATCTAGAGAATCAATGAAGGTTTCATGTAGGAAATAGCATTTGAGCTGACTTTTGAAGGAATCTAGGAATTCTTAAGGTACCTCTCAAAACAAAGAAAAGTTTCAGTGAAGGAGAATCTACATGAATAAATCATAAATCTTTTTGAAATACTGAAGGAGTAGTTTTAGAGTGAACAATTCATTGTTATGAAAGGATTCTTTCTAATTATGATTTTCATAATGTAAATGATATTCATTTGTATTCAACCTCATGAAATTTTTAAATGGTTTAATTGTTTAAGGCACAGGATCCGGAAAGGAGAGAAGAAAGGAAAGCATAAGTGTATTTGCAATGAAACAACTTGGTTCATGCAATAGCTAGCAACTAATTTAGATACCCCTGCATTTTAGACCCTAGAGTTGCCCCATAGTTGGTGCCCACACATCCTATGTCTGACCAACAATGTCACAATCACATTAAGAAATCATGCTTGGAAGGCTCAGTATGAGAGGCCTCTTATAAACTAAGGCAACACCCTTCATTGGAAGGAAAAAATTGCTCAGATCTCACATGAGGATGAATATTCCATCTGTGAAATCTTGGGGGCTGGAGGAGAGGATTCATCACTTTAACATTAGTGCTGCCTTGCACAGGGAATAAGTACGTGTTGTTTGGGGTTGGCATTTCATTCATGCCAGCTTGTTTCAGGATATCCTTGGCTTGTGACGCAGATTCCTCTACTCATTCTCTTTGTCTAGACTAAGCACAAATGTAAGTCTTGCTTTTGTCTCTAAATGTTCCTTAAAAAAAGAAAAAGAATTGTTCTTGATCCGGGGATTATCCCTGAAATCTGAGGAGTTATATTTGAATTTCATTTGGGAACAAAGACCCCAGAAAAAAAGAGTCACATGGGAATTTCTTAAGATCCTATGTGAACTGTTTGATGCTAAATGCAAAGATGCAAACATGATTTTCTACTACCCACCTTTTATTAAGTGACATTCATTTTGACATGTTTTCTTTTGTTTGTGCTCTTAATACATCCAAAAATCAGTCTAAACTTTTAGTTTCTAGAATAAAAGATGCATCCTTCTTCAAGACAACACTAAAATTTAATCAATGAATAAACAGTAATTAAGTTCCTACATGTACTGGGAATTGTGTGTGTTTTTTTTAAATTCAAATATTCAAAGCACAAAACTTGACTTGAGAAACATTAAGTATGAAAAGTATCCTTGGAATATCATATTGGAATATGATCCAATTATAATCAATTCATTAATTAATAAACATTTGTTAAAGACCATGTACAAGTGTTGTAATGGGTGCTGGTGATACAAATACAAAGAATGAGAGAATCCTCAAACATAGGTAATTTATACTCTAATGAGGAAGTCAATAAGTACATGTGTACAGAATAAATATATAACGAATAAGCACTGAGTGGTTAAATACAAGGTAGTTCTGAAGAAAGTTCTGAAGAGATCAGGAAAGGTTATATGTAGAATACACGATCTTTATCTTAAAGAAAAAGAAAAACTTTATGAAGTTAAGGTGAGGAGAGTGTATGGCTAGGCATGGGGAAAAAACCAGCACAGAAGCATAAAGACAAGAGAAGAAGTATATATAGCATTGGGGTATTACAAGTATTGTTTTTTTACTTGTAAATAGTACAGCAAAGACTGAAAAAACTCACTAAATTAAAAACAAAAAACCACAAACCACTAGCCTTAAAGAATTGATTCCAGGAAAAGAAAAGTGTGACAAGTAACCATTGGTTAGCTTTGAAAAAAATTTTTGTTGTTTTTTTTTTTTAACCATTCTGATATAATTGTAGAATGGGGGGAGATCATTTCATAAGACATCTGAAAGAAGAGAAGATAATGTTGGGAAAGTTTTCAGACATCATTAATATAGAAAAAGAAATCCAGGAGAATAACAATTTTATTTATTTATGTAAGGAAAATTATTTCATTGTCTGATGTTCTATCAAGAGTTGAGTATGTCTTCATTCTCATGTTCTGGTTTATAGAGAACAGATCTCATAAAGGATGGGACCGTTAAATTTTCAGAAAAACTGGACAATAATAAAATCAAGAGAGGTGTATTATGACTGCCTGCTGCAAATTTTAAAGGAACACAGCTTGTACATTGTGTAACACTTATTTAGTCATACATTTCAAAATGCTCTCAGAACAAGGATTTATTCTGATTTGTTTTAAAACGTTTGGGAAGACTATATTTTGATATAATTAGTTTTTTGTAATCCTCTACTTTATAAATGATAAAAATTTGAACTTAGACATTCCTGAATCCGGGTCCAATACGCCAGCCACTGAAGCAATGAGCTGCCAAGGAATGATGGCAAGGCACAACCATCTTCCATCACAGCCATATAACGACAGACTCCTACCCTGTTCCTCATTCTTTCTCAGCTAAAAGTAGAGATGCTCTAAATGATCCTGTCCACGTAGGTCCTCTGTGTGTGGGTGTGGTTACAACACAGATAAACAGACACACAATCAGTCCATATACATACATATACACACAGATTGTGTTACTATTTATAATTATGTATGTGTGTGTGTGTGTGTGTGTGTATGCATTTATCATAATAGACAAAGGGCTCAGCTGGCTAGTCAGATTTCAAAGCTTTATAAATAAAATCATGTTGATAGAATTCAGGCAGCACAGGAAACAGAGTCATCAAATCACAGAATTTTCAGAGCCATTTGGTCCAACTCATATTGGAAGCATACCCAGTGAGTTATCATCTAGCTTCTACTTGAAGATTCCCAATGAGAATATATCCTAAATCAGTCCAAAATACTTTGAGGCAGTTATGATTGAAAGTAAGTTTTCCTTTTATTAAGCCCAAATGTTCTGGTTTGCATCTTCTATCCTTTGTTCCTAGTTCTGCTCTCTAGGGCCAAACAGAACAAATTTAATTTTTCTTCCACTGGACAATCCTTCAAATATTAGGCAGGTATTGCTCAATATCCTCAGTTTTTTCAAACATTTTGCATATGGTATGAACTCAACACCTTTCATTATCTTGCTTACCATTCTCCCATCTCTTATCAATGTCCTAATCTGTGGCTCCCAGAACTCCAAGATTTGATCTGACCAGGAAAAAAGAACATAACAATCCCCTCCTTATTCTTGTACTGAACCCCATTTGAAGTCATTTACTCAACCTGCACTCAAATTTAAGATTTAGAGCACAAAGGATAGTAGTTCAGAGATAACACTAGAGATTTTACTTCTGGTACTGTCACCAATTCCTACTGATATTCTTCCCAGTAGCAACCAGTCAGTCTCAACTGATAAGAACAAAATTTTCCCCAAAAAACCTGGTGCTCAGTCATATTTAAAATACTTCAAAGATATTCAACAAAAAAATTCTTGCTTAACATATTAATGAAAAAATTTCAATTAGCCATAATGTAAATATCCAAACATTCTGTTTATCAAGGTATTTCTGTGAAGCACTCCATTCCACTTAGGAGACTCATTTAATTTTTTCTTAGTTAATCCTATCTTTTTTTATTACTTATGGGATTGAACTCAGTAGTACAAAATACAAAGAACAAAGTAGTACAAAGAGTTATGGAAAAGATGGGTGTTTCCAATGGCTGCTTTATTTACCTCTTCGAAGAATGGATTCCATACATGCATGATTTGGAAAGAGTCACTGGTCACATGGAAATCATCTATTCAGTTACATGTATTCATAAAATACAAAATTGCCAGTAACATTACTTTTCAAAATATTGCCTTTATATGTATGTGCATGTGAGCACATATATACACATTTAAACAAAAACATTTGAAGTTGTATAATAGCAGGGTGAGTTTTTTTAAATCATAAAAATAAGTATTGATAGAGCATAGTTATTTATACAGTGCTATCTATCCTCACAGATTTCCCTTTCAGCAAAATAGGGCAGAACTGAGGAACACAGCCAGAAATAAGGAGTAACAGGAAGTACTGTGGTATACTGATTAGAATTTGAACTCATGCCTTCCTGACTCCAGGTTCCATGCTCTGTCTGCTATATTTCTTGTCTTGCTTGGCTCCAGATTATAAAACTAAGAACAAGAAGTAAAAATTGTAGAAAAGGATGTAAATTCAACATAAGGCAAAATTCTCTAGAAGTACCCAAAATGGAATGAACTGCCTTCAGGTTGTAATGAATCTAATCTCAGTAGTTGTTTAGTCATTCAGTCATGTTTGTCTATACATGAGTTTGTCATTTCCTCCCCTGGTGTGTCCCCATTTTATAAATAGGGATCTGAGAAAAATAGGAGTTACAGGATGTGCTCAGTATCACACAGCTAGTAAATTTCTGAGGCTGGATTTAAATTCAGATTTTCCCTTCTCTAGGCCCAGTGCAGTAGAAGCGAACTCACTAAGAACTTTCCTTTTTTAATTCCTTATTTCCTTCCTTTTTCTTTCTTCTTTCTTTTCATTTCATTTTTTTTTCTTCCTTTCTCTCTCTCTCTCTCTCTTCTCTCTCTCTCTCTCTCTCTCTCTCTCTCTCTCTCTCTCTCTCTCTCTCTCTCTCTCTGTCTTTGGATGTTTCTCTTTGAGTCTCTCTACATCTCTCTCTGTCTTTGTCTGTGTGTGTGTGTGTGTGTGTGTGTCTGTCTGTCTGTCTGTCTGTCTCTCTTTCCATTAAAAGGGAACTAGAGAGGGGAGGGCAGCTGTGGAGGTAGAGGCTAAAGAACTTGACTTGGAATTAGAGAGACCTAGGTGCAAGATTCCACTCTGACACATCTTAGCTATGTAACATTGGGCAAGTCAATTCTGCAGGCAACTATTCCAAGTCTGAAATTCAGTGAAGGGTCAGTCGTTTCAGTCATGGGCAGTGTTAGCAGGGTAGTTAGCTCCTAATGAGGGTCCCCTACATTGAGGAAATCAGAAGTTCAGTAAAAAGTGCTGAGGAACTGTCACTTTGTTAGAGTTTGTCCTTTGAAGTCTTCCAATTCAGAGATTTTGAATCCTGTTAATCTCTAGGAGAGTTAATTAACCAATCAGCCATTGTTTATTTACCATGTGATATGCACAAGATGACAAGCAGTAGGATGCAATGGGAAGGATGGCAGCCTTGGAGTCACAAAGACTTGTATTCAAATTCAGACTCAGACACTTGCTGGTTATATAGGTTTAGGCAAGTCACCTGATTCCAGTTACCTCAGAAAACTGTCAGAATCTACATTCTGTAAGGCACAATTGCCACTCTGAATTAGTACAGGATATTCTTACCAAGAGTTCTTTATATCAAATGAAATTTCAAGTCTGAACACTATACTACTTTTTCCATCACCAAAAGTACAAGTCACAAAGGTGAAAGACTTTTGAGACCAAAGATACCTTCTGTACTATTAACAATGCAAATATAAGTAACATAATGCATGATCCTTGCTCTTAAAGATTTATAATCTCATTGGATATCATAAAACAAACCTTAAAAATTAGTAACATAAAAATATAAAATATGCTAAAATAATTAGCAAATTGCTATCAAAATATAGGCTAAATGAGTGTTATAAATTATATGTTACTTAGAAAATCAGAGAGAAAGAGATATTGGTAGAATGGCAACAGGAGAGCATTCAACATAGGGGAAATGACATAATCAGAAACTTAAAGCAAAAATGTATGCAAAGTGTGTTCAGGGAACACAATCACCAGTTGGAATTTATAGAAGCATTTCCCTAATGGGAAATGTGGATAGAAAAGGAGGGCAGAAATATTATTGTAGAAGTTTTCTATTGTCATTTTTTTAGGATCATGCAATAAATGAGTGTTTCAGTCATGATTTGAGCTTGGTGCTTCATCTAGCACTGTCACTTAGTTTTCTAGGAACCACAACAGATTCCCCATGTTCTTCAGTCTGCTCACTCCCTACGTCTGTACATTGGGATAGGGCAGCTAGGTGGTACATTGGATAGGCCTGGAGTCAGAAAGACAGGAGTTCAAATTCAGCCTTAAATATTTAAGAATTGTGTGATCCTAAGCAAGATATGTAATCCTATATACCTCAGTTTCCTCATCTGTAAAATGAGCTGGAGAAGGAAAAGACAAATCACTCCAGTATCTTTGCCAAGAAAACTCCAAATAGGGTCATAAAGAATCAGGACTGAAATGACTGAATAACCATCATTACACCAATAACGGGATCAGAACCTACCTCCCAGGATTGCTATGACAACTAAATGAGATACCATATATAAAATGCTTTACAAGCCTTAAAATGTTACATAGATGCTCAATAAACCTATCTGGAAGATCACAAGCCTTTCAGTAAAATGGGAAAGGTCGAGGGCATATGAACTTTTCTTATAAAACTATGCAAGATAGTGACTACGGTGCCAGAGCTTCTTGTGCCTCAGCAAATGAGGATGCAATATTTAGTGTACCTTCCTCATAAGTTGGTTATGAAGCTCAAATGAGAAAAAAATCTCTGAAGCACTTTGTAAATTTTTAAGCACTGCCTAAAAATGATGTACTATATATTGGACTATTTGCCATCTAGGGGAGGGCATAGGGGAAGGGAGGGAAAATTGTGGAAAATTATGAAGTCAAACTTTACTTTCCTATGTTTTGCAAGGGCTAATGTTGAAGAATTGTCCATGCATATGTTTTGAAAAATAAAAAGCTTTAATTTTTTTAACAAATGATGTACTATCATTTTTGATTAAATAAACAGAAAAAATATTGAATTTGGAAAACTGTCCCTTCCCTCTTCCTTCTGAAGCTCAATGATATCTCTTTTTAACCAGCCTTTTCTTTTTCCTGAAATTAAGTCAAACTGGACACTGACAGTATTTTTAAAGTTAGGTTATTCTGAGCTGTCAGCTTTGCCATGACTTCCTTCCTTCCACTGCCCCTGTCTCCTAATACCTAATACACAGCTTTGAACTTCCTTATTTAGGAAAAAGTCAGAAATACTCAATTCCACAGTACTCATAAGGTCAGAAGTGATCTTTAACAGGTATCAAGCCTAGCCTGCTGCCTTTACATTTAAACTTTACCCATAGAGATTACTTTCTCCCCTATTTGTAAATAAAAGCAGAGACTTTTTGGTTTTCTTAAAAAAAAAATGGGGGAGGAAGCACGTGTCAACATTTAATGGCCAGTATGATGAAAAAAATTGTTCCTTATATCTCACCTAAGTTTCTCATGCTGCAGTATAAAGCTGTCTTCTTTTGTTTTCTCTTCAATAGAAACAAGGGGGCAGCTATTCACTTTTTTTCATCTTTTGTATACTTGCAGACAATTATGAAGTCAAACTTTACTTTCCTATCTCCAGTCTAAATGATCACAGTTCTTTTAACCATTCCCCAGAGGTTTTTGCAGGTCTGTAATCATTTTTAGAGAATTCACACAAACTTGCCCCAGAATCTTTAGGTCTTTCTTTTGTTGTAGGGTCTAGTCTGATATCCAGACTCCTAATAAGGTCCTTCCTATTGTTTTCTATTCTAAAACAATGTAGTGTAATATACAAAGAGAACTAAATTGAACTTAGGCTCAACAGAGGGGCCACATTACCATATACAGCACTCAGTAGAATTATAAAATAGTCATAGAATCTGAAATGGAAGGATTCCCAAACTCAGAGCATCAACATTCTTTACAACAGTCATGAAAAGTCGTCATCTATGTCAATACTACCTACTTCAATTGGCCATACCCTGGTTTAGCTATCAGAAACCTGGTCTCACTGGAATTAGGATTCTGATAACTATCTCCTTCTTCTGACTTGGCACTGTCTATAAATGATATGAAATGCTTCTAGTCATTAAGAGAAAACATGGCAATAGCCAGAGCACTCAACTGGGAGAAAGCAAAATCTGAATCCTTAGAATACTGACTAAGATACTTGCTAGTTATATGATCTCAGAAGCAGGTCTTTTAACTTTCTTTTCTGAATACTTTTTTTTTTTACCTGCAAAATGAAGATATTATTATAGGTACTATTTTACGTATCTCACAGGGTCATTGTGATAGTATCTATAATGAGATAGGATCTATAAAGTACTTTGAAAAAATTAAAGTACTAGTTGAATGTCAAATACTATTTCTATACAACAGAGAAACTAGGAACCTGAAGAACATATCATTTATGTACCATAGACATTATTGACTTCAATCAATCTGAAACCAAGAATTTCAAATCAACCTTTTGTATTGTGACTACAATTATATAGCATTTTGTACCAATTGAACTATAATAATAAAAATAATAACAATAACTGGCATTTATATAGTATCTGTTACATGTGAGGCATTGTTCTAAGTGCTTTATTCCATTTTGGAGAATAAATTACTTCTTCAATGACTCTCTAATGTTTCTAAGGTATTCTTTAGGAAGACATTTCATCTTCCCCTGATCTGAGTAGTTATCTGGTTCTGAAATAGTGCATTTTCATGGACTCTTTTCCTTCCAGGAAATTAGTTATTAGGGCTAATTTTAAATATTAATTTGTGAAAAAGACTGTCTAAATAGCTAAAGGTTTCTACCATATATTTTCCTTAAGATAAACATATATATATATATATATAGATAGATAGATAGATAGAGAGAGAGAGAGAGAGAGAGAGATTGATACATACAGATTGGATATATTGATCACTATCACTATCAATCATAAAAAATTAAGTACCAGGTACTATGCTAAGTGCTGAGGATACAAAGAGTCAAAAAATAGTTTCAGCCCTCTTGGTACTTAAAATATAATGCATGCTACATAGGTAAAAAAAGTCAAAAGATGATTTGTGAAGGAACAGGAAGGAAGAATCCTCCAATGAGTAACAGTTATGAGTATGATAATGGGAATGAAATCTATTAGACTATAAACTGTTTGCTTAAAGCCAAGGTGTGGGGGTGACTTCCCATTTTTGGATTACAGAAGTTGAATTGGCCTTACAAGGTAGTACATTTTGTAGGACAGACTTTATAAGTCAATTCAAATTATAAACTTTACTCCATTTACATTCCCCCTAAGAGGTAGAATAGTGTTTGGGAATATGCCCCAAAAAATGTAATCTGAATTCTTTAAAGGAATTCAAAATAAGAAGGTAAAAACTGAAATCATATTGCCAATAATGAAATACTTGAATATACAAGTTTATTTTATTTATATATAACACAAAGTTTGACTACATATCAAATAAATAGGTCAAATTTAATTGAAACAATATAAAGAAAGTACTGTGCATTTTGAGGGGCGGAGAGAAAATTATAGAAAAAGTGCTGTGAGCCTCACTTATCTCCCTGAGGGGATAGGATGGTCCACAAGAACTAATGATTTTATAAAAGGGAATATAGAGTGGGGAAAGGATAAAAGGGGAAATGAGTAGAGGAATTAACATGGAAAGACTATTTCTTACTCCCATCTCCTTCTATAAATGTCATCTTAGCCCCATCAACTCCATTGTAGGAGCTGCTGGAGCAGAATCATAGGGTAATGGATGGGACCAAAAGCCATGGGCAAGACCCCAGTGTGAAACATTACTTGGATTCATTAGGAGTCCTATATATAGTCAGGAAGAATCATAGGTAATGCGTTTAGACTAAAAGTAAATGCAAGGCCGAAATGCAATAAGATCGTATGTTGGAGCTTGTCTCTGCAATGTCCACTGCCAAGACTGTGAATAGTTTTTAGAACTTTTAGAAAAAGCCAAGTCCCAAGCAGAGGGTCAGTGTTCATTATGACACAGTAGCATAGCAGTGAAGGAGGGGAGGGTCTTGGCTATTATCCATGGGTGAAATTCACACCACTTCACATTCCAATATTCAACTACATTATATGCCACATCTGGAGTGATTTTTTTTTTCTTTCTTTTTAAAATCTAGTATATCAAGAAGTACAAAAGAGCTATCACTTATTGGAACAAAGAGAGGGACTTCCTGGAGAATCAGTCCCAGCTTCACACAATAGATTCCCACCTAGTCAGTGTAATTTCAGATTTTTAAAAATGGTTCTTCTGGTCCTAATCTTAATCTCTCTTGCCGTCACTGATGCTTAATAATCCTTCCATAGGTATAAAACAGGTTGTAAAAAACAAAAAACAGAAAAACAGGTTGTAAAAAATTGGCATAAAATCCCACTTATGTAAAAATGACATGTCTGGACCTTTCTTGAGATCAGGTTTTGATAACAAGTTAAAAATAGGAAGGTATGGTACACTTGACATTTAACATTGAGAAGAATATTTAAAAACAAAAAAACAAACCAAAAAAAAAAAAAAAAGACTCTGGGAGTAATAAAGACAACCTACTTTATACATAAAGTTTTTCAGGACAAGATTTTTTTTAAAAGCTTTGGTACTTATAATCTCTAAATTCCGTTTAGTATGAAAATATTAAAGAAATAATAAATCTTGATTTGTTCAGCAGAATGCATCCTTTCTAAAATATGTATTTTTTATGGATCTACTATTTTTTCTCTTCTTTTTCTTTAAAAAAAAATCTGTATTTTATGCAGTGGCTCCCTGAGAGTGGAAGGAAAACTAAAATAAGGAGAAAGTTAGATGCTATAAAAACAAAAGATATCAATCAAAAAAATGTTTTAAATATCCTTGTTTGTATAGACTCTACTCCAGTGAGACTTTCAACCAGTCCACTGAGAGACTTTTTTTAAAATCTACAATTAAGTTCACTGGGGTAAATAAGGCAAACTGCTTAAATTCACTTTACTAGGAAGAGGGAGAGAGAATAAGTAAAGGAAAAATATTCCGATGAACTAGTCAATTTATTACTCTTTTTTTTCAGGGTATTTTTCTCATATTTGGAAGCAGCTATGTGCTCTCATCTAACAAAAGAAGATTAAATGCTTTGTTTAAATGGTATCCACTCCAGTCAAGTCACCACTACCATTGTTGTGATCATTAAAAATTATTGTAGCTCCCTCAATCTTCTTGCAGATTGAGGAAAATAGTCCTGAAAGAGGATAACTGCTTTGCCCACAATCACAAAGGTGGCTGTACTTGCTCGAGGAAGGCTGATAGAAAAAGAAGCTGCATAGAAGTTAGAACACAGAAATCATCAAATAGAGGGCTAGCTACATTCAGAATCCATAGCAGGTCTTTCTTTCCTTCTTTTCTGATGGACTCAGGAGAAGACTTGATGACTGAACTCACAATCATTCTGTTAAAGTTGATTTTTCACTTCCTTTTCACTTCCCGGTCCGAGAGACCACCTGAATGGCTTTGATCCACTCAGTGCGTTCCTGAGGGGAGGCAGCTTGTAAGAAATAATGAACTTCAGAGGAAGTAATGATCTCAAAAAGGTTTTCATCACCACTCTTCTTTGCTAAAGGAGACAGAAAAAAATCATAATTATTAGAGGACCCTTCATTTAAAGAGGTCATATGGTCCAAACAGTGGACTCAATATATAATTTAAATGACTGATTATATTATTCATAGAGAAATAGAATTTTAGAGCTGGAAGTGATCTCATAGATCATTTAATGCAATAATCTTCATTTTGCAGATGAAGATACTAAGACCAAGAGAAGTAGCTTGTTCAAATTAATGAAAGAGAAAGTATCAAAAGACAGATCTCCTGCACCAAATCCAATACTCCAGCCATTATATCATGCTGCTGCCCCAATAGAAGATTTCTTAGATAATAAATAAATATAAAGGATTTCTTTAATAAGTTTTAAAGGTTATATGATAACAAAATCTAAGATAGACTGAGACCCAGAAGAACCTTCACTGGGTGACATTGATGGCAAAGTTGCTTTTATAGACCTCAGGTTTTGTTCACTACAGTTCAAAGTCCTCAGAAAGCCATGAAGCTTTATGATTTTTCTGGGACTGGACAGGCAAGATTACAAATGGGAAGCTTTGTTCTCTAAGACCTTTTGGAAGCCAATCATACATGCATAAATATATTTTTGCTGATACTATTGAGATAGACATGATCAGAGGTGCAGAGTGGAAAGAAAATTCACAGACTAATCCAACCTCATCACTTTATAAAGAAGAAAACTAAAGTCCAGAGGGGTGAATGATGGGCCCAAGACAGGCAGCAGGAAAGAACAAGCATTTATTCATTTATTTTATATATCTCTATATACATATATACATACATATTATATATACATATATATAATAGTTAATTTATTAAAGTACAACTATGTGCCAGGCACGAATTATTATTTCTTCTGATCTTCACAATAATTAATACAATTATACAACAATACTGGGGAATAAATATTATTATAATCGCCATTTTTCAGCTGAAGAAATTAAGGCAGACAGAGGTTAAGCAACTTGTCTAGGAAGCATCTGAAATTGGACTTGAACTCAGGTCTTACTGACTCCAAGTCCAGTACTCGATATACTGCCTAACTGATGAGGTCTTCTACTTCCAATTCCAGTGTTTCTTTCCTTTGTGCTTCTAGAGGAGAGTTGTACTTACCCTCAGGGGTGCTCTCCACTGCAGTGACCACACAACCTCTCAAGTGAATTGCCCCCAATGGATCTTCTCCCTGGAAAAAAAGAGAACATTATGCCCACCAAGTATTTAGGATCCAGCACAGTCCGACTAGTAAAGAGTTATACAACAGCTCAGAAGAGATTCAATTCAATGCAACAAAAATATATTAAGCCTTTGGAATAAAGAAGAGAAACTTGGCAGTTCAAGGATTAGATTCCCAAAGCTACATCTCACAGGGGCAGAAGAGGACATTTTTTAAAAATTGTAAGTTGTATGCATAATAGGGTACTTCCCTAAATTAAAAGTTCAAATTAGTTGGGAAACAGGAAGAAGAAGTGGAGGAACTTAAGATTCGACCACATCTCTTTCAGAGGTCTTACCTCCCTTGGCTCACCTATTGCCTAAAAGGTCATAGGATGTAGTCAAAGAATACTACCCTTCAGTCAAAAATAGAACTGGAGAATCCAGTCTGCTCAGGGGAGGCTTAAGACTTCAGACCAAACACCTCCTGAGTAAAAGATAAAACTGCTTAAATTAAACAATCAAAATATTCTCATCTAATTAAACCTGATTAGAGAACATTACTTCTTAGCTACTTTAGCCAAAAGCTAAAAATTAGATCAAATTCCTCCTCCCACCTTTACCAAAAATACTACCAAAGATAATTAGAGTGAAAGGAAAGTTGTGTTGAAAGTCTAATTGAAATATAAGATATGGAGAAATTAACTTTAATCCCAGAGATAAAGAAAGCTTAAATTGAAAAAGGGATGTCCTAAGGCCATAAGTTTATTGGATGACCTTAACAGCTCTATAATTCAACAGATTTCTCCAGTTGAGCCTGAAATGGAGGAAATGGAGGAAAGTAGGAAGTGGGAAAGGAGTATGAGGAAATGATGAGGAGAGAACATCATATGACCATGGAGAATATATGTTTAGAGTTGGAAAGACCCCCTGAGATATATAAAAGGAATTGAGATCAAGGAGAGAATCAGAAAAACAGAAAAATTTAGCTTTTGAGTATGATAATGAAAATAATATTCAAAGACCTTTCAGCAATCATTGCACTCACCCCTGCAGGATCATAATAATGCAAATATGCAGGGTCCTCCCTCAGAATAAATTTCCTCACTTTCCAGTTCTTCCTCCGATGCCCCTGCATCCAGAATCAGCACACAAAAGAGAAATAATATTATCAGCCCAATATCACCATGACCTACTCCAGTACAGAGGCACAAAATTAGCAATGATGTAATTCAATCAATAGACAAAATGCTTATGGCTCACCCATTATATGCAAGACACTATTCTCAGCATTTAAAATCCATAGATAAAAATGAAAAATCTTGTCATTAAGCAACTTTTATTTGTAGGACAGAAGAGGTCTAGGAAGTGATTTTTGGACTAGCTAGTTGAGAGCAGGAACAAACTAGAAGTAAGGAGATCTTTCAGAAGTTGTTTATTCCAAGTAAGAGGTGACAAAGACAGAACAGCAGCTTTGTGAAAAGAGAATGGTGTAAGAGACGGTATAGATGTGGAATTGACAATTGATTGGCTATTAGTGTGAAAGAAAGCAAATGCCTAGGATCATTTACCAGTTGAAACATGGCTGACTAGAAAAGTGGGGCCAACAAGAAGAATAGAGAAGTTTGAAAGAGGATGGATTTAAAGGGGAAAATAATGAGCACTATTTTTCTGTGTCAAGTTTGAACTGGACTGTGAACTGGAGGAGTTCTTTAGAAAAAGGGGAGCAGCAAGCCCCACACACTGAGGAAAGTACAGTGAACAGAGTGCTGGACATGGAGTCAGGGGGAACTGAATTCAAATTCAGTCTCAGACTTATTATTAGCAGTATGATCCCAGACAAGTGCCTTAAACTCTGCCTCAATTTCCGAATCTATAAATTGGGGATGATAATAATTGCCTCTACTTCCCAAGGTGGTTGTGAGGACCAAATGAGATAATATACATAAAGCATTTAGCACACAGGGCTTGGAACAAAGTAGGGCGCTATATAAATGTTAGCTATGATTGTTGTTATTTTATAATTGATTGGGGTTTATGAGAGTTTATATACTTGGGAATCATTTGTATAGAAATGCTACTTGAATCCACAGAATCTGAAAAAATCTTCAAGAGACATCATGCAATTCATTTCGTACGGCCTCATATTCCTCATTTGTCAAATAAATGGTTGGTCATTTGTCAAATAAATGAATTAATTTATATCCCTTTTTTATTTAAAAAAAAATCCTATTATGATCCTATTATTCCCAGCACCTTGTATGGACTGAACTTACAGTTAACTCCAGTCGCTCTTTATTACCTTTCATTCAAATATAAACTCCTCTGGCATGGAAAACATTTTAAACCATGACCTTTTACAATATTCGTTCCTGTACTCTTACACATATCCCTTCCTTCCCTCCATGAATTCTGCCATCTATCTGCAATGGCTTGTTGCTGTGTCTCACACACAACACCATTTCCATGCCTTTCTGCTCCATCCCAGGTCCATTATGCTCTTCCTTCTCTTGCACTTTTTAGAATCTTTGGCTTTAATCAAGATTTAGTTAAAGTGACATCTTCGATATGAAGCAATGCTTTCCTGCTATTATCTTCCCCTCATACTGTGTGTACTTGGTATTTATCTTCTCTCTCTCT